>NC_143588.1:37288700-37620155 GCF_048544385.1 Mastigoproctus giganteus
AATACCTCGGTAACTCATTGTGAAGGTATTCACAATATGGAATTAGCATTAGATAGTATGAACCAGAGTTGCAATGCTCAATACGTTCTACATTGATATCAATATGTTTAAAAGAATAAGAGAAGTTTACCTCAATATGATACGTAGAACATTTCCATATGATACTCTCCAGAAATTAAAATGAAAACAATTAAAAAATTGAAAATCTTAAATTTCAGTAAAAAATAAATTAAGCAAAAATTAATTCTTTCCTGAAGCTGACAACGCTTTTCGACCATATGTCATGATCACAGGAATGTAAATTACCGAACAGGGGTGAGCACGAAACTTAAATAGGGATTATTTGTCTTTACACATGCACGTAAAAGACCACGAATCAGAGATTAGGTATGGAAGGCGAACATTAACAGAATTCTCATGTAATTTAATTTCGACGGTTTATGCATTTAATAGTCTCGTATAATTACATCGGACGATAAGTATTTTGGCATTATTAATTAAAAAAGTATGTTTTTCTTTAACGGCATGAAAGGCTAATTCTTACGCTGCTGAATGAGAAGCACGAACTGAGGCCGTGCATTGATTAACACAAACATTCAGGGGAAACTGCATACAACCTTGATAAGACAAGTTGAAATCGCCGCAAGAAATGTTGTATACCAGGTCATTTATTTGTGTTGCGAATGAGGAAAGGACTGAGCGATTTCTGAACCCAAAGCAGATTCTGTCATTGAATATTTATAGGCATTGAGAAATTGATTAAAGACAATGGATCTTTATAGGTGAACAGGTGATAGAAGTTATAATGCAGAAGCATACCGATGTTTGTAGGTTTACGATAGATGTTAAATTGGATTTTATTCAAGTCCCGAGTAAGCGTGAAATTTAGAAAATTTAACAACTTAGTATCCGTATTCTCTCTTTCAATGTAAATTTGAGTCTAGAACAAATATTATTAAACGAATGTAAAATGTCTTGGATAGTGCTACTATCAGTAACGGATACTAAGTCATTAAATTTTCTAAATTTCACGATTACATGGGATTCAAATAAAATCCAATGTAACATCTATCGTATACCTACAAACACCGGTATGTTTCTGCATTATAACAAATATCACCCGCTCACCTACAAAAGATCTATTATCTTTAATCAATTTCTCACTGCCTATAAATATTCAATGATGGAATCTGATTTGGGCTCAGAAATACAAATATTAACCAGCAGATTCTTAAACAGGGGTTACCCTCTTGCTACAGTAAACCAAATTAGGGTACAAGCTAAGGATAGGATACAAAAATCTACACCAACCGACAATAGTAATATCAAAAAATACTTTATTTCTGTCCCATATGTTGAACAGTGGCACAAACAGTTTAACAGATTCTTTCAAGATATTGAATTTAAACTTCTAGCCACCAACCCAAAATGGAAATTATACACTATACTGAACAATTGGTCAGTCCTTTCCTCATTCACAACACAAATAAATAACCTGGTATAAAACATTTCTTGCAACGATTGTGACTAGTCTTATCAAGGTTCTATGAGGTTTCTTCTGAACTTTCATGTTAATCAACGTGCAGCTTCAGTTCACAGTTCTTGTTCAGCAGCATAAGAATTACACTTTCATGCCATTAAAGAAAAACATACTTTTTAATTTAACGAGGCCAAAATACTTAGTGTCCAACATAATTATACAAGACTATTAATTCCATAAACCGTCAAAATTAAATTACGAGTATTCTGTTAATGTTCGCCTCCCGTACATAATTTCCGATTTGCAGTCTTTTACGTGCATGTGCAAAGACAAATAATCCCTATTTTAAGTTTCATGCTCACCCCCATTTGGTAATTTTCATTCCTGTGATCACGACATACGGTGGAAAAGCGTTGTCAGCTTCAGGATGGAACATCGTTTTGCAAGTTTTTCGTTAAATTATTTTAATTAATTTTTTTTACTTAATTTTTAATTATTTTTATTGTAATGTAAAATTTTTGAATTTTTAATTGTTTTCTGGAGAGTATCATACGGAAGTATTCTATGTATCATATTGAGGTAAACTCTTATTATTTTACAAAAAAGAGATTAGCATTAGTAGAGGCATACGATGCAAGAAAGAAAGCTTATACAGCATCAGCCACGAAGGGGGGAAAAAAAAAAAACTTCCCATTTCACCCGTTTATTCGCTCCAAATGTTTGTCTAGTTCAACATTCAATTTATTTAAGCTGCAACTTCTACAATGACAGAGGGAAGTTTTTCCCAGCAATCAACAACATGCTGGCTAAAGGCAAATTTCCACACATCTATTTTACAACTGCCTTTCCTTGAAAGGCAGTTGTAAAATAGATGTGTGGTCAGGTGATTAATCTGGGCAAGAGGAAGTATCTCATCAGCATTGAGCATGCTCAAACCATTCAAGGCTTTATACACTTCAATCAGATCACCTTTCAGGTGCCTTGTCTCCAGACACTAATTTGCAAAACTTAAGCCTTTCTTTGTAAGAGCAACCCTTTGTTGCATTCACTAATCTTGTCACCTTCTCCTTATCCCTGCTAGAAAATTTTCTGTACATCATTGACAAGACAACAACAGCTACCCTTGCTAACTGTCTGCACTGCTCAGAAAACTTCATATCTGACTGCACAATTACCCCCCGTTCCTTTTCATTCTCTACTACTCTGAGTGTAGTACCACACAGTTGATATGTTACTCTGGGCTTACTGCTACCCATATGCTGTACTTTACATCTGTCAATGTTTAACTTCAGTTGCCACCTCTCAGCCAAGCTGCTCAACTTTGCTCGATCCTCTTGCAGTAGCGTACTGTCATTAGTGTCATTAACAAACCTGCCAAATTTCATATGATTTGCAAACTTAGATATTAAGCTTGATATACATTCATAAATACCATTAATAAATACAGAAAACAACAATGGTCCCAACATTGAACCCAAGGAGGCTCCGCTAATAATAACATTAGTCCACGATGAGCAGTGTCCAGTGATTACCACTCTGTCTTCTCCCTCTCAACCATCCCTTTACCCACAGCAGCAATTTGCCCTTAATGCCATACTGCTCAAATCTGAACAGTAGTCTCCCATGTGCAACTGCATTGCTAACTGTCTGCACTGCTCAGAAAAGCTTTCTTAAGATCCAAGTATATGATATTAAGATTATTTTTTGCTTCCAGTTCCTTTGTGAATCAAATTGACCAGACAAGATTTCCCCTTTACAAACCCATGCTGTTTCCGAACTATAACTGAAGTCTTGTCTAGATGATCCTGCAGTGCTTCTTTAACTAGTGACTCCATTATTTTCCCTGGAACAAAAGTTAAATTAACAAGTCTGTAATTACTTGGGTCACCATTTGATCTTCATTTGTGAATTGGCATCATATTTGCACATCTACAGTCCATGGGTACATCCCCTGAGTCCAAGGAAGCTCGCATAATTATGGCTAGAAAATTTCCTATATATAATAACTGGATAGATCCCATCAACCCCAGGTGCCTTTCTTAGGTTTATCTTCAACAATTTCTGCTCCACTTTGCTCTCAGTTATTACAAAATCATTTAGTTCACTGCCAGAGTTGAATAAACCTCTGGCATTCCTCTCCCTGAATAACACCCCATGTGTAAATGTAGATGCAAAATACTCATTCAGTTTGTTAGCAACCTGAGCAGAATCATCAACAGTTGAACCATCAATATCAAGTGGACAATCTCATTCATCCCTTTCCTTCTAGAGTTTGCATTTTTCTCGTAAAAAGATTTTCTTTGCCTTTGCCTGCCTAACCTTCTTTGTGACTTGATTACAGACAGCTTATATCTACCATAAGCTTCTGTGTCACCTGTTAATTTATATGTATCCCATGCATTTTTCTTTTTTTCCACATGTCTCAGTTTGTCTGACATCCATTTAGGCCTAAACCTTGAACAATATTTCTTAGTTGGTACGAAAAGCCTAATAGCTTCCACAATTAATTCCTTGAATTCTTCCCATTTAGCATTCACCATTCGTAATATCAGTTGACCCCACTATATGTAATTTAAAAAATCTCTAAGACCACCGTAGTCACCTTTATGAAAGCAAAAACCCTTCCCTTTACCCCTGATGGTAGTTACCTCTTTGAGTAAATGCCACATCAGCACATTGTGATCATTGCAAGATAGTGGTTCCTTTATCTGCAGATTCTTAATGCATGAAAAATCATTACTAATAATCAGAGCAAGAGTATTACTCCCTATGGTTGCCTCCTGAATTACTGTAGGAAACAATCATCTAACAAATTAACAAAAGTCTTGCTAGTGTATGAGTAACCAACCAAGAAGTTCCAGTCAATACCTGGGAAATTAAAATCTCCCATTATAAGACAAAAAGATTTACTGGCCAACTGTATTTCTCTGTACAATTGTTTGTTTTATTGATCAGAGTCATTAGGCCTATAACACCCACTTACTCTCAAGTGATACCTAGTGATATAGCAGTCACATTAATCATCATGAGTCACTTTTAATTCACTGCAGGATATAGGCCTCTAAAGCAACTTTCCATTTCCTTCTGTTTTGTGCAATTGCCATCCATTTACTACCCACAAACTTGTGAAATTCATCTGTCCATCTCCCTCATTGTCTTCCAGGTCTTCAGCTAGCTCCTCTTGGGTACCATTCTGTTATTTTCTTAGTACATCTGTCATCATGTCTTCGAGCTATGTGTCCTGCCCAAGACCATTTTAGTTCTTTAGTTTTAATAAGATTGTCCTTTACTTGAGTTTGCTGCCTAATCCATGTGTTTCTCTTCTTATCTAACAGTCTGATTCCTAATATAATTCATTACATTCTTCCTGTGTAGTTCTCAGCTTCTCTTCCATTTTTTTTGGTGAGTGCCCAAGTTTCAATTTTTAAGTCATAGTAGGTAGTATACATTGGTTCATTATTTTACATTTCAGAACAATTGGGATAAAAAAAGAAGGTAAACTGCAGCCATTATCAACCCACTGCAGGATGGAAGCCTCCTCAATAATTCATGTCGAGAGAAATGGACCATAATCTGCCATGCTGGTCCAGTGCGGGTTGGCAGATCGACTGTATTTAGCAGTCAGGGGCTTGAACCCCGGTCTACTCAAAGAGCATGTGCTACTGCACTCCCGCTCCTGAACACTCGGCTACGGAGGCCTTGTTGAAGAGTCTTGCCAGTTTTTGTGCTATGTCTCTTCCTCCCAATTTTAACAACTCTACAGTAACTTCATCTTCCCCTGGGGCTTTCTGATTCTTCATTTTCTTCAACACATGTTCTACCTCATCAGGAAGGATATCAGGTATGTCGTATGTGTTACTAATTTGCGATCCATCTTCCCCACTACCAGCATCCTTCCCTCGCTTCTTGTATAATTCTCTACAGTAGTCTTCTGCTATTTGAATTATGCCTTCTCTGCTATTTATAAGTACATCATCACTATTCTTCAGTTTCAGTATCAATTGTCTTTCTGTATTATTGCTCATGGCTGCCGATTTAAATCCTTAGCTTTCCCTTAATGCTTGTTCTGCTTTTCTTGTGTTAAATTTTCTTATGTCCTCACTGAGTTGAGTCTCTTTCTAATGGCTTTGCATAACTCAGTATACTCAATTTTCTCCTTGTCAGTGTTTTTCTCGCTCTTCATTTGTAGTCTTTGGCTCATCGTGACAAGTGTTTCTTGACTAATTTTTTCTTCTTTGGATTTCTTTTTACCTGTAGGTTTCTTGGGCTTTATCACTTTCAGAAAGTTGTACTATTCCTCATCAATATCTTGGTCCTGAGCAGTCTGCAGGAGCTCAAACTTGTTCTTAAGTTTCAGTACATACTGCTTTTTCTCTTTTCCTGTTATCTCAAAGAATATCTAATGTTATAATACAAAGATAACTAATGTTATCTTTGTATTATTTACTCGAGTCAGTTTTTTCCTTTCTTTTCTTACATCTATATCAAGTGTGCATCTTACCATTCTGTGATCACTTCCAACATTTACCTTGTTCAGGACAGTAACATCATTCACGATATATCTTCTGTTAGTGAGGATGAAGTCAATTTCATTAGTTGTTAATCCATTTGGGCTCTTCCATTGAAAATAATATTAAAATGTATATTGTTCTCTGCTGAAAATAATTTGGCATTTTGTGGACATGCTAGTAATATCGATACCGAAGAAAAAAAATTGTGGCGTAAAATTGTGGCGTAAACAATAAAATTTGTCAGCCAATTTGACGTTGGTATGAAAAATGCTCTGGAATCGCATATTGAACACCACACTAATTATTTATCTCCAGAAATTCAGAATGAATTTATTAATTTGTTAGCAACAAAAGTACGAAGTGAAATAATTTAAAATAACTAAATGCAACATGGCATAATATGTTAAGAGTAAGAGTTTTATATCTATATAATATCGGTGTGGATATACCATAGATAACTCTTAAGAAAATACTAAGATAGTAGTGTGGGAGGCATCATTTCCTCTGTATCTCATATTGTGCTCGATAATAGGCCAATAGCTTTGAAATGGTGCCTTTCACTTCCATGAAACAACAGATGACCACTTTGTCAGGATAAAGGAAAAACCACTCTCATCTAAATCTCTAACAGAGTGCTTACAAAAAAAGGCTGACCAGAGCCTATTGTCTGAATGTTTAATACACCTTTCTCTGCCCACTGGCTATGGATACACAGAAAGTAGTTGACCAGCTCGGCTTCGCAGTATGTGGAACACGTAGTTGGAAAGATTTTAGGGTCCCACTGAGTCAAATGCCAGACACAATGGTGTTTTCTATTCATTTGCTTTCTCTTTTAGCTGATAGGCAAGATCAAATTGGGCAGACAAGACTTCCCCTTAACAAACTCATGCTGTGTCTGAACTATTACTACAGTCTTGTCTAAGTGATCTTGCATCACTTCTTTAACCAGTGACCATTATTTTTCCCAGAACAGAAGTTAAACTAACAGGTCTATAATTATTTGTATCACCCTTTGCACCCCCCTTTGTGAATTTGGGATACATTTGCGAATCTCCAGTCCATGGGGACCTCCCCTGAATTATGACTAGGGGTTTGCTTACTTCCCTCGCTGCCTCCTTCAATATAACTGGATAAATTCCATCTGCCCAAGGTGCCTTTTTTATGTTTAATTTCAACAATTTCTCCTCCACTTTGCTCTCCGTTATTACAAAATCATTTAGCTCCCTGTTAGAGTTTAGTAAACTTCTGTCCTCCCCTTCCTTACAGAATCCCTCTTATGTGAATGTAGATGCAAAATACCCATTCAGTTTGTCAGCTATCTGAGCAGGATCATCAACAGTCGAACCACCAACATCAATTGGACCAATCTGATTCGTCCCCTTCCTTCTAAAATTTACATAAGTAAAGAAGTCTTTGTTGTTTTTTTTTGCATTCTTTGCCAAGGATTTCTCGTAATCAGCCTTTGCTTGCCTAATCTCCTTTGTGACTTGATTACAGACTAGCTTTTATCGGCCATAGGCTTTGTGTCACCTGCTAATTTATATGCATCCCACACATTTTTCTTCTCTGCCATGAGCCTCATTAGTTCATCTGACACCCATTTAAGCGTAAATCTTAAATGGTATTTCTTAGTTGGTATGAAAAGCCTAGTAGCTTCGAAGATTAATTCCCTGAAGGCCTCCCATTTAGAATTCACTGTTTTTAACAACATCAGTTGATCTTATTGTATAGAATTCAAAAACTGCCTGAGACCACTGTAGTCACCTTTATGGTGACTACAGTGGTCTCAGGGATAACAAAAACCCCTTCCCTTTACCCTTATGATTACACAATGCATTCATACTACCTGGGTAGTAGAAACGATATAAGTGCAGTACCCATGCATAAACAAACTCTTTCATACTCTTAGACATTTAGTTAAGAAATATTTTTAGATTAAACTACGCACACCATCAAGCATATTTTAATTGTGGACTTATACTTCAAAACTAGGTTGTCCCTATGGCAACAATAGGGTACCTACCCACCCAACGATGAGTAAGCCAACAAGCTTCGAAACGGGCCGTTGGGTGGTGGTATTTGCTGACAATAAGTAACATTAGTCTTCTCCACTCGTGAAGCATTACTTATTCAAAGCAACTCATTGCTAAGATATTCACAATAATTAAACAATGCATTCATACTACCTAGGTCGCAGAAATGATGTAGGTGCAGTACAAATGCACAAACCAACTCTTACGTACTCTTAGACATTTAGTCAAGAAATATTTTTAGTGGAAAAAATGAGTTGTGAGAAAAAATACAGAGAAAGCCCTAAAAAAAAAAAAAGTTATATATACACTAAAGATAATAAAATTAAATGAAATTAAATTAAAATTAATGCAAATTATTAGTAAAAGTATATACTGAATGGTACATTATTAGGGCTACAAGCATTCAATGTATCCAAATATATATAATAATTATATATAATAATATATAATATATATATAATAATTAACAGAATAGAATATGCTGTTTCTGATTGTTATCTGCCAGAAAGAAAAGATAGGCTAAAAGGGCTTATTGAAAAAAAAAAAAAAAAAAAAAGGAGGGGGAGGTTGAAATAATAAATATGCAACAAGCAGATGCTAAATCAAGTGAAATGAAGAGTAGAAGTGTAAAAATTAAAAACAAATAAAGGCATAAAGAGAACTGTATAGTGTATTCTTCTCTTAGATATAATAGAAGCATAACTGGCCATCCCATAAGACGGGATCCATTAATATGTCAGTAATGCATATAGCAATAATAACAAATAAAAAGGCAGGGACGGAAGCATGTCCTTAAAAAAATTTTAAAAAAAAGCACACACACAGTTTGATCCTATGTAGCAAAATCAATTGTTTGTTTTAAACAATTCGAAAAAAGAAAATTTCTTTATAAAGAAACACAACTGTTTCAGCAACAAAAAACACTAATTCAACATTCAGAAATTAGCATTAGTAGAGGTATATGATGCAAGAAAGCAAGTTATGGAGCACCAGCCAAAAAAAAAAAAAAAAACCCTTCCATTTCACTCCAAATGTTTGTCTAGTTCTACTTTGAATTTATTTAAGCTATCAACTTCTACAACAGATGGAAGTTTGTTGCAGAAATCAACCACATGATGGCTAAAGGAAAATTTCCTCATCTATTCTATAACTGTCTTTCTTCAATTTGAATTTATGCCCCCCTCAGATTCGTAATCTGGGCAAGAGGAAAAATCCCATCGGAAATGAGCTTGCTCAAACCATTCAAGCCCTTATACACCTCAATCAGATCACCTCACAGGTGCATAGTCTCCAGACAGCGACAAATATAGTAAAAGATGGAAAAGAAGTCAGAAATAAGTGGGAATGAATAAATTTTATAACATTTTAAAACAATTAATTTATTAACCTTTGGTAGTGCATTTTCAAATTCTTGATAATGCTTTGGTCTACTGGTTGCAGTTTAGATGATATATTCGAAGGGAAGAAAGCAAGCTTCACACTCGTAAGTTTTGAAATTAACAAGTGAATGTGGGCATGGCAGTTGCTGACAATCAACACGATTTTTCTGTTTTCTTTCATCATCTTTCTGTCAAAATTTAAAATCCACTGTTCACAAATTTCACTTGTCATCCAAGCTTTTTTGTTGCAGTTGTACTTCAAAACTAACAAATACTCTTTTGAAACATTGGGGTTGTTTACTTTTTCCTATTACCAAAAGTTTCGGTTTTTCATTACAAGGCATATTTTATTTGCACCAATCAAGACTAATTCTCTCCTTACTATTTTTACTACCTAAACCAGTGGTTTTCAACCGGGGTGCTGAAACAACATTCCAAGGATGCCGTGTAATTTGGGTTTAAGTTACTTAAACTTATTTTTTTTAGATTTATATGTTTATTTCATTATAAAAAGGTGTACAATATCTTTTTAATTTTGTGATGATCTATAATTAATGTTCACTGAGTACCTCTATATAAAGAATAAAATTATATACTGTATATATATAATTTGTATTATGAAATGTAATTTTTATAATTATATTATTGTAATAACTATCATATAACATATTTTTTTAATATTATATATATATTTATATATACACACACACACACATATACATACATACATACAGCGAGAGAGAGAGAGAGTCGGATCTAACAGGCAGAAAATTGAGTAGGGGTGCCGCAAAACAAAATAAATTACTTAGGGGTGCCGTTATTAAACAAAGGTTGAAAACCACTGACCTAAACATTTATCACCTTTAGAAATCAGTCTTGTTCGGCAAATATTTAAAAAATAGACCTCTTTCATTAACATTGAATATATCTTTGGGCTTGTAGTTCTCCATAATGGGTATGGTCTTCCAATGGGTATAGGCTTCTTCAATTATAACCCCACTTTCACCAGAAATAACCTTTTCAAGTAAGCATGGTGCCTTTTAAATTTGTCCAGCCAACCAGAAGTGGCTTGGAATGTTTTATGCCTCAGAAAATATGCATAGTCCAAATGCGTTCTCTTTTATTAATGGTACTGATATTGGCATGTTTTGGTCTCGAACCAACTTCCCCCACTTAAAAATTACTTCGCTTTCATCTTCATACAGGCATAATTTTGCATGCTTCTGACTGGGTCCTGTTTCCTCAAATAGTTTGAGAATTGAAACATAGTTTTTCAGAATGGTTGACACACTACTGGCAGAGATACTAAATTTTTAAAGAGATTTCTTTTTTTTTTTTTAAAATGCCCCAATCTACACTAAGCACTTCCACTTTTTCTACTACACTCAAGGATTTCCTCTTAGACATTATATGGTTACTCATGCAGCAGCTTAAACAAAATTGATTTAGGGACACTTGTACATACCTGTCTCTGTTTACATGATGAAATTTAGTGAAAGTGGTGGATAATTCATTTCTGTGAAACAAAAGATAATTTCCAGGATAAAGGAAAATCACTCTATCCTATAAATATTTGTATTGACGATTTATTGTAAACTCTACTGACTTGGTTGTCGTGACGGAGCATAAACAGAAAAAAAATTTATTTATTTAATTCTCTAATAGGGTGCCTACAGTAGAAAACAGATTGACCAGCGCCAATGTCTGCATTGGGAATAGGCCCTAAAATTTGCCAATGGCTCTGGACACATAGATAGCAATTAACCAGTGCAACATCAAGGTACAGTAGGGGTGGTTGTATAGCTTTTATGGGCACCACAAAATTGTGGAATGTTTTAGCTCTTAATTTGTGCTCTTAAGAATTAATATCTTTTAAGAGCTAAAGGGATTAATCCTTAATCCTTTTAGCTCTTAATTCAGCTCTATAGCGTAAAGAGCCAGAGGTGCGAACAATGCTTTCACAAGTTTCTCGAAATCAGTTCGTTATATGGAAATTTCCTTCAGAAACTATTTTCAATGTAATGACCAGGGGAAATCAAAGAAATTCGCTAAATAGAAAAATTTGCTATATGGACGTTTGTTAAAGAGACGTCTAACTGTATATACTCTCAGTAATCACTGAATTATGACTGCTCCATCCATAATGGACTGTGCCGAATAGCTCTCAGTATAAAAAGTCAAACAGCTTCATACAAGTCAAAGTGATAAAGGAAAAGTTAATGTACAGAGTAAAGATTAGCATTAGCAGAGGCATATGATGCAAGAAAGCAAGCTTATAAAGCATCAGCCAAAAAAAAAAAAAACACTCCCATTTCACCCCTCCATTCATTCGAAATACCTGTCCAGCTGAGCCTTAAATTTATTTAGGCTATCAACTTCCACAACAAGAGATGGAAGTCTGTTCCACCAACCAACTACCCGCTGGCTAAAGGCAAATTTCCGCACATCTATCCGACATCTGTCTTTCCTCAATTTGAATTAATGCCCTCTCAGGTGATTATTCTGAGCAAGAGGAAGGATCCCTGTCCAGCTGAGCCTTAAATTCATTCATCATTTTATTAAATTAAATTCATCATCGATTCAAGATATCTTTCAAAAGGGCATAACTCTGGGAGCTCGAGTGCTTTGATATTAAAAACAGCACGTCTTGTTATTTGCTTGGCCCACTGTAGTTAAAGTGTACAAAGAATAGTGCCGAATGGGTCAAATCACCTTCCACCGACAGAACTGTAAAGGACTGCAAAAGGTGGATGCTCATGGTGAGAAAAGGGTGCAGCATGTTGTGTGGATTGAACCACAGGTTATTATGTGACAACAGACATTGCACTGGAATATGGGAATTGCAAAAACAAAATCTCGAATGATAATGAGCTGCCCAAACAGATGTATGTGGTTCCAAAGCAGACAACCACCCCTCACTGCTAATCATCATTGATAGCGATTTCTGTGGTGCCAACAACATGCTGGTTAGACATTGGAAGACTGAAAATGAGTGTGCTAGTCGGAACAGTCCAAATAACTGGTGTAGCATTAGTAGAGGCACATGATGCAAGGAAGCAAGCTTATGCAGCATCAGCAAAAAAAAAAAAATAAAAATCATTCCCATTTCACCCCTCCATTCATTCCAAATACCTGTCCAGCCCAACCTTAAATTTATTTAGGCTATCAACTTCCACAACAAAGAATAGAAGTCTGTTCCACCAACCAAGCACCAACTGGCTAAAGGCAAATTTCTGCACATCTATCCTACAACTGTCTTTTCTCAATTTGCCTTTAGCCAGTGAAGAATCCCATCAGCACTGAGCATGCTCAAACCATTGAAGGCTTTATACACCTCAATCAGATCACCTCGCAGGTGCCTAGTCTCCAGACAATGTAATTTGCAAAACTTGGGCCTTTCTTTGTAAGAGCAATTCTTTGTTCCATTCACTAATCTTGTTACCCTTCTCTGTACTCATTCCAATAGCTCTACATCCTTCTTAAAATGAGACCTCCAGACCTGTATACAGTACTCAAGGTGTGGCCTGACCATTGCCTTATACAAGTGAATAATCACCTCCTTATCCCTGCTAGAAAAATTTCTGTATATCATTGACAAGACACCATTTTTCTAAAACACATTTCTGGAGATCATGATAAAAAAATAATTTGCATTTTCCAGTTTATTGGGCTTTTCTGTTAGTGCATCTAATTATAAACGGGTATTAAATTTGATCTGATTGCATTTGTAATGCCAATAACTGCAATTGTGTGGGTTTTTATGCTATAAAGGTGAAATGTGTTCCCCTTCACTGAAATCTTCAACCAAGTAAAAAACAAAATTTCAGAAACTTCTCTTCATTCCTATTTACGTATTACAATGATGAAGGGAAAGCAACCAACGAAAAGTGCAAGTGGTGGCAGTGCCAGGAAACAAAACTAAACAGTTTTAGAAGTGAGGATGAAAATGATTAAGAAGTATGAAGCAGGACAATGTTTGTCATCTATTGCAAGGGAATTAGGTTTGTTTGTTTGTTATTTGGTTTTTAGGAGCATTAGCAACTAAGGCCATATTGCTCCGGGGATATGTGGTGGTCATTCCCTGACCTTTCCGCATCCTCCGTATTTGGTGGTCATGGGCTCAAACCCCGGTCTAATCAAGAAGCGTGTGCTACGCACTGCTGCTCCTGCCCACCTGGTTATGGAGGCGCCTATAAGGGAATTAGGTCTCGCTGCTTCAACAGTGAATGCTATTCTTAAGGACAGTGTGGATATAAAAGAACATGCCAAAGGATCAACGCACTTAAGATCAACAGTGATCACAAAACAGCATTCAGGTGCTATAGCAAAAATGGAACAGCTGTTAATAACATGGATGGAAATTCAGATTCAGAAGCAAGATTCCCCAGAGTCTAAAAGCCATTGAAGCAAAAGCAACAAGTATTTATAAAGATATTAAGGTGAACCCCAACCCAAGTCATTAGCAAGCAATGGACGGTTTAATAGGTACAATCATCGCGCTGGTTTCCACAATGTTAAAGTATGTGGTGAAGTCTCCAGTGCTGATTCTGCAGTTGCAGAGAAATTTTGTGATGTGCTGGAAAAAATTATTGATGAAGGCGGCCATTCAACGCAGTAAATTTTTAATGTTAACAAGACTACTCTGTATTGGAAAAAAATGTCGGATTGAACATACATTGCTAAAGAGGAAAATACAATGGCAGGTTTCAAGGTATCACAACAGATCGGGCCATCCTCTTGCTTGGGGCTAATGCAGCAGGAAATTACAGATTAAACCATTGCTTGTGTACCATTCTGGAAATCCTCGTGCATTTAAGGGCATCAATAAACTACTCTACCCTTGCATTTTTGATCAAACCGTTTTTGATAATATCTGATTTTGAGGATTGGCTTAAATGCTGCTTCATTCCTAAGGTTGAAAAATATTGTAAAGGCAACAATGTTCCTTTCAAGATTTTGCTTCTATTAGATAACGCTCCTGGGCATCCTACGCATCTAGATGATTTCAATTTGAACTTGAGAGTCATATTCTGATCCCAATACCCTGATCCCAACCTAGGGATCAGGGTATTATTTCGAATTTAAAAGCACACTATTTATGCACAACCTTTGCTCAGGCATTATCTGCAGTAGATGGTAAGAAAAATTATGTTAAGAGACTTTTGGAAATCTTACAATATTTACAACGCCATCTTAAACATTAATAAGGCCTAGGTGGAAATTACTAAAAGCTGTTTAAATGGTACATGGAATGAAATATGGCAACAAAACATAAAAGGCTTTGAAGGATTTGAAAAGACAAATCATACGAAGAGGTTATAGATAAGATAGTAAAGGTTGGAGCTACTTCAGTTGGAGGTCTCTAACTCATCCATGCCAAAGGCATGGAGGAGTTAATAGAGGAAGAAGAGAAGGAATTATCTAACGAAGAACTTATTGACTTGCAGCCAGTGTTAAGGAAAGAAGAAAATGCTGAAGAAGCTCAAGATGAACCAAATGAGGAGCCAAGACCCTTTATCAGCAGAGAGAGATGGCAATGGCATTTCATGAAATTGCATCGGCAATGACGAGGTTTGAGAAGATATATCCTGCCAGCAAACGATTCTTAAAAGTTAACAGAGGGGTGAAAGATATGCTTTCTTGCTACAAAGAAATCTACGATGAGATGAAAAGAAAAAAACCACCATCCAGTCATCCATTAATATGTCTTTCGTAAGGTTGAGCGGCCGACCCTTCTAAATCTCCACAGCCACGTACTTAACAGCTGAAGATGTCGATTCTGGCAACAATGCTTGAGAAATAAAACTTACATCATGCTCGTCTCTTCTCTTTTTTTTGTAATTTTTTAAAATTGCAATGCTTTTGTAATTTTTTCTGGGTATGAGATAAAAAATTTAAAAAATACAATAAATAATTTTATTTACATGTTCCTCGAACATTTCTTTTTTGATTCAATCAATTCAGCGGGCACAGTTGGCAGTACTGCACAGGCATGGAGGAAATTCCGACACGTAGCATTCCGCAGAACGCAAACCATATGTAAGTAGGGGAGTTCCTGTATTTCCTTTTAACTTCTCTAACTTTTTATTCCTTTCTGTATTCCTTTTTCTAATTGTTTTTATAATCCTTTAGCTTTATCATAATTTAATTTTTCCATTTCCTCTAAACTTTCATATTCCTTTTAAATTGATTTTATATTTTAATTTTACAACCCAGATCTTTAGGCAAACTGGCATCAGCTAGCACACCAAATTGCTAGGTAGCTCTATTAGGCCTTAATGCCTTACATCTAAAATATAAATTACAGAACATACACAAACCAAAAAATAAACACTATCATGCGCAAATTCAAACAATGTGCATATAATGTTTAATTGATAACTTTTACAATAGCATTAATGCCGCATATCTATAACTACAATATAAAATTGAAAGTTTATTCCTTTATAGCACATAAAACATAAAATTAGCAATTAAATATCTATACAGCATATACAGGAACTTCGTGATGTTATGTTATTTTGGTTTTTAGGAGCATTAGAAACTAAGGCCATATTGCTCCGGGAATATGCGGTGGTCATTCCCTTGACCTTTCCGCATCCTCCGTATTTGGTGGTGACGGGCTCGAACCCCGGTCTAATCAAGAAGCGTGTGTTACGCACTGCTACGGAACTTCGTGACTTACGTAATGTTATGTAAGTCGGAATTTCCCCCATGCTTGTTATCAGTTATCAGTATTATCGAAAATTCAAAAAGATCGAGTTTAATACCTGTTTATAATTAGATGCACTAACAGAAAAGCCCAATAAACTGGAAAGTGCAAATTGTTTTTATTTTATGGTCGTGACCTCCAGAAATGTGCTTTAGAAAAATATCACAAAGGAGTTCAAAATTGATTCTTATAACGGGAACATATATTATTTTTTTTTTTTTAAGAAAAACCCAAATACGAGAGGTAGTAGAACCTATGGTAAAAAAGCAAAGTGTAGCCATTATCAACCCACTGCAGAATGGAAGCCTCCTCAACAATTCATGCTGAGGGAAATGGACCATAATCTGCCACGGTGGTCCAGTGCGAGTTGGCAGATCGACCGTATTCAGCAGTCAGGGGATTGAACCCTGGTCTACTCAGAGAGCGTGTGCTACTGCACTGCCGCTCCTGCCCACTCGGCTACGGAGGCCTAACCTATGGTACTTAGTACCATTCTTGGGTTGGAGGTTGAGAAGATGAAAGAAGATATTTGCTGACATTAGACTTGAAATTCTGTACACTGTAATTTTCAGGAAATACGTGTGAAGGAAGGTTGTTACAGAAAACAGCAATTGAATGAATAAACATTAGCATTAGTAGAGCCATTTGATGCAAGAAAGCAAGCTTATGCAGCATCAGTCAAAAAATAAATAAATAAATAAATAAAAAATAACCAATTCCACTTCACCCTTCTGTTCGTTCGAAATACCTGTCCAGCTGAGCCTTAAACTTATTTAGGCTATCAACTTCCACAACAAGGGATGGAAGTCTGTTCCACCAACCAACCACCCGCTGGCTAAAGGAAAATTTCCGCATGTCTATCCTACATCTGTCGTTCCTCAATTTGAATTTATGCCCTCTCAGGTGATTATTCTGAGCAAGAGGAAGAATACTTGTTGGGATTTCGTCTCTGAAATCGCAACAATATCTGACTTTGGTGTTTTGAGCAATACCTCAAATTCATCAATTTTTTTACTAAACTCCTATTGGTGTACACGCAAGTATACATGCACCTGTTCTTTTTCTTAGCTACCCTAACACAACCCATGTGTTTACTTGTACCCCAATGATTCCCAGCGGTCTCTGAAATATCCTGCATCTTATTTTTCAGGCTGCTGCTCATTCCAATAGAAGCAGTGCAAGAATCACTTAAATCTCTTCCAGCGGCTACTGTTAATCTATTAGTCCTTGTATCCCCCCAGTCTAGCAGTTTTCCAAACCTGCACCTAACACTGCCTCGATAGCATCAACAAACATTCTTGCACCCTTTCTATTTAAGTGAATCCCATCCCTGTAGAAGCAGTCTCTCCTGTTAATATAGTACAGATCAGGCTGAAAAAAATTCTACCCCTTCAGCCTTGCACAATCTTTCCAGGGCCGAATTGATCGATAGGGCTCTCATCATATACTCCCTCCTATCGTGTCTGGGCAGAACTGCAGCCACTTTCAAATTCAACCCTAATTCACGGCTTTTTTTCAACAGTGACCTGTACTTGGGAGAAGCCTGAGAGAGGTTTTATGGGCATGGCCTCAGATGTGAGAACAAGGTTTGGAAGAAAAGTAATGCCGAGAGCGAAAGAAAAAACCAAGTTTTTTAGATGCAGAGGAAGTAATATTTGTAATATGCCTGTGCCAAGAGAGATTAAAGTCAGAGTAACCCCCAAAAGACATATATTATATCATTTTACCTAGAAATAGGAGTGTCACCAAAGATAAGCATAGGAGCACATGAATCTTTTTTGCAGGATATAAGACAAGACTGAGTTTTAGAAGGATTTAAATTAACAAAGATGTCTTTGCCCCACTTGAGAATTAATTGAAGATTGGCATTTAAGGAATTGGTAGCAAATATTCAAGAAGTTGAAGCTGATTGAGCAGGGCAAGGTTTCTCAAAATGGAAAGTGGAATGAAATGTGCTATCGTCGGCAAAACTACGGATAGGATTTCCAGTCAGTGGAAGAAGGTCATTAATATACAAGAGGAAAAGAGTAGGGGAAAGAACTGAACCTTGCGATACACAAGCATTAGTGGAGACGTTAGAAGGCTGAGAGCCATCTACCATCACCCTCAGTGAGCGATCGGAGAGAAAACAATAACCAATTACAAAAATCAGTTGCAATTCCATAAGATGGAAGCTTGTTTAGAAGACCTTTATGCCAAACACAATCGACAGCCTTTGAGATATCAAGAGCAACTGCTTGTGTTTCACTGAACTTTTCCACTGAATTTGTCCATAAATGGGTAACGTAAGCCAGAATATCACAAGTGGATCAACACTTGTGTAATTCAAACCGGTGATTGTTGATCAGACTGAAGGTTTCTAGGTAATTTAAGAGTGCCGTTTAATTGATTTTTCCATTATTTTAGGAAGAGTAAAAGAAATTGCAATCGGACGATAATTGGATGGGAGGGATCTGCCACCCTTTTTAGGAACTGGCTGGATATGAGCAAATTTCCAAGCAGAAGGAAAAACACCTTTGGAATAAGAAAGTGAAAAAAGGCGGCAAAGAACAGGAGTAAGTTCAGGAGCAGCATGTTCGGGAGGCAACCAGAGAGGTTAATACTCTTGATCTGGTTTTCAGTAGTGATCATTGGTGTATTAAGAATTTGCAGATAAAGGAACCACTAGGTGGCAGTGATCACAGTGTACTGATGTGGGATTTACTTAAAGATAAAATTACCATCAGGGGTAAAGGAAAGGGTTTTTGCTTTCGTAAAGGTGAGTACAGTGGTCTCAGACCAGTTTTTAAATTCTGTACAGTGGGATCAACTGGCGATGTTACCAACAGTAAATTCTACGTGGGAAGGATCCACAATTAATCGTGGATGCTTCTAAAAGTTTCATACCTATTAAGAAATATTATTCAAGGTTTAGGCCTAAATTGTTAACAAATGAACTAATCCGACTCGTGACAGAGAAGAAAAATGCATGTGATGCATATAAATTATCAATGCGACTCAGAAGCCTATGGCAGATATAAGCTAGTCTGTAATTAGGTCACCAAGGAGGTTAGGCGAAGGCAGATTATGAGAAATCTTTGGCAAAAGATGCTAAGAAAAACAGCATGGAATTCTTTACTTATATAAACTCTAAAAGGAAGGGGATGAATCTGATTGGTCCACTGGATATCGATGGTTCGGCTGTTGATGATCCTGCGCAGATAGCAAACAAACTGAATGAGCATTTTGCATCTACATTCACACATGAGGAGTTATTAAGGTTTGAAAACAGTAGAAGGTTATCAAATTGCAGCAGAGTGCTTAATGATTTTGTAATAACTGAGAGCAAAATGTAGGAGAAATTGTTGAAGTTAAACATAAGAAAGGCACCTGGGGTGGATGGGACTATCCAGTTATATTAAAGGAGGCGGCAACGCAACTAAGCAAACCCTTAGCCATAATTGTGAGAGCATCCTTGGACTCAGAGGAGGTCCCCACAGACTGGAGATGTGCAAATGTATCCCCAATTCACAAAGGGGGATCGAAGAGTGACACAAGTAATTACATACCAGTTAGTTTAACTTCTGTTCCGGGTAAAATAATGGAGTCACTGGTTAAAGATGCATTGCAGGATTATCTAGACAAGACTGCAGCATGGGTTTGTTAAGGGTAAGTCTTGTCTAACAAATTTTATAGGATATTATTATGTGGTTACAAAGGAACTGGATGCAAAAAATAATTTTGATATCATATATTTGGATTTCAGGAAAGCTTTTGACACTGTTGCACATGGTAGACTACTGTACAAATTGCAGCAGAATGGTATTAAGGGTAACTTTCTAAAATTTTTGCTTCTGTCAGTATCGATCCACTGGAGATATTCTGGCTTATGTTACCCATTTATGGACTAATTCAATGGAAAGGTTCGGTGAAACACAAGTAGTTGCTCTTGACATCTCAAAGGCTTTTGATCGTCTTTGGCATAAAGGTCTTCTAAACAAGCTTCCATATTATGGTTTGCCAACTGTTTTTAGTAATTGGTTATCCAGTTTTCTTTCTGATCGCTCACTGAGGGTGATGGTAGATGGCTCTCTGTCTTCTAACTTCTCCACTAATGCCGGTGTCCCCCAAGGTTCAGTTCTTTCCCCCACTCTTTTCCTCTTGTATATCAATGACCTTCTTCCATTGACTGGAAATCCTATCCATAGTTTTGCCGATGATAGCACATTGCATTCAACTTTCCATTTTGAGAAACCTTGTCCTGCTCAATTAGCTTCAACTTCTCAAAAATCTGCTACCAATTCCTTTAATGCCGATCTTCAAGTAATTCTCCAGTGGGGAATAGACAACTTAGTTGATTTCAACCCTTCTAAAACTCAGTCTTGTCTTATATCTCGCAAAAAGGATTCTTCTGCTCCTATGCTTATCTTTAGTGACACTCTGATTTCTAGATAAAATGATATATCTCTTTTGGGGATTACCCTGAATTCTAATCTCTCTTGGCACAAGCACATTACAAATATTGCTTCCTCTGCATCTAAAAAACTTGGTTTTCTCTTTCGCTCTCGGCGTTACTTTTCTTCCAAACAGCTGCTCACTCTGTATAAATCGCAAATCCGCCATGCCATGGAATATTGTTCCCACATCTGGGGTGGTGCCCCCAAAACCTCTCTCTCAGGCTTCCTGATTCCATTCAGAAGAGGGCATTTAGGTTAATTAATGATTCATCTCTAACAGAGTCTCTCCACTCGCTTTCTCATAGACGCACTGTTTCTGCTGCATGCCTCTTCTACAGATACTTCCATGGGCACTGTTCTTCTGAATTGGCTTCTATAATTCCTGCTCTCTCTTTCAAAACAGTCCGAACATGTGCCGCTTCTAGCCAACATCCATTTACTGTCCAACTTCAAACCCACAGATTCAACTTTTCATCTTCCTCATTTATTCATTCAACTGCCGTTTTTCTGGAACAACTTTCCTTCATACGTATTTTCTGAAAATTACAATCTACAGAAGTTCAAGTCCAATGTCAACAAATATCTTCTTTCGTCTTCTTAACCTCAAACCCAAGTACGGTACTAAGTACTATTGGTTCTAAAACCTCTCGTGTTTGGGGTTCACATAAAAAAAAAAAAAAATGGATAAAAGGATAGTTGAATGGCAGAAGAGAGAGTGGTAATTAATGGGTGATGCTCTTTGGGGACTAATGTTATTAGTGGAGTCCCAAAGGGTTCAGTTTTGGGTCCACTGTTGTTTTGTATATTTATCAATGATATTGATGAAGGTATATCAGGTTTAGTGTCGAAGTTTGCAGATGATAGAAAGGTTGGCAGGGTTGTTTATGACAGTAATGGCAGTGTGCTACTGCAATAGGATTTGGTAGTTGTTGGCGCATCGGCTTCTGTGGCCATAGTGCACCTCCCAAGGTTTTTGCAGTATTTTGATCCAAGCCCGAGGCGGGAATCGAACCCGCGACCTTTGGGTTGCCGGGCAGGTACTTTACCCACTCGGCGCTGCAATAGGATCTAGATAATTTGGGTAGATGGGCTAAGAAGTGGCAACTGAAGTTTAACATCGACAAATGCAAAGTACTGCATATGGGTAGAAGTAACCCCAGAGAAATGTACCAACTGTGTGGTACTACACTTAGGGTGGTAGAAAATGAAAAAGACCTGGGAGTAATTGTGCAGGCAGATATGAAGTTTTCAGAGCAATGCAGACAGGCTGCCAGTGCAGGTCATGGGGGTTTTGTCAATGATATATATAGGAATTTTGCTAGCAGGGAAAAGGAAGTGATTGTCCCTCTGTATAAGGCAATGGTCAGTCCACGCCTTGAGTACTGTGTACAGGTCTGGAGGCCTCATTTTAGGAAGGATGTCGATTTGCTTGAGAGTGTACAGAGAAGGGCAACAAGATTGGTGAGGGGGAATGAAGGGGTCCTCTTATCAAGAGAGGCTTAAGTTCTGCAAACTGCAGTGGCTGGAAACTAGGCACCCACGCGGTGATCTGATTGAGGTGTATAAGGCCTTGAATGAGTTGAGCACGCTGAATTCTGATGGGATCCTTCCACTTGTTCAGATTACGAACCTAAGGGGCATAAATTCAAATTAAGAAAAGACACATGTAGAATAGATGTGCGGAAATTTGCCTTTAGCCAGCAGGTGGTTAATTGCTGGAACAAACTTCCATCTGTCGTTGTGGAAGTTGATAGGTTAAATAAATTTAAGGAGGAACTGGACAGGCATTTGGAGGGAATGGTGTGATTTTTTTTTTTTTGGCTGATGCTGCATAAGATCATACACTTGCTTTCTTGCATCACATGCCATTACTACTAATACTAGCACAGGTTTTGAGAACAAGTGAGAATTACCATCAAGACCTGGAGCTTTCTTAGTATCAAGTTTCTTCAAAATCCTTCTGACATCCTTTTGACGGAAGACCACAGGAAGCACTGAATGGAGCACGTTGGGAATGGTGGGAGGTGTTTTAATAAGGTCATTAATACACGAGTTGGAAGAAAAATGGAATGCTAGCAGATCAGCTTTATCCTTGGCTGAAGTGACAATAAAACCATCTGGTTTTCACAAAGGTGGGAGCACAGATAGGCAAAGGTTGCGGCCAATAGGTTTGGCAAGAGACCAGAATGCTCGGCTACCATTAGGGAAAGAAGCAAGTTTTCTACTCTTAGCCTGTTCAAAATCCAGTTTGGACTAATTAATAACTGCTTTACAGTTGTTGCGAGCTCTGGTGTAAGCAGAAAATGAAACTGAAGAATTGGAAACAAGCCAATTACAATAAGCAACATTTTTCTCTTGAACAGATTAGCACATTTATTGGAAAACCAAGGTTTAGATAAAGGATGGGATTTTAAAGTGGAGTATGGAATAAAGGATTCCATACCAACAAGAATAATTTCACTGATACGATCTGAGCAAATGTTGACATGAGAAGTTTTGAAACAGTAATTCGACCAAGAAAAAGAAGAAAAGAAATCTCGCAGGTCATCCCATTTTGCATTCTTGTAATGCCAAACAATATGTTGTTGTTGTTGTTGTTATTTGGTTTTTGGGAAGATTAGCAACTAAGGCCATATTGCTCCAGGGATATGCAGTGGTCATTCCCTGACCTTTCCGCATCCTCCATATTTGGTGGCTCACGGGCTCGAACCCCGGTCTAATTTAGAAGCGTGTGCTATGCACTGCTGCTCCTGCCCACCTGGCTACGGAGGCACCTGCCAAACAATACGACATTGGGAATAGCCATGATATAATCAACAAGTTGTGATCTGAGGTGCCTAAAGGACCACTCACTTTGACCGTGTACTTAGAAGGGTTCTTTGTGAGAAAAAGATCAAGCGTGTTGGCTGTATGGTTAGGATTGTCCTATATTCTTGTAGTAAACGAACAATCTGTGCAAGGTCATTAGTAATTGCAAAGCCTCAGCATCTCAATCAGTTGGGTCGGTGTGACTAGAAAATGGAAGGCAGCTGGAGTTGTGAACATTAAAATCACCAAGGAAAATTACCTCACTGTTAGGAAAGTTGGACTGGAGGAAGTCAAATCGTTCCAAGTGATTAGCGGAGTTGGGAGAACGGTAGAGACAACAGATGAATTTGACAGAATGAGGTAGAGAGATTTTAAGCCAGCGAAGATCGAAAAGAGGAGATTCCAAATCATCCAAGTCGCTGACAGGGAATATCGGAACAGACATATGCACAAGTACCACCTTTGAGGCAAAAGGAATCATAGAGCGAATAATTTGGGCAACTGAGATGAGCAGTAGTTGAATCAACCGATAACTGAGATTCTGTCAGAAAAAGTACATGGGGTTTGGCAGACTACAAGTGTAAACAGACATTGTTGAGATTATAATTGATACCATGTATATTTGCGAAATGAACTAGGAACTGTTTCAGTGGTTTAGATCTTTTTGCAGATAAGCTTACTCTATTAGTTTGACAACTCATATTCAATAGTAAGAAAGTGGGGGGGGGGGGGGAACATTCTGTATGAAGTTATTGTTATTTGGGTTTTTTTAGGAGCATTAGCAACTAAGGCCATATTGCTCTGGGGATATACGGTGGTCATTCCCTGACCTTTCTGCATCCTCCGTATTTGGTGGTTATGGGCTCGAACCCCGTCTAATCAAGAAGCATGTGCTACACACTGCTGCTCCTGCCCACCTGACTACGGAGGCGCCGCTGTGTGAAGTAATGAATTTTTGGATATGGCACACACACATGGTAAGAATATACCCAGATCCTTGACATAATGTCGCCTCGACAATGCCCTCCCCCTGCATACACACTATTCTGACCCCCCCACTCCAGTCATTATCTGGCAGAGTATAGGTAGTAAGATTATACACTAGCTAATTCGTACGCCTCCCAAAGAGTTACCAATAGATTTGGTCTGGTGCATTAACTAGCGGCCGGCCTGCGAACACCATTTTAGAGCTGTACCCACGAAATGTGAGGAAGATTCGATCTCACCATGATGTTCATAATAACCTCAAAAGTCATTAGTCATACTGCATGAGGGAAGAGATAGGGAAGTGTTGACCGGAAATTAGCTCTGGATACTAAACCACTTCCACCACTTCAAGCCTCCAATAAGCAAAGTGGTGGTATTGCACCAGTTGATGAGAGTCGTTGTTGTTGTTGTTATTTGGTTTTTAGGAGCATTAGCAACTAAGGCCATATTGCTCCGGGAATATGCGGTGGTCATTCCCTGACCTTTCCGTATCCTCCCTATTTGGTGGTGACAGGCTCAAACCCCGGTCTAAATCAAGAAGCACTTTTTGTTACACACTGCTGCTGCTTCCCACCTGGCTAGGGAGGCACCCTTGATGAGAGTCATCTACCACCTAGTATTGCCTGGTAAACACAGAGGGGCAGCATTCCTCCATGTGGTTTGGGTGCCACACCTCGACCCCTCCTTATATTGGTTCACACTTGGGTCGTCACCCACAGTGTGCTTGTGCATGGAGGTTATACCCAGGATTACCAAGGTGAAGGTGCAAGCAGAGGATTTAACAGTCACAGTCCGGACTTTGCTGAAATTGGGTCCACTTGACTTGAATGTCACCTGAATATCAGCGTTTTAGACTCCCAGGTAGCAAGTACAGCTTATCTGGCATATCTGAGAGAATGTCTGTGACAACCCTATGATAACAATGAAAGGGTAGTGCAATTTCCATTATAAATATAACCTTGTAGAGAGCAAACAGCCTAGTAATATAGCAAAATTTTCAACTTCCGACTTGGAATGGATTCCAAAAAAAAATAATAAAAAAATAAAAAAAAGTGTTACTGGGTTCAACATTACAATAATTTCACGATACCTCCATTTATTTTTACATGATGAAAATATGTTTCCACGATGTTTTTTAAGTTTGCGCCAGGCGGAAAAAACTTATGTAAAGTCGAATTTCCGTATGTCAAGTATTACATAAGTTGGGGAGTTTTACTGTATATGTATACACACACACACACACACACACACACACACACACACACACACACACACACACACACACACACACACACTTACTTTTCTGTAGGCCCCTTCTTCTCACTATCTGCATGTTTCCTTTTGCATTAACCTAATTTTAATTAATTAATTTACAGGCATTTTATCATCCATCACATAGGGGGTCACTATATGCACATTAACTTTCACTAGAGGGATATGGCACCTCCATAGCCAGGTGGGAAGGAGCAGCAGGGCGTAGCACACTCTTCCTGATTAGACCGGGGTTCGAGCTCGTCACCACCAAATACGGAGGATGTGGAAAGGTCAGGGAATGACCACCGCATATCCCGGAGCAATATGGCCTTAGTTGCTAATGCTCCTAAAAACCAAATAACAAAACAAAACTAGAGGGATATACCTTTCTTTCCTGACTACTATTCTTGTTGTTACATTTGGGTTGCATCTTGCATAAGGAAAATATTCCTTATATTTATGCCTTACAATTATTCACATTTTAATTAATAAAAAATCATTCTGTCAGGTCAATGATGTTCAATGTGCTTGCCTTATTATTATCATAATATATATATATCTTTCTTTTGATTCTAAATTATTAACTACCTTTTATAGTTTAGTTTCAAATTTTTAAACCTCTAAAATTTATAATTTAACCTCTAATAATTATTATTTTGCATGGCATAACTTAGTACATATCGATCATTACAGAAACAGAGATCCCCTTGTCGTTTTTTCCTTTCAGGCTGGGTAGTTGACCCTGGACAAAGTCACCTAGATTGTGGGTTAATAACGATAAGTTTTTTGTATATTTTAATTTATTTATATGTTCTATTTTATTCTTTTGTATATTATTCTACTTTGTAATAACCTTTATTGCTTTTATTATTCCTTGCGTTTTCTATAAATCTATGGGTATATATCTTAATATACTATATATATCACATATTATATATACTGAGTGATCACTAAATTATGACCACCTACCTAATACTTTGTAGGTCTTCCTTTTGCCCTCAGTGCAGCAGCTATTCGACATGGCATTGATTCAACAAGGTGTCGGAAGCATTCGGGAGGAATGGCCAACTGAGCTTTGTGTAATGCGATTAGCAATGCAGGTATGGAGGTGATTGGTGTATCCAGACACCTGATATGCCTTTCCATAGTGTCCCACAAGTGCTCTTTGGGATTGATATTGGGGGAGTTCAGAGGCCAATCAATATGCTGGAAGTCAGAACAGTGTTCCTCAAACCATTGCTGCACATCAAGTGCTTGATAGCTCGGTGCATTGTCATCTTGTTGTTTGTTTGTTATTTGGTTTTTAGGAGCATTAACAACTAAGGCCATATTGGTCCGGGAATATGCGGTGGTCATTCCCTGACCTTTCAGCATCCTCTGTATTTGGTGGTAACGGGCTCGAACCCCGTTGTAATCAAGAAGCGTGTGCTATGCACTGCTGCTCCTTCCCATCTGGCTACAGAGGTGTGCCTGCATTGTCATCTTGGAAGACACCATTGCAACTCGGGAAAAGGTGTAACGTAGCGGGGTGTACACAGTCAGCAGGCAGTTGACAATAGTGGAACATGCTCCACACCATACAACTGCCTCTACTGGCCTACACTTTTGATACTATGCATGATGGATGAAGAGCTTCATGTTTTTGATGCCAAATCCGTACACAACCATCCACGGTGTGGAACAAATAATATGACTCATCTGGCCAGCACACCTTCCAGTCTATCAACATCCAACTTGCATGTTCTTTGCATCAGGCGAGTCTTTTATGACGATGCACCTTGGTTAGGAGAGGATGCCGTAGGGGTAGTCTGCTGGCATAGCCCATACATGTGAGCATGTGATGCATGGTCGTGTCAGATTTTGTTCAGGGTAGTCAACTCTTCAACGGTGCTGTGTCTGTACGAGTTGTCGGACCCGGCACTCAGCTCTAACATCAACCTTTCGCTGACCTTTCCAGTTTTGCTATCGGGTCCTTGTTTGACCATTTTGATGCCAGTCTTGGTACACTTTCACAACAGCAGCTGTTAAACACCCTACCAGTTCAGCCATTTTGGTTATCGAGGCACCACCTCGTCAATCACCCACAATTTGTCCATTATAGAAGTCCGATAAATCTTTCCTTTTACCCATCACATTCGGAAATTTACTACCTACTGAATCACTGACACCTTATCTATGCTACATAGGTCAACACTAACTGCGCACTCTCATACATCACGTGGTAAACAGGTCATATTCAGTTTTCATAGGGGTGGTCATAATTCTGTGATCACTCAGTTTACATAGCATTAGCAAAAAAATATGATACAAGAAAGCAAGCGTATACAGCAGCAGCAAAAAAAAAAAAACCTTCCCATTTCATCCATTCATTCACTCCAAAAGTTTGTCCACTTCTTCCTTGAATTTATTTAAGCTAACAACTTCCACAACGGCCACTGGAAGTTTGTTCCAGTGGTTGTTGTTGATCAACCACTGCCTGAAGGCAATCACAAAAACACAAATCAACCAGCCGCTGTCTAAAGGCAATTTTTCCGCCCATCTATCCTACAACTGTCTTTCCCCAATTTGAATTTATTCCCCCCCTCAGGTGCATAATCTAAGCAAAAGGAAAAATCCCATTAGGACTGAGCTTGCTGAAGCCATTCAAGTCCTTATACATCTCAATCAGATCACCACATTGTCCCCTCACTAATCTCGCTACCCTTCTTTATACTCATTCCAGCAGCTTTACATCCTTCATAAAATGAGGCCTCCAGACCTGTATGCAGTGCTCAAGTGTGACCTGACCACTGCCTTATACAAGGTGATAATCACCTCCTTATCCCTGCTAGGAAAATTCCTGTATATCATTGACAAGACCACATGAGCTGCTCTGGAGGTCTGTCTGCACTGCTCAGAAAACTTCATATCCAACTGCACAATTATCCCCAGGTCTTTTTCTTTCTCCAGTACCCTAACTGTAGTACCACACAGTTGGTACTTTACTCTAGGGCTGCTGCTACCTATATGCAGTACTTTGCATTTGTCAATGTTAAAATTTAAGTTGCCACTTCTCAGCCCAACCGTGCAACGTTTCTAGATCCTGTTGCAGTAGCGTATTGTCATTACTGTCATTAACAATCCTGCCAATCTTTGTATTGTCTGATATACCTTCATCAATATCATTGTTAAATATACAAAACAACAATGGGCCCAACACAAAACCCTGGGTGATTCCACTAGATAACATTTGTCCATGAAGAACAGTGTCCATTGATTACCATTCTCTGTTGTCTTTTCTCACTCAACCATCCCTTTTACCCATAGCAGCAACTTGCCCTTAATGCCATAATGCTCCAAATTGTGCAGACATCTTCCATGTGCAACAGTATCAAAAGCTTTCCTGAAAATAAAGTATATGATATCAAAACTATTTTTTGCATCTAGTTGTTCCTTTATGGCTGCATCATAGTATCCAATCAAATTGATCATACAAGACTATCCCTTAAAAAACCCATGCTGTCTGAACACACACGCGCACGCACGCACACACACACACACACACACAGACGCAACATGAAAGAAAAAAAAAAGACAGAAGTAGAAATGGAAGGATTATGTATCTAAAAATTTTTAGATAAATATTCCTTCCATTTTTAATTCTATCTTTATTATTTCTCTACTTATTTTCTGCTTGCCCCCTTCATATTGCCTCTATATATTATGAGACATGTTGTCAAATATTGCCTATGCAGCCACTTCCGTTCACAGTTATCTCTTTCTATATATTTACAGTTTTATTTATAATGGTTGCAATGAGTGCTAGTTGCTTTGCACTGCTCATACTATCCTCTATAATATATTTTCTGTTATAAACATTATTTCTTTCTTTTTGGTGGTTGTCTGGTTTTTAGCAGTGAGTGCTTAAGCTTTTGCATTTTTACAGTTACTACATTAGGGCCTACATCATGTTATTTTGTTACATCAGTGGGCCAACATTTTAGTGGATGTCTGCCTTTGTCTGTTGTGGTAATTTGCATTACATTCGAAATTCAATAATGCTCACAGCTGTTGTATACAAGGGCCCCCTCTGACGACATTGGATGCGATAGTTGCCTATTTTTTGTTCCTTGCTTTGTTTGTCCTATATCTAATTTTCTTTTGTGGTTGGTTAATAGTATCATATTAGTGATTTTTACACTTTTTTGGCCTCGGCATGGTCAGGTGGCACTGATCTAAATTCATTATTTATTGGCTTTGGCTGTATTTGCTCCATACTTAAAATTTTTTAAAAAATTTTAGATACATATTCCTTCCATTCTCCTTCAATTTCTACTTCTATCTTTGTTATTTGTTTCTTCACTCATTTTCCACTTTTTTTTTTTATTATTTCCTCATGTATTTTGAGATGTGTTATTGGATATTGCTTAGGCAGTCACTTGTATTCACAGTCATCTCTTGCTTTCTTAATTTTTACTATTAAATATATTACTTTATGTATATTTAAAATTGTAAAATTTTAAATATACACACAAACGTATGTACTCACAAAAAAGGTTAAACAGTTGTCTTCATTGTGGGGGGGGGGGAATGCCTGGCTAGAGAGACTTCACAAAATGATGCCTTACTTGTGAAAACCAGGTATAAAGACTACTGAAGTGTTATGCAAGTTTATTCCATTAAGCACACTGAAAAAAAAAAATATATATATCAGAGGTATGATCCATTAACCTAACCTTAGAGAAGAGAGTTTGTTTTTTTTTTTTTTTTGTAAAATTAATGATTAACATGTTGCCGACCATAAATGGATAGCTGATGAGCTAAACCAGATTTTCACATCATTATTTATATTATGTGCTTTCTTCAGTGAATGCCTGGCAATCTGCTATGTTTGACAGGATATCTTGAATAAACTTTCCTTTCATGTCCTGTTTTAATTTTGGGAATAACCAAAAGATGCACAGTACCAAATCAGGATACAGGTTGGTGAAGCATAAATGGAATACTTTCGTTATTCATAAGCATTTCAGCAAAGTCAATCATGTTATTCAATTTCATTTTCAGTACATGCACCAAATGAGAAAAAGAAGTTCTCTGACAAAGCAGCTTTCCATCCAACTAGTACATAAATTAAATTTTGGTGTACACAATCAAAATATGTTGTTGTTGTAAGTCTCATCCACAATGTTTTGGCTACTACTTGTTTGTTTGTTTATTTGGTTTTTAGGAGCATTAGCAACTAAGGCCATATTGCTCCGGGATATGCGGTGGTCATTCCCTGACCTTTCCGCCTCTTCCGTATTTGGTGGTGACGGGCTCGAACCCCGGTCTAATCAAGAAGCGTGTGCTATGCAGTGCTGCTCCTTCCCACCTGGCTACGGAGGCGCCAGTTGGCTACTACTGTGAATTCAATAAGTATAAGATCAGTCACCTATGTTTGTACACAGGCTGGTTTTCATTTTGTGTGGGCACAAAATCATTTTATAATTCAGGGGTGGGGACTACTATTGCTACCTTTAATTGAAAGATCATTAACCCTTTGCACAGCTAGTTTTTGGAAAATGTCTTGGCCCAAAAGATGAGAATTTTGATATAGGTAGACTTTTTGGAGTGAAATTTCATAAAAATTAAATAACTATACCAAATGTTTTTAAATAACTATTATTCCATTATTATTTTGACTTCTTTGACTAATATTAGAATTACATAATTTCAAAAATAAACTCATGATTTAAAAATAAATAAATAAATAACAAAAAATTCTTAATTTAAAAAAAAATCAAAAAGTAGAACTAGACAAAGTATTACATAAGATGAACAAGTGATATGCAAAAAAAATGTGTGTGTGTGTTCCGCTGATGCCACATAAGCTTGCTTTCATGCATCATTACTACTACTACTACTACTAATGCAGTGGATTTCACTTTAGCATTAGCATTAGTAGAGGCATTTGATGCAAGAAAGCAAGCTTATGCAGCATCAGCCAAAAAAAAAAAAAAAAAAACCCACTTCCACTTCACCCCTCTGTTCATTCAAAATACCTGTCCAGCTGAGCCTTAAACTTATTTAGGCTATCAACCTCCACCACAAGGGATGGAAGTCTGTTCCACCAACCAACCACCCGCTGGCTAAAGGCAAATTTCCGCACGTCTATCCTACATCTGTCTTTCCTCAATTTGAATTTATGCCCTCTCAGGTGATTTTTCTGAGCTAGAGGAAGAATCCCATCAGCATTGAGCATGCTTAAACCATTCAAGGCTTTATACACCTCTATCAGATCACCTCGCTGGTGTCTAGTCTCCAGACACTGTAATTTGCAAAACTTAAGCCTTTCTTCGTAAGAGCACCCCTTTGTTCCATTCACTAATCTTGTTGCCCTTCTCTGTACTCGTTCCAGCAGTTCTACATCCTTCTTGAAATGAGGCCTCCAGACCTGTATACATGTGGCCTGACCATCGCCTTATACAATGGAATGATCACCTCCTTATCCCTGCTGGAAAAATTCCTGTATATCATTGACAATACTCCATGAGCTACTCTTGCAGCCCGTCTGCACTGCTCAGAGAACTTCATATCTGCCTGCACAACCACCCCCAAGTCCCTTTCATTCTCTACCACTGTCAGTGTAGTACCACAGAGTTGATACATTGCTCTGGGGTTGCTGTTTCCCATGTGTAGTACTTTACATTTGTCAATGTTAAACTTCATTTGCCACCTCTCAGCTCATCTGCTCAACCTTTCCAGATCCTGTTGCAGCAGCATAGTGTCCGTAGTGTCCTTGACAACCCTGCCAACCTTTGTACGTCTGCAAACTTGGACATTAAGCCGGATATACCATCATCAATATCATTTATAAATACAGAAAACAATAATGGACCACTTATTACAATCCCTTCAGGGAACAGCTTAACTGACAACAACCAGCAATGAAAGAAGAATGAAGCTGTTAACACATTGTTTATTGATGTGGAGCAGAAATATATAAATAAAAAAACATAAAAATGTACAGAAAGAAGACAAACAATATAAAATACTTGACAGTGCACTATTTCTTCAAGAAAATCATCAATAAAAATGATACCTCACTGTTCTGGAAATCATCCATACAAGCCATTAAAAACAAATAAAATATTAAATTACTTTTAATATTTTTTCAAATTAATTAAAATTTTAATTAATATCCTTTCCTAGAGTAACAACCAACAAGCATACAAACAACAGCAATAACTAGACACAATGTGTCAGTTTCAGAACAAACCAATGTATAAACCGCAATAAGGCAAAAAAGCGATAACATAAACCAAAGTGTTGATTACAACAAATATAATTTTTCTATGTATTTGTACACATCTGATTAGGAGTTGTAATAATGTCACACACACACACCTAAAGTTGGTCCTGCATGTTTAATTGCACATCATTTCAAATAAGTCTGCAATTTGACCAAAAATCAGAACGAAACTAATTGGAAAACTTCTGGCTAAACTGGAAGTGTTGACAGATACAAAATCAATGATTTAGACGTAGAGAAGTTTGAATGGTCTAGTTTTGTGACAGACAATGCAATGTGGACATAAATAATTCCAGGAAGATGAACAAAAATACTCCCATGATTATGCCCTTGTTCACTATCCGTCCTATTTCCATTTTTCTATTTACCCCCACCCGTCTCAGTATTATCATCTGACTCCAGTACGCTCTCCCTGTCGTCATCTCCCTTACCATTCAATATATCAGTTTTTTCCGAAGGAGCATTTTAATAGGATCATTTACAATTGATATTCTTGATGATATGGGATTGGATGGTCCTGATTACTGTACCTAGAAAGAATGTCTACAGGAACAATCCACATACCACTGAAGAAACTGGCTATAGTTAGCATAAATTTCAACTGATATACATTAAATGGTCTTGGATGCAGAAAATTCATATACTGAATGTTTTTACTTGTTTATTGACAGGAGTCACCAATGCCAGTCCAACACACAAAATAAGCATTCAAACCTTGTTTTGTCTTTTAAAGGCTGTACATATTATGAAGAAAGATGGGGGGGGGGGAGTCATAACAAAATCACTCAATGCTATTTATAAATTGTACCACATAATACTGAGGCTATCACTGAAAATACCATGAATTGTAATAAATTTTTTAGATGCCATTGTGTCCAGTTTCTTACTCCTATACTAACTAGTCCACATCTAATTAAAAATATTATAATGAATGTCAACAATGCACTATGGGAAAAATACTCAAATACTACCTTCCATGAACTAGTTCTTATATATATCATATGTTCAAAAACAAAAAATAATAAAAAAAATAATAATAATAAATTAAATAAATAAATCCTTACTGAATATCCCTTTAGTTCCGTGGCAGCTGAAGCATATTCTGGCTTTAATCTCTTACAAAATCCACACCCTATGAATATCAAAATAACTCAAAATTAAAATTAACCCTTCCAAATTAAAATTGTCATATGACATCAAGAAGTTCTCCCTCAGCAATATGAGATCATACCAACTGCAACATCGAAAGTAAATCTGCAGGAAGCAGGGCTATGAGATCATACCAGCAACATCAAAAGTAAATCTGAGGAAACCAGGGCAATTGCATCAAGTGCACACAGTAAAGTGCTAACTAATTAAATTATAAATTTCATTCCTTCTATAAAATATCTATAATCTTTATCATACATTATATTTTCATTATACATTTATACTCATAGTTAAGCTTCCCCATCCCATCATTATATGGAGATCTAGTAACAAACCTCATAATAGACATTTAATAGTTTCATATATTGATAAAGAATTTTGCTAACTTAGGTTCTGAATAAGTTTAAGAATATTAGCATTAGTAGAAACATATGATGCGAGAAAGCAAGCATTTTCAGCATCAGCCAAAAAAAAAAAAAAAAAATTCCATTTCACACATCCATTCTTTTCAAATGTTTGTCTAGTTCTGCTTTGAATTTATTTAAGCTGTCAACTTCTATAACAGATGGAAGTTCACTGCAGCTACTGACCACACAATGGCTAAAGGCAAACTTTTGCATATCTATCCTACAAATGTCTTTCCTCAATTTGAATTTATGTCCCTTCAGGCAATTAATCTGGGCAAGAGAGAGAATTCCATCAGCATTGGAGGTTGCTCAACCAACTCAATGCTGTATACACCTCAATCAAATCACCTCGCAGGTGCCTAGTCACCAGACACTGTAATTTGCAAATCTTTAGCCTTTCTTCATAAGAGAAACCCTTTGTTCCATTCACTAATCTTGTTTCCCATCTCAGTACTCATTTCAGCAAATCTACATCCTTCCTAAAATGAAGCTTCCAGACCTGTATATAGTACTCAAGGTGTGGTCTGACCATAGCCTTATACAAGGGGATGGTCACCTCCTTATCGCTGTTGGAAAAATTATTTTATATCATTGACAAGACACCATGAGATACTCTTGCAAGTCGTTTGCACTGCTCAGAGAACTTCATATCTGCCTGCACAATTACCCCCAGGTCCTTTTCATTCTCTACCACTGTCAGTGTAGTACCACAGAGTTGATATGTTGCTCTGGGGTTGCTGTTTCCCATATGTAGTACTTTGCATTTATCAAATGTTAAACTTCAGTTGTCACCTCTCAGCCCATCTGCTCAACTTTTCTAGATCCTGTTGCAGTAGTATACTGTCCTTAGTGTCATTGAAAACCCTGCCAACCTTCATATTGTCTGCAAACTTAGACATTAACCTTAATATACCTTCATCAATATCAATAATAAATACAGAAAACAACAATGGACACAACACTGAACCCTGGGGGACTCCACTAATAACATTAGACCACAAAAAGCAGTGTCTATTGATTACCACTCTGTCTTCTTCCACTCAACCATCCCTTTATCCATAACAGCGGTTTGCCCCCAATGCCTTACTGCTCCAATTTGCGTAAAAGTCTTCCATATGCAACAGTATCAAAAGTCTTTCTAAGATCCAAATATATGATATCAAAATTATTCTTTCGCATCCAGTTCCTTTGTGACCATATCATAGTATACAATCAAATTGGTCAGACAAGGCTTCCCCATAACAAACTGTGCCCCATGCTGTGTCCGAACTATAACTGAAGTGTTGTCTAGATGATTCTGCAGTGCTCCTTTAACCAGTGTTCCATTAATTTACCCGGAAAATAAGTTAACCTAAGATGTCTCTAATTACTGTGTCACCCTTTGATCCTCCTTTGTGAATTGGGGTCACATTTGGACATCTCCAGTCAATGGATAAATCCCCTGAATTCAAGGCAACTCTCATAATCATGGCTAAGGGTTTGCTTGCTTACTTTGCCACCTCCTTTAATATAACTGGATAGATCCCATCCACCCCAGGTGCCTTTTTTATGTTATCTTCAAAAATTTCTCCTACACTTTACTCTCAGTTATTAAAAAATCATTTTACTCACTACCATAGTTTAATACACATCTGGTATTGTATTCCCCTCTCTGAATAACTAATCATGTGTAATAATCATGTGTAAATGTAGATGCAAAATAGTCATTCACTTTGTTAGATACCTGGAACAGGATCAATAACAGTTGAAATATCGATATCAAGTGGACTAATCTGATTCATCCCCTTCTGTCTAAAGTTTACATAAGTAAAGAACTCTGCTGTTTTTCTTTGCATCCATTGCCAAAGATTTCTCATAATCTGCCTTTGCCTGCCTAACCCCCTTTGTGACTTGATTACAGACCCGCTTATACCTTCCAAAGGCTTCTGTGTCACCTGTTAATTTATATGTATCCCATGCAATTTTCTTCTCTGCCACATGTCTCATCAGTTCATCTGACATCCATTTAGGCCTAAACCTTGAACAATAATCCTTAATTGGTGTGAAAAGCCTAGTAGCTTCCAAGATTAATTCTTTGAATGCTTCCCATTTAGAATTTGCTGTTGGTAACATCAACAATTGGTCCCACTGTATAGACTTTAAAAACTATCTCAGACCTTTATAGTCACCTTTACGAAAGCAAAAATCCTTCCCTTTACTCCTGATGGTAGTTACCTCTTTCAGTAAATCCCACATCAGCACAGTGTGATCACTGCCACCTAGTGGCTCCTTTATCTGCAGATTCTTAATGCATGAGGAATCACTACAATCATCCAATAAATCCTCAAAAGCCTTGCTAGTATGCAAATGACCAACCAACAAGTTCCAGTCAATATCTGAGAAATTAAAATTCCCTCATTATAAGACAATCTGATTAACTGGCCCACTATTTCTCTGTACAGCTATTCATTATACTCATCAGAGTCATTAGGCCTATGGCATACTACTACTCTCAATTTTGCTTTCTCAGTGTCAACTGGCTCGACACTGCATTGTCCACACTTCCTTAGATTTTGTGTGTTTTTTTAACTAATAGCATAACCCTTCCTCCTTCCTTCTTATCCTGTCTATCCTTCCTGTACACATTATAGTTCTATCATTAGAATTTATTCATATTGTTAAACTTATTAAAAACTATGCACAATTCTTTATTATTTCTAATGAAATAATCATGGCTATAAAATTCCAATTCTGCATTCCTTATATCTGTGGGACACCACATCTCAGATATCCCAACAATATCTGCCTTTGATGTTTCGACCTGCTCCTCATATTCGTCAAATTTATTTACTACACTGCTAGCATTGGTGTACACACAAATATACATGCACCTCTTCTTACAGCTACCCTCAACGCAGTCCATGTATTTACATTTTCTGCAATGACTCCCAGCAGGCTCTGAAATCCCCGGCACCTTGTTTTCCAGGCTGCTGCTCATTCCAATAGAAGTAGTGCAAGAATCACTTTCACCTCTGCCAGCAGCTACTCTTAATCTATTAGTCCGTGTATTATTTTTTGCAAATTGCAATCCCCCAAGCCAGCAGTTTTGCGACACCCCCTAACACTGCCTCGATAGCATCAGCAAATATTCTTGCACCCTTTCTTATTAAGTGTATCTTATCCCTGTAGAAGCAGTCTCTCCTATTAACAATAATAAATAAGTTCTAATTACTATCATTATTATTCCATTAGTCATAAGTTCTAATGTTAGTCATTCTTAATGACTATCATCAGAATTTATTCATATTCTTAAACTTATTCAATACTACACCTAAAATATGCACTATTCTTTATTATTTGTAATGCAATTTGCTATAAAATGCAATTTGCATATAATAATATACTTTTTTTTTCATTTACAAAAAAGGAACTAATGATAGATGAAAACACCTGCAATATATTGGAGTTTAGCAAATTTATTTATGATTAACTGATCTCCTCAGGTTTCTTAAATCTATCAATTACAAAAAAAATTTTCTATTCACTAATTTATTTTAAGATGGTGGACAGGTAAATTGAATGTACTTATTTTCTTCTCATTCATCCTATTCCTATAATATTTATTAGTCACCATGTTTTGCAAAAATGGCATTTGTGACTCTACTATCCACTGTTTACTTATGTAAATAATCTATTGATAAAATATAATAATGCAAAATGTAAAACTATAAAAACATTGTAAAATGCAACAAAAAATTGATGATTAACAACAACACACTTCATGACTACTACATGACCAATGCACTGCAATCCCAGTCAATGAACTTATCTTGGAAGCTACTAGGATTTACATACCAACTAAGAAATATTGTTCAAGGTTTAGGCCTAAATGGATGTCAGATGAACTAATGAGACATATGGCGGAGAAGAATAATGCATGGGATACATATAAATTAACACGTGACAAGGAAGCCTATGATAGATATAAGTTGATCTGTAACCAAGTTACAAAGGAGGTTAGGCAGGCGAAGGCAGATTACGAGAAATCTTTGGCAAGGGATGCAAAGAAAAACAGCAAAGAGTTCTTTACTTATGTAAATTTCTAGAAGGAAGGTAATGAATCAGATTGGTCTACTTGATATTGATGGTTCAACTGTTGATGATCCTGCTCAGGTAGCTAACAAACTAAATGAATATTTTGCATCGACATTCACACATGAGGAGTTATTCACCAATGGGAATGCCAGATGTGTATTCAACTCTGGCAGTAAGCTAGATAATCTTGTAATAACTGAGAGTAAAGTGGAGGAGAAATTATTGAAGATAAACACAAGAAAGGCACCTGGGGTGGATGGGATTTATCCAGTTATATTAAAGGAGGCAAAAGAAGTAAACAAACCCTTAGCCATAATTATGAGAACTTCCTTGGACTCAGGGGAGATACCCATAGACTGGAGATGTGCAAATGTGACCCCAATTCACAAAGGAGGATCAAAGGCTGACACAAGTAATTATAGACCTGGAGTTTAACTTCTGTTCCAGGAAAATTAATGGAGGCACTGGTTAACGAAGCACTGCAGCTTCATCTAGCCAAGACTTCAATTATAGTTCGGACACAGCATGGTTTTGTTAAGGGGAAGTCTTCCCTGACCAATTTGATTGGATACTATGATGCAGTCACAAAAGAACTGGATGCAGGGAATAACTTTGATATTATATACTTGGATCTCAGAAAGGCTTTTGATACTGTAGTAGTAGTGGCATATGATGCAAGAAAGCAAGTGTATGAGCTTATGCAGCATCAGCCAAAAAAAAAAAAAAAAAATCACACCATTCCCTCCAAATGCCTGTCCAGTTCCTCCTTAAATTTATTCAACCTATCAACTTCCACAACGACAGATGGAAGTTTGTTCCAGCAATTAACCACCCGCTGGCTAAAGGCAAATTTCCGCACATCTATTCTACATCTGTCTTTCCTCAATTTGAATTTATGCCCCTTAGGTTCGTAATCTGAACGAGTGGAAGGATCCCATTAGAATTCAGCGTGCTCAACCCATTGAAGGCCTTATATACCTCAATCAGATCACCGCGCAGGTGCATAGTCTCCAGCCACTGCAATTTGCAGAACTTCAGCCTCTCTTGGTAAGAGGATCCCTTCATTCCCCTCACCAATCTTGTTGCCCTTCTCTGTACACGCTCAAGTAAATCTACATCCTTCCTAAAATGAGGACTCCAGACCTGTAATGCAGTACTCAAGGTGTGGCCTGACCACTGCCTTATACAGAGGGACAATCACCTCCTTCTCCCTGCTAACAAACTTCCTATATATCATTGACAAAACCCCATGATCTGCCCTGGCAACCTGTCTGCATTGCTCAGAAAACTTCATATCTAACTGCACAATTCCTCCCAGGTCTTTTTCATTTTCTACCACATTAAGTGTAGTACCACAACACAGTTGGTACGTTTCTCTTGGGTTACTTCTACCCATATGCAGTACTTTGCATTTATCAAGGTTAAACTTCAGTTGCCACTTCTTAGCCCATCTGCCCAAATTATCTAGCTCCTGTTGCAGTAGCACACTGCCATTAGTGTCATTAACAACCCTGTCAACCTTTGTATCATCTGCAAACTTCGACATTAAGCCTGATATACCTTCATCAATATCATTGATAAATATACAAAACAACAGTGGACCTAACACCGAACCTGTGGGACTCCACTAATAACATTAGTCCACGAAGAGCAGCACCCATTGATTACCACCCTCTGTCTTCTCACACTGAACCATCCTTTTATCCATTGTAGCAACTTACCCTTAATACCATTCTGCTCCAATTTGTACAATAGTCTTCCATGCGCAGTGTCAAAAGCTTTCCTGAAATCCAAATATATGATATCAAAATTATTTTTTGCATCCAGTTCCTTTGTAACCACATCATAATATCCTATCAAATTTGTCAGACAAGACTTTCCCTTAACAAAACCATGCTGTTTCTGAATTATTGCTGCAGTCTTGTCTAGATGATCCTGCAATGCATCTTTAACCAGTGACTCCATTATTTTACCCGGAACAGAAGTTAAAATAACTGGTCTGTAATTACTCGTGTCACCCTTCGATCCCTCTTTGTGAATTAGGGATACATTTGCACATCTCCATTCCGTGGGGATCTCCCCTGAATCCAAGGATGCTCTCATAATTATGGCTAGGGGGTTTGCTTTGTTGCTTTGCCGCCTCCTTTAATATAACTGGATAGATCCCATCCACCCCAGGTGCTTTTCTTATGTTTAACTTCAACAATTTCTCCTCCACTTTGCTTTCAGTTATTAGAAAATCATTAAGTATCCTGCTACAATTTGATAACCTTCTGCCATTTTCAAACTTAATAATTCCTCTACGTGAATGTAGAATGCAAAATACTCATTCAGTTTTTTGCTATCTGAGCAGGATCATCAACAGTCGAACCAAAGATGTGAAGTGGACCAATGAGATTCATCCCCTTCCTTTTAGAGTTTATATAAGAAAGAGATCCTTGCTGTTTTTCTTAGCATGTTTTGCCAAGGATTTATCGTAATCTGCCTTCGCCGGCCTAACCTCCTTTGTGACCTCATTACAGACTAGTTTATATCTGCCAGAGGCTTCTGAGTCGCTTGATAATTTATATGCATCCCATGCATTTTTCTTCTCTGTTACGAGTTTTTGCTGATGCTATCGAGGCAGTGTTAGGTGGGTCATAAAACTGCTAGCTTGGGGGGAGACAAAGACCAATAGATTGACAGTAGCCACTGGCAGAGGTGAAAGAGATTCTTGCACTGCTTCTATTAGAATGAGCAGAAGCCTGAAAAACAAGATGCATGGTATTTCAGAGACTGCTGGGAGCCATTGAGGTACAAGTAAACACATGGGTTGTGTTAGGGTAGCTAAGAATAGAAACAGGTGCAGGTATACTTGCATGTACACCAATGCTAGGAGTTTAGTAAATAAATTTGATGAATTTGAGGTATTGCTCAAAACATCAAAGGCAGATATTGTTGGGATATCAGAGACGTGGTGTCACACAGATATAAGGGATGCAGAACTGCAATTTGGGGAGTACAACATCTACAGAAAGGATAGACAGGATAGGAAGGGGGGGGTTATGCTATTAGTTAAGAAACACATAAAAACCAAGGAAGTGAAGCCAGTCGACATCGCTGGACAGTGCAGTGTTGAGTCAGTTTGGTGTGACATAACCATTGGGAGATCAAAATTGAGAGTAGGAGTGTGCTATAGGCCTAATGACTCTAATGAGTATAATAAGAAACTGTACAGGGAAATAGAGTTGGCCAGTAAATCAGAGTGTCTTATAATGGGAGATTTTAATTTCCCAGATATTGACTGGAATTTGGGGGCTGGTTACTCACACACTAGCAGGGCTTTTGTGGATTTATTGGATGATTGTTTTCTACATCAGCATGTTCAGGAGGCAACTAGAGGGAGTAATCCTCTTGATTTGATTATCAGCAGTGATTCTTCATGCATTAAGAATATGCAGATAAATGAACCACTAGGTGGCAGTGATCACAGTGTGCTGAAGTGGGATTTACTGAAAGAGGTAACTACCATTAGGGGTAAAGGGAAGGGTTATTGCTTCCGTAAAGGCGACTACGATGGACTGAGACAGTATTTAAATTCTATACAGTGGGACCAACTGATGATGTTACCAACAGCAAATTCAAAATGGGAAGCATTCAAAGAACTTATCTTGGAAGCTACTAGGCTTTACATACCAACTAAGAAATATTGTTCAAGGTTTAGGCCAAAATGGATGTCAGATGAACTAATGAGGCATATGGCAGAGAAGAAAAATGCATGGGATACTTACAAATTAACACATGACACAGAAGCCTATGATAGATACAAGTTGATATGCAACCTAGTTACAAAGGAGGTTAGGCAGGCGAAGGCAGATTACGAGAAATCCTTGGCAAGGGATGCAAAGAAAAACAGCAAAGAGTTCTTTACTTATATAAACTCTAGAAGGAAGGGGATGAATCAGATTGGTCCACTTGATATTGATGGGTCAACTGTTGATGATCCTGCTCAGGTAGCTAACAAACTAAATGAATATTTTGCATCGACATTCACACATGAGGAGTTATTCAGCAAGGGGAATGCCAGAGGTGTATTCAACTCTAGCAGTAAGCTACAGAATCTTGAAATAACTGGGAGTAAAGTGGAGGAGAAACTGTTGAAGATAAACACAAGAAAGGCACCTGGGGTGGATGGGATCTATCCAGTTATATTAAAGGAGGCAGCAAAGGAAGTAAGCAAACCCTTAGCCATAATTATGAGAGCTTCCTTGGACTCAGGGGAGGTACCCATAGACTGGAAATGTGCAAATGTGACCCCAATTCACAAAGGAGGATCAAAGGCTGACACAAGTAATTATAGACCTGTGAGCTTAACTTCTGTTCCAGGAAAATTAATGGAGGCACTGGTTAAAGAAGCACTGCAGGATCATTTAGACAAGACTTCAGTTATAGCTCAGACACAGCATGGTTTTGTTAAGGGGAAGTCTTGCCTGACCAACTTGATTGGATACTATGATGCAGTCACAAAAGAACTGGATGCAGGGAATAACTTTGATATTATATACTTGGATCTTAGAAAGGCTTTTGATACTGTTGCACATGGAAGACTGCTACACAAATTGGAGCAGTGTGACATTGGAGGCAAATTGCTGCTATGGATAAAGGGGTGGTTGAGGGGGAGAAGACAGAGAGTGGTAATCAATGGACACTGCTCATCGTGGACTAATGTTATTAGTGGAGTCTCTCAGGGCTCAGTGTTGGGTCCATTATTGTTTTCTGTATTTATAAATGATATTGATGATGGTATATCAAGCTTAATGTTCAAGTTTGCAGATGATACAAAGGTTGGCAGGGTTGTCAAGGACACTACTGACACTATGCTGCTGCAACAGGATCTGGAAAGGTTGAGCAGATGGGCTGAGAGGTGGCAAATGAAGTTTAACATTGACAAATGTAAAGTACTACACATGGGAAACAGCAACCCCAGAGCAACGTATCAACTCTGTGGTACTACACTGACAGTGGTAGAGAATGAAAGGGACTTGGAGGTGATTGTGCAGGCAGATATGAAGTTCTCCGAGCAGTGCAGACGGGCTGCAAGAGTAGCTCATGGAGTATTGTCAATGATATACAGGAATTTTTCCAGCAGGGATAAGGAGGTGATTATTCCATTGTATAAGGCAATGGTCAGGCCACACCTAGAGTACTGTATACAGGTCTGGAGGCCTCATTTCAAGAAGGATGTAGAGCTGCTGGAACGAGTACAGAGAAGGGCAACAAGATTAGTGAATGGAACAAAGGGGTGCTCTTACGAAGAAATTCTTAAGTTTTGCAAATTACAGTGTCTGGAGACTAGGCACCAGCGAGGTGATCTGATAGAGGTGTATAAAGCTTTGAATGGTTTAAGCATGCTCAATGCTGATGGGATTCTTCCTCTAGCTCAGAAAAATCACCTGAGAGGGCATAAATTCAAATTGAGGAAAGACAGATGTAGGATAGACGTGCGGAAACTTGCCTTTAGCCAGCGGGTGGTTGGTTGGTGGAACAGACTGCCATCTCTTGTGGTGGAGGTTGATAGCCTAAATAAGTTTAAGGCTCAGCTGGACAGGTATTTTGAATGAACAGAGGGGTGAAGTGGAAGTGGGTTTTTTTTTTTTTTTTTTTTTTGGCTGATGCTGCATAAGCTTGCTTTCTTGCATCAAATGCCTCTACTAATGCTAATACTTTGAGTCTCATTAGTTCATTAGATAACCATTTAGGCCCAAACCTTGAACAATATTTCTTAATAGGTATGAAACTTTTAGTAGCATCCGCGATTAATTCCTTGAATGCTTCCCACTTAGAATTTACTGTTGGTAACATCGTCAGTTGATCCCACCGTACAGAATTTAGACTGCTGCACAAATTGGAGCAGTGTGGCATTGGAGGCAAATGCTGCTATGGATAAACGGGTGGTTGAGGGGGAGAAGACAGAGAGAGTGGTAATCAATGGACACTGCTCATAGTGGACTAATGTTATTAGTGCAGTCCATCAAGGTTCAGTGCTGGGTCCATTATTGTTTTCTGTATTTATAAATAATATTGATGATGGTATAACAAGCTTAATGTCCAAGTCTGCAGACGATACAAAGGTTGGCAGGGTTGTTAAGGACATTACTGGCGCTATGCTGCTGCAACAGAATCTAGAAAAGTTGAGCAGATGGGCTGAGAGGTGGAAAACAAAGTTTAACATTTAACAAATGCAAAGTACTACATATGGGAAACAGCAACCCCTGAGCAACGTATCAACTCTGTGGTACTACACTGACAGTGGTAAAGAATGAAAAGGACCTGGGGTGGTTGTGCAGGCAGTTATGAAGTTCTCTGAGCAGTGCAGATGGGCTGCAAGAGTAGCTCATGGTGTATTGTGAATAATATATAAAACGTTTTCTAGCAGGGATAAGGAAGTGATTATTCCCTTGTATAAGGCAATGGTCAGGCCACACCTTGAGTACTGTATACAGAGAAGGGCATCAAGATTAGTGAATGGAACAGAGGGTTGCTCTTATGAAGAAAGGCTTAAGTTTTGCAAATTACAGTGTCTGGAGACTAGGCACTGGCGAGGTGATCTGACAGAGGTGTACAAAGTCTTGAATTGTTTGAGCATGCTCAATGCTGATGGAATTCTTCCTCTTGCTCAGAATAATCACCTGAGAGGGCATAAATTCAAATTGAAGAAAGACAGATGTAGGATAGACGTGCGGAAATTTGCCTTCAGCCAGCGGGTAGTTGGTTGGTGGAATAGACTTCCATCCCTTGTTGTGGAAGTTGATACACTAAATAAATTTAAGGCTCAGCTGGACAGGTATTTCAAAAGAACGGAGAGGTGAAGTGGAAGTGTTTTTTTTATTTTTTGGCTGATGCTGCATAAGCTTGCTTTCTTGCATCATTTGCCTCTACTAATGCTAATATTTTCAGATACATGTGAAAATAATTGTGATGTTTATCTTTACCTGAAAAATATACATCAATATCATTTTCAATACCAGTATGATGCTATGACTTCTCATCAGCATTAAATTAGATAACACCAAACAACAAATTTTGGGTCATATCTTGTTACGGGCATGAAAGTAAATTTACTTTATAGATTTTGGGCTGCTAAACATGAAAGAGTGCTTAAAATGGCAGATTGGCTCTTGTTTTCAAAAAAAAGTTTTTTTTATATTTATAAAAAGATATTTTTTATTTGTATGGCAGTAAGGTGTAACTACAAACACCTACAAAAGGTCCTGTGTTTGATACCTGTATCAAATGTGGGACCTTTTCACCTTTTGCTTTTATTCAGCTTTGGGAGCATCCCTTTTCAACATCCAACAATAATTGGCTAACATAGCAGCACTCTATTTGTTTTTCTATCTTTGTTCCATTACTGTGATGTCTTGATGGGAGCATTCACCATGTTCGTTCACTGACGGCACCACAGTTTGGCACGATGAAATCCAGGTGTGAGTGCAAGAAATGTATCTTCAATGACACATTGCACCCCAGTTTTTCTTAAGAAGTAATGCGATCATCCACAAGCTGCCTGTAGATGCAGGCTATAACAATTCCTAGAAAACCAGTCAAAACATTTAGGAAGGCTTTCCATGCTGATTTCTCACTATCACTAAAGACACATTTGAACTGCTCGTCCTTGAAAGGTTGCCTTATTTCTGAACCAATGAAAATGCCTGCCTTAATCTTCTCTGCTGAAACTTGTGAATTTCTATTGCAAGTATGTGAATGCAGGACTGTTCACTTCAAAGCTTCCACAAAATTTTTCATGAGCCCCAGTTTGACGTGGAGTGGTGAAAGCAAAACCTTATTTGGTCTACTAGAGCTTAATGCGAAAAATGAAATGTTGTCACTTTCACAGAATGATCTACAAAATTCCACTGTTGCAGCCTCAAGGCCAAAAGCTCTGACTTATTCTTCGGCAGTTGAAGATCTCTGTTGAAATCATTATGTTCACTTTATGATCTTATGTGGTTCAGAAGGACAAATATTTGGACAAAATGGTGGATCCCTTAAAGTAGATGGCCGCTGCACTTCTTCGTGTATATCAAGCTGATGTTCATCAATGTCTTCAACTTCATCAGAGTATACAGTTAAATCAAGGGCTCAGAAGTTGAAATTTTCGTTGTATAACTAAGCTATTTATCTCTCTAAAATGTCATTTTTAAGGTCACGAGCATGACCTTAAGGCCATATAAAAGGTTGTGAACGTGGTTTGTAAACTGTATTAGTTACCAATTCAAATCATTAAAATGCACTGCACTTTCATCATTATCATATGTTCCGTTATAAGAATCAATTTTAAACACCTTTGTGATATTTTTCTAAAGCATGTTTCTGGAGCTAATGACCATAAAACAATTTTCACTTTCCAGTGTACTGGGCTTTTCTGTTACTGCAAGCAATTATAAATGGGTAGTAAACTCAATCTTCTTGCATTTGTGAAAATACCGATAGCTGGAATTATGTGGTTTTTTATGTTATTATGGTGAAATGTGTTTCCCCATTACTGAAATCTTCAATCATATAAAAAACATAAATAAATTTTCAGAATCTTCTCTTCATTCCTTTTTTGTTAAGCTTCGTAAACTTTTTACTCAGCGTGAATCGCGTTAGCTGCTATTTATGTGTGCCACTAAAAGATGCTTATGCATGCAATTGTGAAATTTATAATTAAAAGGGAAGATTATCTTGGAAACACACACATCTTGAAACATTTCTGAAGACAGCTCCTTGTGCAACAAACCAACAAGTGCCAAGCCAATAATGAGTGATCAACGAGTGTGCATTTAGTCGATGATGAAGAATAAATATTATTATTATAATTATTTATGACTAACATCTGTAAGTCATAAATAATTTCTCTATTATTATAATATGCTTGATTTTACAGGCTACATTTTCATTTCTTTCGATAAATCAATCATTGTTTAAACAAACTAATTAGCTAGCTAATTTCATTGTTGATAACGTAATCCTTATTTTTAACCTTATATCTAGGAAATAAATTCCCGCTTTACGAGTTTTCGCTTTAAGAGTGCGCTCTAGGAACAAATTAACTCAAAGTCGGGAACTACCTATATACCATTGACAAAACCCCACAAGTTGGTAAATAATCACATAGGTTGCTGCTACCCATATGCAGTACTTTGCAATTAAAAATGTTAAACTTCAACTGCCATTTCTCAGCTCATTTGCCTAACTTTTCTAGATCCTCTTGCAGTAGCATACTATCATTACTGTAAATAACCACCCTGCCAACGTTTGTATCATCTGCAAAATTGGACCTTAAGCCTGATATGTCTTCATCAATATCATTGATAAATTTAAAAAAAAACTACAATGGGCCCATCATCAAATCCTGGGGAAGTCCACTAATAACATTAGTCCAAGAAGAGCAATATCCATTGACTACCACTCCCTGGCTTGTCCCCTCATCCATCCCTTTATCCATAGCACCATCTTGCCCTTAATGCCACACTCTCCAATTTGTACAGCAGCATTTTGTGTGTAATGGTAACAAAAGCTTTCCTGAAATCCAAGTATATGATATCAAAATTATTTTTTGAATCCAGTTCCTTGGTTACCACACTAGTATCCAATCAAATTGGTCAAACAAGATTTCCCCTTAACAAACTCATGCTGTCTGAAGTATAATGGCAGCCTTGTCTATATGATCCAACATTACTTTGTTAGCCAGTGACACTATTATTTTCCCTCTAACAGAAGTTAAACGAACATGTCTGATTACCCTTCTCACCTTGACTCCCCCCCTTTTGTGAATTGGGGATACATTTGGACATCTCCAGTCCTGGAAACCTCCAATGAATCCAAGGATACTCTCAATTATGGCTAAGTGTTTGCTTATTTCCTTTGCTGCCTCCCTTAATATAATTGGATAGATCCCATTCACTCCAGGTGTCTTTCTTATGTTTAACTTCAACAATTTCTCTTCCACATTCCTCTCAGTTATTACAAAATCATTTAACCACTGCCTAGCATTGGATAAAATTCTGGCATCCCCTCCCCTAAAGAAATTCTCATGTACGAATGTATATGCAAAATTCAGTTTGTGAGCAACCTGAGCAAGATTATCAACAGTCAACCTATTGATATCGAGTGGATCAATTTGATTCGTCCCCTTCCTTCTAGTGTTTATATAAGTAAAGAAGTTTTTGCTGTTTTTCTATGCATCCTTCACCAAAGATTTCTCATAATCTGCCTTTGCTTGCCTGACTTCCTTTGTGATTGATTACAGACTAGTTTATATCTACCAAAGGCTTCTTCTGTGTCACCTGATAATTTATATGCATCCCATGCATTTTTCTTCTCTGCTATGCATTTCATCGGTTCATCTGACATCCATTTAGGCCAATACCTTGAAGAGTGTTTCTTAGTTCACATGAAAAGCCTAGTAGTTTCTGTGATTAATTCCTTGAACATTCCCATTTAGAATTTGTTAATGGTAGCATCATCAGTTGGTTCTGCTGTACAGAACTTAAAAACTGTCCAAGTGTACTGTAATAATTTTTATAAAAGCAAAAACCCTTCCCTTTACCCTTGATGGTAGTTACATCTGTAAGTTGTTATTGTAGTAGGGTTATTGGAGCAATGGCGACAATGGCCATGTAACCCTGTGTATATTATCAGTAATCTGCATGTGGTCTAAGGTCAATTTCTATTTGGTGGACAAAAAAACCCAAGTTTCTAGGAGGAAAAACCCATGCTACCCTTGCCTGAAATTCACTAACAGCCACGGCTAACATTGACTAACTCAGATACGTTGTGAAGAATGTCAATAAAAATTCGTCCCATCAGCAGCACGACTCAAACATTGGTCTTTTCTTCCCAGCGTAGAGGAGGACAGCAATCCTATCAACTGTGCTACCCACAAGGGCACGTCTTTAAGTAAATCCCAAATCAATATACACTGTGATCACTGCCACCTAGTGGTTCTTTTATCTGCAGAATCTTAATGCATGAATAATCACTGCTGATAATCAGATCAAGAGTATTACTTCCTCTTGTTGACTCTCTAAAAGCTGCTGCAGAAAAACAGTCATCCAATAAATCCACTAAAGTCTTGGTAGTCCACCCACAAGTTCTAGTCAATATCTGCAAAGTTAAAATCTCCCATTATAAGGCATTCTGATTTACTGGCCCACTATTTCTCTGTACAGCTGTTCATTGCACTCATCAGAGTCATTAGGCCTATAACACACTCCTACTCTATTTTTGCTTTCACAGTGCTTATGTCACACCAAACTGACTGAACATTTTACTGTCCACCCATGTCAACTCAATGCACTGCTTTAGATTTTGTTTGTAACAGATTTTATTTGTGGTAACTGAGAAAAAAGTGGAAGAGAAATTGCCAAAGCTAAGAGTAATATATGTAATATGATAGGATCTATCCAGTTATATTAAAAGAAGCAGAAAAAGAGGTAAGCAAACTTTTGGCCATTATTCCATAGCATATCAGAAAAATGAAACGAAAAAGGGGGACAAAAAAAATAAAAAAAAAAAGAAAGATAAATTAAAAGAAAAAAGACAGATGAATAAAAAGAAAAAGTTATTTTTCTTTAAAGTTAAACAATTGATTTTGAAATGTATTTAATTTGCATGGGACTCCAGTGAAACCGAAAACAATGACTTTTTTATATATGTTTAGAAAAAATGCTTAGCATTTTATCAACGAGTACCAAGGATGCAGACAAAAATAATGTGTTTATTTTTTATTATTATCTTTTTTTTTTTTTTTTTTTTTTTTTCCAATTCATATGTGAAAAGGGAAATCTGTATAATTTATAAAGTTGTGGAAATTTTGGCCATTATCTAGGGCAGTGGTTCTCAACAGGGGCCATGCGGTATTTCTGAGGGGCCACAGGTTAAAGGCGTAAAATTGGGGGCCATGGAAACTGTTAAGTGGGCCATGAAAAGCTCACTTCTAAAATAAAATTATTACTGATATAAAAAAAGAAATTAGTGAGATCCTTGCAGATCTCACTAAACTAAGGGCCAATAATATTATTGTAATATTTTTTGTTAGAAGCATAACTGTGTATTGTGAATAAACAAAATATTATATGAGTAAAAATTCTATTATAAATAAATTTTTGTATTTAATAAACCCCTTTTTTATTATTAATATACCTTTATATTATAAACAAATAGTACTTGTTATAAATAAAAAGTACAGTTAATAAAGTACATATTTATTATAAATATTACATTTATTATAATTAAACAATTAATGAGTGGAGGCCACAGAGGTGAATGAAAGTCAGAAGTGGGCCACGAGCAAAAAATGGTTGAGAACCACTGATGCATGGCCGAGCAACCCCACTTGCTCCCACCAAACGCATCACTATAAAGTTGTTTTGTAATGTTGATGTGTTTTTATTTGAATAATTGTGCTCCTTATGTGGGTAAATAAAATTTATATTTTATTTATCGATTTGGAGCTGGAACATGACACAAACCCAGTTGCATAACTATGCCAATGCAGCTGCATTGGGGCTGAGTTTGAAATGGGGCTATGAAATTTGGAAGACATTCATTTCTCAAGTCAATTAACGAATTTCATTAATAAATGAGAAATTTTTTTTAAAATGAAATGTAAAAAAATTCTATCAACCCAGCGACTGCCTGCCCGAGTATTGTTTAGCGTTTAGACTGATGTCACGCTTATAGAAATATTAGTAAATAAAAGATAGTCGTGAAATATTCAGCAAAATAAGTGAATTGACGAACAATAACTTAAATAATTAAATTCATGAACAATTCACAAAATTGTTCGTGAATTTAATTTAGATTTTTTGTGTATATGTCTACTCCGATTGTTGTCATAGAGAAATATGTTTTATTTTACAATACACAAATTTATTGCATCACTGTCTGGCTACAGACAGTATTATCATTTTTAACACCCACCGCTAAATTTGGCTTTCTTTTTTCTTAATTTTGTTTATCTGCAACGAAAAACTACAAGGACTAGGAATGAGCTATTACTATGCTAACAAGAAACACATCTGAATAGCGGACCTCTGATTCTTGCATATGGCGTTATGAAACTGACCAGAGTATTGGGTGGGACCCTTCCCATAATTAGCATTTATCCCATGGTGTTCACACAGTGGAATAAGTTATTGTTATTATTATTATTTGGTTTTTAGGAGCATTAGCAACTAAGACCATATTGCTCCGGGGATATGCGATGGTCATTCCCTGACCTTTCTGCATCCTCCGTATTTGGTGGATCATAGGCTCAAACCCAGTCTAATCAAGAAATGTGTGCTATGCGCTGCTGTTCCTGCCCATCTGGCTACGGAGGTGCCAGCGGAATAAGAAATGACCAGGCAGAGTAAAGCCTCTATTTCAGTCACTCCAAAGAATTAAGTTTCGTTAAGTTTATGGGTTTGAGATTCATTTGCCATTTTTACACCAACATTCTGCCCTTGTGCATTGCTTTGTTTCTATACAGCCAACAAGCCCTGGACCTTGTCGCTCAACTATAACACATTTTATAACCCTTTTATATGGATCTTTTCTGTTTTCGTTTGTGGTGGGAAAATTTGTTGCAATGTTACTTAAAGGAGAAACTCAGGAAACAAAACAAAAAAAAATTCAGCCAATCACAGAGATTTTCATTTCCTTTATTGGCAGAAAAAGTTCTGCAGCTCATATCAAGCATCATGCACCATTCTGTGATTCTACATTTTCAAGTGCAGTGATTCTACATTTAAGTTTATCAGAACATGAAAAATTTTACTCATTACCACCACTGCTTTCTAACTTATAATAGAAAGGTTGAAGATGTAAGTAAATTTATTATTCCCGTTTTCATTAGTTTCCAGTTTTCATTCACAAATTATGAATGATCCATGACGACGGTGATCGTCAAATGTTGTCCAGTTTTATACTAATATTTGATACTTATTGCTGTAGACTTATTTATTTATTTACTTTACTGCTCTATGCTTTTTGTTACAATTTTACAGAACAACTTGTAATTTTATTACTGTGGTGTCAATCAATTTTTTTTATCAAAAATTTGTTGAAGGATCATTTACACATCACAGAAAAATATAATATGAATTTCAAAAAGTTATTTTTCTTGCCCGCACATTTTTTTCCGCCTTTTGCAGACCTCTGAATAGAGAAGTATGCATTGATTTGCTTTATTGCACAATGCAATGTCAACTTTTTAGTGATTCTGTAATAAGTGAATTTATTATTCCAGTTTTCATAAGTTTACACAATGGACCTTTCACAAATTATGAATGGTCCATGACGCTGGCAATTAGCAAATGTATAGTTTGTAATAATAATATACAGTATATTACTCATTGCTGTAGATTTATTTTATTTTATTGTTTTCCTATTCTTTGCATTTTGTTACAATTTGACAGAATGATTTGTAATTTTATTATTAAGATGTCAGTAATTTTTTTTATTGAAAATTTGTTGCTGGATCATTTACAGATCACAGAAATGTATAATATGAATTTGCACCAATCACTCAGAACTCTTCTACTTATAAAATGCACTGTTTGCTTGATGTTTGCAGAGCAATCGGGTACGGGACATGATACTGCCAAGGGGGATGTCTTTGTGTGTGCGCGATGCAAGGAGTGTATCGATATAAGACAACAACTCGGCGTTCTTGTGGGCCAATATGAGAGCTTGAAGAACAGGGTGGATGCCCTCGAAGAAACTAAATTGAGGGGCCCATCAAGCTCTCAGCTGCCCACATCAACGCCAGAGCTTGCACTTGGGCATCGTGTGACACAGAGACAACCCCCAAGGCAGAATGCGCTGGTCCCGAAGGAACTAGTAGTTGTTGGTGACTCTATTGTCAGGGAAATGGGGAACATGCTTTGTGAAAAAGATAGGTGGAGCAGGACCAGGGTATGTCTGCCAGGGGCAAAGGTTGATGACGTTGTAGAGCGAATATCATCTTTTAAGGGCACAAAAGGTGATATAGTTGTACACGTTGGCACTAATAATATTAAGAATAGGAGACCGGCAGAATTACTTAACAAGTACAGGTCACTGTTGAACAAAAGCCGAGAATTAGGGTTGAAGTTGAAAGTGTCTGCAATTCTGCCCAGACACGATAGGAGGGAGTATATGATGAGAGCCTTGTCGATCAATTCGGCCCTGGAAAGATTGTGCAAGGCGCAAGGGGTAGAATTTTTTTCAGCCTGGACTATACTTGTTAACAGGAGAGATTGCTTCTACAGGGATGGGATACACTTAAATAGAAAGGGTGCAAGAATATTTGCTGATGCTATTGAGGCAGTGTTAGGTGGGTCGGAAAACTGCTAGCTTGGGGGGAGACAAAGACCAATAGATTGACAGTAGCCACTGGCAGAGGTGAAAGAGATTCTTGCACTGCTTCTATGAGAATGAGCAGAAGCCTGAAAAACAAGATGCATGGTATTTCAGAGACTGCTGGGAGCCATTGCGGTACAAGTAAACACATGGATTGTGTTAGGGTAGCTAAGAATAGAAACAGGTGCAGGTATACTTGCGTGTACACCAATGCTAGGAGTTTAGTAAATAAATTTGATGAATTTGAGGTATTGCTCAAAACATCGAAGGCAGATATTGTTGGGATATCAGAGACGTGGTGTCACACAGATATAAGGGATGCAGAACTGCAATTTGGGGAGTACAACGTCTACAGAAAGGATAGACAGGATAGGAAGGGGGAAGGGGTTATGCTATTAGTTAAGAAACACATAAAAACCAAGGAAGTGAAGCCAGTCGACATCGCTGGACAGTGCAGTGTTGAGTCAGTTTGGTGTGACATAAACATTGGGAGATCAAAATTGAGTAGGAGTGTGCTATAGGCCTAATGACTCTGATGAATATAATAAGGAACTGTACAGGGAAATAGAGTGGGCCAGTAAATCAGAGAGTCTTATAATGGGAGATTTTAATTTCCCAGACATTGACTGGAATTTGGAGGCTGGTTACTCCCACACTAGCAGGGCTTTTGTGGATTTATTGGATGATTGTTTTCTACATCAACATGTTCGGGAGGCAACAAGAGGGAGTAATACTCTTGATTTGATTATCAGCAGTGATTCTTCATGCATTAAGAATATGCAGATAAATGAACCACTAGGTGGCAGTGATCACAGTGTGCTGAAGTGGGATTTACTCAAAGAGGTAACTACCATTAGGGGTAAAGGGAAGGGTTATTGCTTCCGTAAAGGCGACTACAATGGACTGAGACAGTATTTAAATTCTATACAGTGGGACCAACTGATGATGTTACCAACAGCAAATTCAAAATGGGAAGCATTCAAAGAACTTATCTTGGAAGCTACTAGGCTTTACATACCAAATAAGAAATATTGTTCAAGGTTTAGGCCAAAATGGATGTCAGATGAACTAATGAGGCATATGGCAGAGAAGAAAAATGCCTGGGATACATACAAATTAACACATGACACAGAAGCCTATGATAGATACAAGTTGATATGCAACCAAGTTACAAAGGAGGTTAGGCAGGCGAAGGCAGATTACGAGAAATCCTTGGCAAGGGATGCAAAGAAAAACAGCAAAGAGTTCTTTACTTATGTAAATTCTAGAAGGAAGGGGATGAATCAGATTGGTCCACTTGATATTGATGGGTCAACTGTTGATGATCCTGCTCAGGTAGCTAACAAACAAAATGAATATTTTGCATCGACATTCACACATGAGGAGTTATTCAGCGAGGGGAATGCCAGAGGTGTATTCAACTCTAGCAGTAAGCTACAGAATCTTGAAATAACTGGGAGTAAAGTGGAGGAGAAACTGTTGAAGATAAACACAAGAAAGGCACCTGGGGTGGATGGGATCTATCCAGTTATATTAAAGGAGGCAGTAAAGGAAGTAAGCAAACCCTTAGCCATAATTATGAGAGCTTCCTTGACTCAGGGGAGGTACCCATAGACTGGAAATGTGCAAATGTGACCCCAATTCACAAAGGAGGATCAAAGGCTGACACAAGTAATTATAGACCTGTGAGCTTAACTTCTGTTCCAGGAAAATTAATGGAGGCACTGGTTAAAGAAGCACTGCAGGATCATTTAGACAAGACTTCAGTTATAGCTCGGACACAGCATGGTTTTGTTAAGGGGAAGTCGTGCCTGACCAATTTGATTGGATACTATGATGCAGTCACAAAAGAACTGGATGCAGGGAATAGCTTTGATATTATATACTTGGACCTTAGAAAGGCTTTTGATACTGTTGCACATGGAAGACTGCTACACAAATTGGAGCAGTGTGACATTGGAGGCAAATTGCTGCTATGGATAAAGGGGTGGTTGAGGGGGAGAAGACAGAGAGTGGTAATCAATGGACACTACTCATCGTGGACTGATGTTATTAGTGGAGTCCCTCAGGGCTCAGTGTTGGGTCCATTATTGTTTTCTGTATTTATAAATGATATTGATGATGGTATATCGGGCTTAATGTCCAAGTTTGCAGACGATACAAAGGTTGGCAGGGTTGTCAAGGACACTACTGACACTATGCTGCTGCAACAGGATCTGGAAAGGTTGAGCAGATGGGCTGAGAGGTGGCAAATGAAGTTTAACATTGACAAATGTAAAGTACTACACATGGGAAACAGCAACCCCAGAGCAACGTATCAACTCTGTGGTACTACACTGACAGTGGTAGAGAATGAAAGGGACTTGGGGGTGGTTGTGCAGGCAGATATGAAGTTCTCTGAGCAGGGCAGACGGGCTGCAAGAGTAGCTCATGGAGTATTGTCAATGATATACAGGAATTTTTCCAGCAGGGATAAGGAGGTGATTATTCCATTGTATAAGGCGATGGTCAGGCCACACCTAGAGTACTGTATACAGGTCTGGAGGCATCATTTCAAGAAGGATGTAGAGCTGCTGGAACGAGTACAGAGAAGGGCAACAAGATTAGTGAATGGAACAAAGGGGTGCTCTTACGAAGAAAGGCTTAAGTTTTGCAAATTACAGTGTCTGGAGACTAGGCACCAGTGAGGTGATCTAATAGAGGTGTATAAAGCCTTGAATGGTTTAAGCATGCTCAATGCTGATGGGATTCTTCCTCTAGCTCAGAAAAATCACCTGAGAGGGCATAAATTCAAATTGAGGAAAGACAGATGTAGGATAGACGTGCGGAAATTTGCCTTTAGCCAGCGGGTGGTTGGTTGGTGGAACAGACTTCCATCCCTTGTGGTGGAGGTTGAAAGCCTAAATAAGTTTAAGGCTCAGCTGGACAGGTATTTTGAACGAACAGCGGGGTGAAGTGGAAGTGGGTTTTTTTTTTTTTTTTGGCTGATGCTGCATAAGCTTGCTTTCTTGCATCAAATGCCTCTACTAATGCTAATGCTTCCTTTCTTTGTAACTTTTGCGATCTCGAGATACTAAATATAAGAACTGACTCTGCAAATTAGATGGTGATTATTTAAAATGTTTTTGTAAATATTGTAGATGCACTCTGACAGCCAAATTAAGCATTATTGATAGGCATTGTAACACAAAATAAGCACAAGAAAGCCAAAGAGCCCTTTAGTTTTCAGCATCAGAGAGTATAGCCATTCAAGAAAATTGGAAATACAGAAGGTGCAAAGGCAGAAAGCAGCACAGCATTTTTCATAGCTGTGCATTAAGGGTAGTTGATCATTTGAGTGACATTTGTAAATTTCGTTTCACAGACAGCAGGGTAAGTAAGGACTTCAAACTGCAAAGAACAAAACATACTTCAATAATATGCAATGCTTTAGCACCACGTTTCATGGATAATTTAAAACCTGATTTAGGAAATAGAAACTCATGATGAAAGTAATGTTATAAACATGTTGAGAACTGTAATACGGTACTATTCAAATTTCAAGATTGATTTGTGGTAACTTTTCTTGACATAATTGAATTCAATGAATGCATTGCAGAAGAAATATGTAAATCTTTGTAAACATTGCTAAGAAGTAATGGACTAGAGTTGCACAGACTTATTGCACTTGTACTGACAATGCATCCATAATTTGAAGTTGAAGTTGTTTGAAGTTGGACAGCAAATGGATGTTGGCTGGTGGCGGTACGTGTTCAGACTGTTTTGAAAGAGAGAGCGGGAATTATAGAAACCAATTCAGAAGAACAGTGCCCATGGAAGTATCTGTAGAAGAGGCATGCAGCAGAAACAGTACGTCTATGAAACAGCGTGTGGAGAGACTCTGTTAGAGATGAATCATTAATTAACCTAACTGCCCTCTTCTGAATAGAATCAAGAAGCCTGAGGGAGGTTTTGGGGGCACCACCCAAGATGTGGGAACAATATTCCATGACTGGGAGGACTTGCAATTTATACAGAGTGAGTAGCTGTTTGGAAGAAAAGTAACGCCAAGAGCGAAAGAGAAAACCAAGTGTTTTAGATGCAGAGGAAGCAATATTTGTAAGGTGCTTGTGCCAAGAGAGATTAGAAGTCAGGGTAATCCCCAAAAGAGATATATCATTTTGCCTAGAAATCGGAGTGTCACCAAAGATAAGCATAGGAGCAGAAGAATCCTTTTTGCGAGATATAAGAAAAGACTGAGTTTTAGAAGGGTTGAAATCAACTAAGTTGTCTTTGCCCCACTGGAGAAGTACCCGAAGATCGGCATTTAAGGAATTGGTAGCAGAGTTTCGAGAAGTTGAAGCTGATTGAGTACGACAAGGTTTCTCAAAATGGAAAGTGGAATGCAATGTGCTATCATCAGCAAAACTATGGAAGTATTTCCAGTCAACGGAAAAAGGTCATTAATATACAAGAGGAAAGGAGTGGGAGAAAGAACTGAACCTTGGGGGACACAGGCATTAGTGAAGAAGTTAGAAGACAGAGAGCCATCTACCATCACCCTCAGTAAGTGATCAGAGAGAAAACTGGATAACCAATTACTAAAAATAGTTGGCAAACCATAAGATGGAAGCTTGTTTAGAAGACCTTTAGGCTAAACACGATCGAAAGCCTTTGAGATGTCAAGAGCAACTACTTGTGTTTCACCGAACCTTTCCATTGAATTAGTCCATAAATGGGTAACATAATACAGAATATCACCAGTGGATCGACAGTGACGGAATCCATACTGGCGATTGTTAATCAGACGGAAGGTTTCTAGGTAGCTAAAGAGTTGGTGGTTATTTGATTTCTCCATTACTTTAGAAAGAGTAGAAGTAATTGCAATGGGACAATAATTGGATGGGAGGGATTTGTCACCCTTTTTAGGAACTGGCTGGATATGAGCAAATTTCCAAGCAGAAGGAAAAACACCTTTGGAATAAGAAATTGAAAAAAGGAGGCAAAGAACAGGAGTAAGTTCAGGAGCACAGGTTTCGAGAACAAGCGGAGAAATACCATCGGGACCTGGAGCTTTCTTAGCATCAAGATTCGTCAAAATTCTCCTAACATACTTTTAACACAAGGCAACAGGAGGCATTGAATGGAGCGTGTTGGGAATGGTGGGAGGTGTTTTACCAAGATGATTAATACATGAGTTGGAAGAAAAATGGGATGCTAGCAGGTCATTTACCCTTGGCTGAATTCTGTGGGTGACAACAGAACCATCTGGTTTGGACAGAGGTGGGAGCAGAGATGGGCAAAAGTTGCAGCCAATAGCTTTGGCAAGAGACCAGAATGCTCGGCTACCATTAGGACAAGAAGCATACTTGTTCTCAAACTCTAGTTTGCTTTACAATTGTTGCGAGCTTTGGTGTAGGCAGAAAATTAAACTGGAGAATTTGAAACAAGCCAATCAGAATATGCAAATTCTTCTCTTGAACAGCCTTAGCACATTTATTGGAAAACCAAGGTTTAGATAAAGGATGAGATTTTAAAGTGGAATGTGGGATAAAGGATCCCATTCCTGCAAGAATAATTTCACTGACACGATCTGAGCAAACGTTGACATCAGAAGTTTAGAAACAGTAATCCAACCAAGGAAAAGAAGAAAAGAAGTCTCGCAGGTCATCCCATTTTGCATTCTTGTAAAGCCACACAATACGAGATTGGGAATAGTCATGAGATAAAGTTCCATTGGAGAAGAGATAATCACCAAGTTGTGATCTGAAGTGCCTAAAGGGCCTCTCACTTCAACCGTGTACTTAGAAGGGTTGTTTGTGAGAAAAAGATCAAGCATATTGGCTGTATGATTAGGATTGTCCGGTATTCTGGTAGGCATATGAACAATCTGTGCAAGGTCATTAGTAATTGCAAAAGTCTCAGCATCTCAACCAGCTGGATCTGTGTGACTAGAAAATGAAAGCCAGCTGGAGTTGTGAACATTAAAATCACCAAGGAAAATTACTTTCACTGTTAGGAAAGTTGGACTGGAGAAAGTCAAGTTGCAAAGAGAGGAAGTCAAAGAGATCCAAGTGATTAGTGGAGTTGGGAGAACAGTAGAGACAACAGATGAATTTGACACAATGAGGTAGAGAGATTTTAAGCCAGAGAAGATCAAAGAGAGGAGATTCCAAATTGCCAAGTCTCTGACAGGGAATATCAGAATGGACATATGCATAAGTACCACCTTTGAGGCGAAAGGAATCATACAGCGAATAATTTGGGCATCTGAGATGAGCAGTAGTTGAATCAACCTATAACTGAGATTCTGTCAAAAATGTACATGGGGTTTGGCAGACTGCAAGTGAAAATGGACATCGTTGAGATTAGAATTGAGACCACGTTTATTTGTGAAATGAATTAGAAAGTGCTTGGGAGGTTCAGATCTTTTCACAGATAAGCTTGCACTATTAGTTTGACAATTCATGGTGTATTCAATAGTAAGAAAAAGTGGGTGGGACATGCTGTACGAAGTAATGAAATTTTTGGATATGGCATACACACGGTAAGAATATACCCAGATCCTTGACATAACGTGGCCTTGACAATACTCCCTGCATACACACACTACTCGGACTCCCTCCAATCACTATCAGGTAGAGTAGCGGTAGCAAGATTATACACTAGCTGATCCGGAAGACTCCTAGAGAGTTACCAATAGGTTCGGTGTACTAACTAGCGGCCAGCCTGCGAACACCGTTTTAGAGCTGTCTCCTCGAAACGTAAGGAATATTGGATCTCGCCACGATGTTCATCAACTCAAAAGTCATCAATCATACTGCATGATGGAAGAGATAGGGAAGGGTTGACCGGAACCCTTCCCTAGACGAGTAAACATGGGTTCCACCACTTCAAGCCTCCAATAAGCAAAGTGGTGGTATTGCACCGGTTGATGAGAGTCATCTACCACCTAGTACTGCCTGGTAACATAGAGGGGCGGCATTCCTCCATGTGGTGTGGGCACCATACCTTGACCCCTGCTTATGTTGGTTCACACCTGAGTGGTCACCCACCGTGTACCTGTGCATGGAGGTTATACCAGGATTACTAACAGTCCTACCATCGTGAAGGTGCAAGCAGAGGATTTGGCTGTCACAGACCATCCAGACTTCGCCAACACTGGTCCACTTGGCTTGAGTGTCACCCAAATATCAGTTCCATCAGCATTTTAGACTCCCAGGTAGCAAGTACAGCTTGTCTGGCATATCTGAGAGTATATCAGATATCAGAGAATGCATATATTGTTGGGATATCAGAGACTGGTGTCATACAGATATAAGGAATGCAGAACTGGAATTTGTGGAGTACAACATCTACAGAAAGGATAGACAGGATAGGAAGGGAGGAGGGGGTTATGCTATTAGTTAAGCATTGGGAGATAAAAATTGAGAGTAGGACTATGCTATAAGCCTAATGACTCTGATGAGTATAATAAGAAACTTACAGGGAAATAGTGGGCCAGTAAATCAGAGAGTCTTATAATGGGGGGATTTTAATTTCCCAGATATTGACTGGAATTTGGGGGCTGGTCACTCACACAACTAGCAAGGCTTTTGTGGATTTATTGGATGATTGTTTTCTACATCAACATGTTCGGGAGGCAACTAGAGGGAGTAATACTCGTGATTTGATTATCAGTAGTGATTCTTCATGCATTAAGAATCTGCAGGTAAATGAACCACTAGGTGGCAGTGATCACAGTGTGCTGAAGTGGGATTTACTCAAAGAGGTAACTACCATTAGGGCTAAAGGGAAGGGTTATTGCTTTCGTAAAGGTGACTACGATGGACTGAGACAGTATTTAAATTCTATACAGTGGGACCAACTGATGATGTTACCAACAGCAAATTCAAAATGGGAAGCATTCAAAGAACTTATCTTGGAAGCTACTAGGCTTTACATACCAACTAAGAAATACTGTTCAAGGTTTAGTATTAGTATTAGTAACGGCCGCATGGTGCAAGAAAGCCTATGGCTTATGCTGAACCAGCCAAAAAAAAAAAAAAAAAAATCCGAACAAAACAATGATAAAAACAAAAAATAAATAGATAAATAAAATAAATAACTAATTAATAATAATCAATAAATAAAAAATAAAATAAAAAATAAAAAGGAAATTAAACCTATCATCCTATGCGCTTCCCTTACCCGAAAGTACTATCCAGATGACCTTTGAATTTCCCCAAACTGTCGGCCTCTTCCACTCATGAAGGCAACTTATTCCAGTAATTTATAACTCGCTGGCTAAAATAAAACTTCCTGCAGTCCAATCGAAACATTTCCCCCCGTAACTTGAATTTATGTAACCTAGTTCTAGCATTATTTATAATCTTGAAAATTTTGTCCTCATTCATTTTACTGATGCCTCTCAGAGCCTTAAACACCTCGATCAAATCTCCCCTAAGGTGTCTCAAGTTTTCAAACTCTGCAACCCACATATTTGAAGTCTTTCATCATAAGGGCACCCTTTTGCCGATCTCACCAGACGAGTTACCCTTCTTTGCACCCTTTCAAGAAGCTCGATGTCTTTCTTTCTTTAAGTGCGGTCTCCATACTTGAACACAGTATTCCAAGTGTGGTCTAACATAAGCCTTATATAATGGGATTATCACGTCCCTATCTTGCAAAAGTTCGATAGATCATCAATAGGACACCATGGGCCTTCCTTGCAACCTGTTTACAATGATCAGAGAATTTCATGTCTGACCGTATCTTAACACCCAAGTCCCTTTCCTCCAGTACTGGGTTTAGTTGAATCCACCAAGTGAATACGTTATTTTGGGATTACTGTTTCCCAGGTGTAATACCTTACACTTTGTTGGATTAAAGCACAGCTGCCATTTTTCGGACCATTCCTGAAGTCTATCTAGGTCTCTCTGAAGAAGCTCAGCTTGACAGAGATCATTAACTACTCTACCAATTTTAACATCATCTGCAAATTTAGACATCACGCCCTCTATCCCTTCATCGATGTCGTTTATGAAAATTAAAAACAACAGTGGTCCTAATACTGATCCTTGGGGAACCCCACTTCTTACATCAACCCAATCTGAGGAATAGCCATTTATCACAACCCTCTGCCTCCTGCCCTGAAGCCATCTTTCTATCCATCTAAGGATTTTCCCAGTGATTCCAACCTGTTCCAGCTTATAAAGCAACCGCTCATGTGGGACTGAGTCAAAAGCTTTGCTGAAATCTAAATAAACAATGTCGAAATTATTCCCTAAATTCAGCTCGTGAGTAACCCTTTCGAAATAGCGAACCAGATTTGTTAAACATGATTTTCCCTTTACAAAACCATGCTGAGTATCCTTGAGAATTTCAATTCGATCCAAATGATCCTGAATTCCACCCTTGATCATTGCCTCCATGATTTTCCCTACTACTGAAGTCAGACTGACAGGTCGATAATTTCCAACTTCACTTTTAGAGCCACCCTTACGTATGGGAGATACATTTGCACTTTTCCAATCCAAAGGAATCTCCCCAGAGTCTAGTGATGCTCGCATAATTAGCCTCAATGGTTCAATCCACTCGCTTGCCGCCTCTCTTAAGATTATAGGGTATATTCCATCAACTCCAGGAGCCTTACTGGTCTGTAGGCTCGAAAGTTTTTTCATTAAATAATCTTGCGAAATTTCAATATCATTAATTACATATTAAAAATGAAAATTTGTAAATATCGATGCAAAATAACTCTTCAGTTCATCTGCAGTGGCAGCTGGTGTATTTATTATTATCCCATTTCCCTTACGTAAAGGTCTGATCTGGTTTGTCCTGCTCTTCTTGGCATTTATATATGTGAAGAATTCTTTATCCCCCCTCTTTGCTCTGTTTGCTAGTGATTTCTCATAAACTGCCTTTGCCTGTCGAACCTTTTCTGTGGCTCTATTACACATCACCTTGTAGCTGTTATAGGCTTCAGTACTTTTTATTGCTCTGTAACCTTTCATTGCCACCTTTTTCTGCTCAAGTAATGCGGCGACTTCACTATTCATCCAACCCTTCTCGTGGAGTATTTTTTTAATGGTATATACGCATTCAAGGCATCTGTGATTAATGTTTTAAAAGCGTACCACAGTTCAATTGTATTCATTCTCTACGCGATATCTACCCAGTTAATAGAGGCCATGTAGTACCTTAAGGCATCGTAATTTCCTTTTCTGAAATTAAAACCCATTCCTTTGCCTTTAACTACTGCTACCTCTCTCGTCATCATCCACCGTACAACTCCATGATCACTTCCTGCTACTGGTTCCTCTACTGTCAGCCCTGTTATGTCATCTGATTCATGTGTGATGATGAGGTCTAGGATATTCTTTTCTCTAGTACTTTCCCTGACATGTTGATACAAATAACAGTCATCTAGTTGATTTAAAAATTTTGTTCCCCATGTCGAGTTTCCTTCCCATTTACTCCAATCAATTAGAGGCAAATTGAAATCACCCATAATAAGACATTGACGCTTACTTGCCAATTCCATTTGCATGTAGAGGCTTTTGACATAATCTTCACAATCACCTGGTCTGTAGATTACTCCTACTCGCATTATACCTTTGTTCCCAACTATCTCACACCATACAGACTCTATACTAGCATGTGAAATGTCTGAATCCAGGAAAGCTATCGTCGCACTCAGGCTGCTTCTGATAAGAAGCATTACCCCACCACCCCTTCTATCTAACCTATCCTTCCTAAATACATTATACAAGCCGTACTGAAACTCATCATCCCCAATTTCCAGGTTGCACCATGTCTCTGTAAGCCCTATTATGTCCGCGTTACTTGTTTTAACCAGCAGTTCGAATTCGCTCATTTTATTGATGACACTTCTAACGTTACTGTATAAACAATTAAGATTTACTGTTCTTGTATATTTAACAACCCTAACACAACCCTTCAAGTTTTTTAGGCTCTCTTCCCTGATATTAGCTACCCGCTCACGTGAAACGTCTTTGCCCCCAGAACATCTAGATAATACGTCCAGTTGGGGTAACAGATAAGAACTCTTAAGGTATGTGCAAGAGTTACATTGACCAATATTATCAGATAAACGTGTGTCAGTATTACCCACATCCCCCCCTAACTAGCAGTTTCCCTGAACCTTTAAGGTATCCTCAATAATACTGGCAAAAACTTTTGCACCAACTTTGTTTAAGTGTATCCCGTCTCTACAAAACAAATCCCTTCTACCTACAAGTGTGGGCCATGCTGATAGAAATTTACCCCCTAAAGCCTTGCAGATTCCTTCAAGTCTTGAGTTAATCCACAAGGCTCTTAACATATAATTCCTCCTATCGTGTCTGGGCAGAATTGCAGACACATAGACATTATGGCCTAGCTCGCGACATTTCCTCAGCACGGTCCTGTATTTTTCCAACAAATCGTCAGATCGTGTACGTTTAATATTATTTGTCCCCACATGAATAATAATATTTTCTTTACCCCCTTTAAAATCTGACAATCTGTTGGTGACATCATCAATAGTTGCTCTTGGCAGACATACCCTGGTTCTGCTCCACCTATCTTTATTACAAAAAATATGCCCCATTTCCCTGACAATGGAGTCTCCTAATAAAACAATGTCCTTTTTCACTAGAGTAGTTTGCACTTGGTTTTTCTGTTTTGAGGCTCGAATCGGGTGTGCATCACTTGGTAGATTGCTGGAGTTTTGAGTTCCTGACGAGCTCCCAGATGCATTATTTTCGAGGGCAAGCACACGTTTTTTCAGGGACTCAAATTGTTCCATCAGTGCACCAAATTGTAATTTAAGATCGGTGCACTCCTTACATCGATCACAAAGAAAAGAATCCCCAGGTGAGATAGGATTAGTCACCAGGTCGACCTTGGAAAACATTCCACAGGTTCCACAATGGATTAGATCATGACTCACCCGTAAATCGCCATCTGCTATTTCCGTGTGAGTCACGATACCCTGTGACGTGTTTAAGGCAGATCTCGTAACTACCATTATAAAATTAAATAAATATCAATGAAAGTAACTTTAAAAAATTATATCTATAATATTATTAAAATCAAACAGTTACAGGAAAACCTATAACAAAATAATCCAACAATATCTAAATAAATCAAATATTTAAAAGCACTATCCAAAAGTAAACCACTTAACTGAGGAGCCCTGTCTAAGCACGTCCGCTCACCTCGAATGCCAACTATATTCTTGAGTTTAGTCCTAAATGGATGTCAGATGAACTAATGAGACTTATGGCAGAGAAGAAAAATGCATGGGATACATACAAATTAACATGTGACACAGAAGCCTATGATAGATACAAGTTGATCTGTAACCAAGTTACAAAGGAGTTTAGGCAGGGAAAGCCAGATTACGAGAAATCTTTGGCAAGGGATGCAAAGAAAAACAGCAAAGAGTTCACTTATGTAAACTCTAGAAGGAAGGGGATGAATCAGATTGGTCCACTTGATATCGATGGGTCAACTGTTGATGATCCTGCTCAGGTAGCTAACAAGCTAAATGAATATTTTGTATCGACATTCACACATGAGAAGTTATTCAGCGAGGGGAATGCCAGAGGTGTATTCAACTCTGGCAGTAAGCTAGAGAATCTTGTAATAACTGAGAGTAAAGTGGAGGAGAAATAATTGAAAATAAACACAAGACAGGCACCTGGGGTAGATGGGATCTATCCAGTTATATTAAAGGAGGCAGCAAAGGAAGTAAGCAAACCCTTAGCCATAATTATGAGAGCTTCCTTGGACTCAGGGGAGGTACCCACTGGAGATGTGCAAATGTGACCCCAATTCACAAAGGAGGATCAAAGGCTGACACAAGTAATTATAGACCTGTGAGTTTAACTTCTGTTCCAGGAAAATTAATGGAGGCACTGGTTAAAGAAGCACTGCAGGATCATCTAGACAACACTTCAGTTATAGCTCGGACACAGCATGGTTTTGTTAAGGGGAAGTCTTGCCTGACCAATTTGATTGGATACTATGATGCAGTCACAAAAGAACTGGATGCAGGGAATAACTTTGATATTATATACTTGGATCTTAGAAAGGCTTTTGATACTGTTGCACATGGAAGACTGCTGCACAAATTGGAGCAGTGTGGCAATGGAGGCAAATTGCTGCTATGGATAAAGGGGTGGTTGAGAGGGAGAAGACAGAGAGTGGTAATCAATGGACACTGCTCATCGTGGACTAATGTTATTAGTGGAGTCCCTCAGGTTTCAGTGTTGGGTCCATTATTGTTTTCTGTATTTATAAATGATATTGATGATGGTATATCAAGCTTAATGTCCAAGTTTGCAGACGATACGAAGGTTGGCAGGGTTGTCAAGGACACTACTGACACTATGCTGCTGCAACAGGATCTGGAAAGGTTGAGCAGATGGGCTGAGAGGTGGCAAATGAAGTTTAACATTGACAAATGTAAAGTACTACATATGGGAAACAGCAACCACAGAGCAATGTATCAACTCTGTGGTACTACACTGACAGTGGTAGAGAATGAAAGGGAGTTGGGGGTGGTTGTGCAGGCAGATATGAAGTTCTCTGAGCAGTGCAGATGGGCTGCAAGAGTAGCTCATGGTGTATTGTCAATGATATATAGGAATTTTTCTAGCAGGGATAAGGAGGTGATTACTCCCTTGTATAAGGCAATGGTCAGGCCACACCTAGAGTACTGTATACAGGTCTGGAGGCCTCATTTCAAGAAGGATGTAGAGCTGCTGGAATGAGTACAAGAAGGGCAACAAGGTTAGTGAACGGAACAAAGGGGTGCTCTTATGAAGAAAGGCTTAAGTTTTGAAAATTACAGTGTCTGGAGATTAGGCACTGGTGAGGTGATCTGATAGAGGTGTATAAAGCCTTGATTGGTTTGAGCATGCTCAATGCTGATGGGATTCTTCCTCTTGCTCAGAATAATCACCTGAGAGGGCATAAATTCAAATTGAGGAAAGACAGATGTAGGATAGACATTCGGAAATTTGCCTTTAGCCAGCAGGTTGTTTGTTGGTGGAATAGACTTCCATCCCTTGTCGTGGAAGTTGAGAGCCTAAATGAGTTTAAGGCTCAGGTGGACAGGTATTTCGAACGAACAGAGGGGTGAAGCGGAAGTGGTTTTTTTAAGGCTTGCTTTCTTGCATCAAATGCCTCTACTAATGCTAATGTCTGTGACAACCTCAGAAGGACCAAATATAATAATAATACAAGCACCCTACAAGCTACACTAAAAGGAAAAGAATCCACAGAAGCACTAGAAAAAGAATTAAAGAAAATTCCGAAATTGTTTTCTTTCACCCTGGGAGGGAGCAACGTGAGCTCTTCAATTTTTTCATTCACTCCATTGGAAACAGCACCAACAACAACATCGGGTTCAGTATCCACAACAATCTTTTCCAGCACAAACTAAAGATATAGATGTAAAAAACCAAACGAACACCAATGAACTTGAACCATTAAAAAATTTAGTTAGTGAACAATATCCAAGTGACATCACTAATTATCCAGACAACAGATATGAAGAGATTTCATCACATACAGAGGCTTGTTATGTCAAGGAATTACATTATCTTATAATGTGGACCTTGTAGACCTAACAGCCGGTTCGCAAAAAAATCAAAGCAACAGGTCGTTTTCAGAAAGCTATTAAAAACAATAAACAAATTGGGTCTCAAAATGAACAGATTTTGGTTGTTTGTTTGTTATTTTTTTTTTAGGAGCATTAGCAACTAAGGCCATATTGCTCCGGGTTTTGCGGTGGTCATTCCCTGACCTTTCCCCATCCTCCGTATTTGGTGGGCACGGGCTCGAACCCCAGTCTAATCAAGAAGCGTGTGCTACGCACTTCTGCTCCTGCCCAACTGGGATTTTGGTTGTGTTATTCCTCAAAATTGGACACACTGTACTGTGAACCCTGTTGGATGCTCTCATCAAATGGGCAGAATTCTGGATGGATAAAAGGAATAAAGAATTGGCAAAATATATCCAATAAAATTAAAGACCACGAGGAAAGTTTGTCACAGACAGAGGTTTGTTATGTTAAGGAATTATGGAGGGCAAACAAATGTTTGGATAAAAATGTAGAATAGAATTTACAACAATAAAATAATTTTTGGTGTGAAGTTTTATAGTGGCTTATCAAAATACTTTAAAATTATCAAAAAATTTAATCACATTTTGAGGTCATCGACAGTTTGAAAGATAAATACAATGGAAACTTTCTGTCTTAGGTAAAATTTTTAACCGTATATGATGACACTATGAGACAAGTGTTAAATTTGCCATTGTGGCACATCAAAATATCAAAGTCCTAAAATACAAAATGAGTTCATAGAATGTTTGAATTTGCATTAAAAAAAAAAACCTGCATAGAAGCAGAAAAGGCAGAAAAAATGGATGTGTCGCAGCTAATTGTTCATTTTGCTAACATGTAGAAAGAAGTTCTAAATATAAATTTTCAAAGCAAGAAAATAAGTCAACTTATATGTCAGAATATACGGCAAGTTGTTTTGTGTTATATAATGTGTTAATAAAATTTATTCAATTTGCACATAATTGCTATTTAAATATATTTTTTTGTACATCATTTGCTTTTGTGTTTAAATGTATATTTAAACTTACATTTAGAAGCATTTAGTGTATTGTATTAATGTGTGATTACTATTAAATATATTACTGTTATCAATATACCAATTTAAATATTTTATTCTCACTTCATTAATACACCCATTAATAAAAAAATAATAGTAAATAAAAAGGGCATACTTGCATTTTACAGGGTACATTAATGCTACTGACATAATTCTTTCAAATTGGATTTAATGTATCGTGTTATATACCTATTACAGAAAACACTTCCGCAGTAAGTGAATCACAGTTTGGATTTAATACAATGGTATATGAAGGGAAACCATCATTATGCTTGGAAACGTAAAATTATCGAATAAAAAAAAAAAACATTATGCTAGAAAAAATAAAATTATGAAAAATTAAAAAAAAAAAAAAAAAAATTGTGTAAGTCTACAATCTGATAACCCTTCCGACTGATCGTTGCAAGTAACAGTGATTGACATTTCTAGCTTGCTAATCCGTTAGTCTTAGTTAGGATGTTTATCTCCCACTTGCCACTGTTTTAATTAGCGGCAAGTGGGAGATAAACATTCTAATTTAAAACAGTGGCAAGGGGATAAACACCCAAGACTAATGGATTCATGTGCACAACGATTTTCGTATTCTGTAGTATACAACAAAACTGGGGTCCGCGAAACAACCCCTCTGGAACTTGTCAAATTATTTGTTAGTCACTTGATGATAAATAAAGTTATTATTATAGATTAAATAACGTTGTATTATGTAAAATAAAGTTAATATAAATAAAGTTATTATTATGTAAAAATAAGAATAAAGTTGTGTTAAGCATAAAACTTTGAATTTTCTTTACAGAAAATCCAGTACACACACACACACACACACACACACACACACACACACACACACACACACACACACACACACACACACACACACACACACACACAGAGAATAAGTTGTAGTGAAAAATCAGAATGGCTAAAAAAGAATGACAAAAATAATATATTGTGATAATTTATGGATCCGGATCACTGTTAGTAATAGCAGAAATACCCATAAACCATAATGAAATATAGACAAATAGATTAGATATGTGTATAAGTGGAGGTGCAGACCTGTCAGGTGTAGTTACAATGGAATAGTAACAATGGAACAATTATTTATTTATTTAAAACAGATAAAAATTTTCTAGTCAAAACAAATTAATGCCATCAGACCTGATTAAACATTACATCTGCCTGAGAATATACAAACCATTTTTAATTCAATAGATATAACTTCAAATAGTACCTAACACGGCAAATTAAAATTCAAAAGACCAAATTAGCAGTGAATATCTGCAACAAACAAAGGACCCTATCTGCACTCTATATAAAGCAAAGTTAATAATAATCATAATAATTCCATGTGTACAAAATACAAAATTTATCAGTTATTATTTTAATAGGCTTACACTGAAAGTCACATCTTCACAGGGTAAGTGCCTCTCAATATATGCCATCAATAACAACAAAGACGATCTGTTTCTGCTAGTTATGGTTTTTCAATAATACCTCATAAATTTTGTATTTCTGGTATTTTAGATTTTGTATTTTGTAAATATGGAGTTATTATGGTTATTATTAACTTTGCTTTATATAGAGTGCAGATAGGGTCCTTTGTTTATTGCAGATATTCACTGCTAATTTGATTTTTTTGAATATTAATTTGCAGAGTTAAGGTACTATTTTAAAGCTTTATCTATTGAATTAAAAAGTGATTTGTGTGTGTGTGTGTGTGTGTGTGTGTGTGTGTGTGTGTGTGTGTGTGTGTGTGTGTGTGTGTGTGTGTGTGTATATACATAAACACATAGCTGTCTGCTATGTATATATATATATATCATAACAGAAACAGAGGCCTTACTTGCTTTATTTCCTTTAGTTTTTGGCTGCCGGCCCCTTGATGACATAGTTAATTAGCAGTGAAGATAGGATCTATAGCATTAAGTACCATTTGTATATTTTCCTTTAATTTTATGTTTTTTGTTGTCCTCGCCTTTTTCCCATTATATATATATGGTCAGCGTTTTTACTGTTTTGGCATGAAATTTTTACGGCCAGATGCCCACCCTCACCCTTTATCTGGGCTGGGGATTTGCGGTGGTCATTCCCTGACCTACCGCATCCTCGGTATTTGGTGGTCACGGGCTTGAACCTCGGTCTAATCAAGAAGCATGTGCTACGCACTGCTGCTCCGGCCCACCTGGCTATGGAGAAATTTTCTTTAATTTTATGTAATCTGCTTTTATTTTTCAGGCAGTTTAATTTTTCCATTGTAACTACACCTGACAGGTCAGCACTCATGCACTTTTTTTTTTTTTTTTTTTATGAGAACCCCAAACATGAGAGGTATTATAACCTATAGTAATTAGTACCGTGCTTGGGTTGGAGGTTGAGAAGACGAAAGAAGATATTTGTTGATATTGGACTTGAACTTCTGTAGATTGTAATTTTCAGGAAATACGTATGAAGGAAGGTTGTTCCAGAAAACGGCAGTTGAATGAATAAATGAGGAAGATGAAAAGTTGGTTCTGTGGGTTTGAAGTTGGACAGTAAATGGATGTTGGCTGGTGGCAGCACGTGTTCGGACTGTTTTGAAAGAGAGAGCGGGAATTATAGAAGCCAATTCAGAAGAACAGTGCCCATGGAAGTATCTGTAGAAGATGCATGCAGCAGAAACAGTGCGTCTATGAGAAAGCGAGTGGAGAGACTCTGTTAGAGATGAATCATTAATTAACCAAACTGCCCTCTTCTGAATGGAATCAAGAAGCCTGAAAGAGGTTTTGGGGGCACCACCCCAGATGTGGGAACAATATTCCATGGCAGGGCGGATTTGCGATTTATACAGAGTGAGCAGCTGTTTGGGAGAAAAGTAACGTCGAGAGCGAAAGAGAAAACCAAGTTTTTTAGATGCAGAGGAAGCAATATTTGTAATGTGCTTGTGCCAAGAGAGATTAGATGTCAGGGTAATACCCAAAAGAGATATATCATTTTGCCTAGAAATCGGAGTGTCACTAAAGATAAGCATAGGAGCAGAAGAATCCTTTTTGCGAGATATAAGACAAGATTGAATTTTAGAAGGGTTGAAAATCAACTAAGTTGTCTTTGCCCCACTGGAGAATTACCTGAAGATCGGCATTTAAGGAATTGGCAGCAGATTTTCGAGAACTTGAAGCTGATTGAGCTGGACAAGATTTCTCAAAATGGAAAGTTGAATGCAATGTGCTATCATCGGCAAAACTATGGATAGGATTTCCAGTCAATGGAAGAAGGTCATTGATATACAAGAGGAAAAGAGTGGGGGAAAGAACTGAACCTTGGGGGACACCGGCATTAGTGGAGAAGTTAGAAGACAGAGAGCCATCTACCATCACCCTCAGTGAGCGATCAGAGAGAAAACTGGATAACCAATTACTAAAAACAGTTGGCAAACCATAAGATGGAAGCTTGTTTAGAAGACCTTTATGCCAAACACGATCAAAAGCCTTTGAGATGTCAAGAGCAACTACTTATGTTTCACCGAACCTTTCCATTGAATTAGTCCATAAATGGGTAACATAAGCCAGAATATCACCAGTGGATCGACACTGACGGAATCCATACTGGCGATCGTTGATCAGACGGAAGGTTTCTAGGTAGTTTAAGAGTTGGCGGTTAATTGATTTCTCCATTACTTTAGAAAGAGTAGAAGTAATTGCAATGGGACGATAATTGGATGGGAGGGATTTGTCACCCTTTTTAGGAACTGGCTGGATATGAGCAAATTTCCAAGCAGAAGGAAAAACACCTTTGGAATAAGAAAGTGAAAAAAGGCGGCAAAGAATAGGAGTAAGTTCAGGAGCACAGGTTTTGAGAACAAGTGGAGAAATACCATCAGGACCTGGAGCTTTCTTAGCATCAATATTCATCAAAATCCTTCTGATATCCTTTTGACGGAAGAGCACAGGAGGCACTGAATGGAGCATGTTAAGAATGGTGGGAGGTGTTTTACCAAGATCATTAATACATGAGCTCAAAGAAAAATGGGATACTAGCAGGTCAGCTTTATCCTTGGCTGAATTCTGTGGGTGACAACAGAACCATCTGGTTTGGACAGAGGTGGGAGCAGAGATGGGCAAAAGTTGCGGCCAATAGCTTTGGCAAGAGACCAGAATGACCGGCTACCATTAGGGCAAGAAGCAAGTTTTTCTACTCTTAGCCTGTTCAAACTCTAGTTTGGACTGATTAATAACTGCTTTACAATTGTTGCGAGCTTTGGTGTAGGCAGAAAATGAAACTGAAGAATTAGAAACAAGCCAATTACGATATGCAAAGTTCTTCTCTTGGACAGCCTTAGCACATTTATTGGAAAACCAAGGTTTAGATAAAGGACGAGATTTTAAAGTGGAGTGTGGGATAAAGGATTCCATTCCTGCAAGAATAATTTCACTGACACGATCTGAGCAAACGTTGACATCAGAAGTTTTGAAACAGTAATCAGACCAAGGAAAAGAAGAAAAGAAGTCTCGCAGGTCGTCCCATTTTGCATTCTTGTAATGCCAAACAATACGAGGTTGGGAATAGCCATGAGATAAAGGTTCCATTGGAGAAGAGACAATCACCAAGTTGTGATCTGAAGTGCCTAAAGGACCTCTCACTTCAACCTTGTACTTAGAAGGGTTGTTTGTGAGAAAAAGATCAAGCGTATTGGCTGTATGATTAGGATTGTCCGGTATTCTTGTAGGTAAATGAACAATCTGTGCTAGGTCATTAGTAATTGCAAAAGCCTCAGCATCTCGACCTGCTGGGTCGGTGTGACTAGAAAACGGAAGCCAGCTGGAGTTGTGAACGTTAAAATCACCAAGGAAAATTACCTCACTGTTAGGAAAGTTGGACTGGAGAAAGTCAAGTTGCAAAGAGAGGAAGTCAAAGAGCTCCAAGTGATTAGTGGAGTTGGGAGAACGGTAGAGACAACAGATGAATTTTACACAATGAGGTAGAGAGATTTTAAGCCAGAGAAGATCAAAGAGAGGAGATTCCAAATTGCCAAGTCTCTGACAGGGAATATCAGAACGGACATATGCACAAGTACCACCTTTGAGGCGAAAGGAATCATACAGCAAATAATTTGGACATCTGAGATGAGCAGTAGTTGAATCAACTGATAACTGAGATTCAGTCAGAAAAAGTACATGGGGTTTGGAAGACTGCAAGTGGAAATGGACATCATTCAGATTAGAATTGAGACCACGTATATTTGTGAAATGAATTAGGAAGTCCTTGGGAGGTTTAGATCTTTTCGCAGATAAGCTTGCTCTATTATTTTGACAATTCATGGTGTATTCAATAGTAAGAAAAAGTGGGTGGGACATGCTGTATGAAGTAATGAAATTTTTGGATATGGCGTACATATTTGGTAAGTATATACCCAGATCCTTGACATAACGTGGCCTCGACAATGCTCCCCGCATACACACTACTCGGACTCCCTCCAGTCACTATCTGGCAGAGTAGAGGTAGCAAGATTATACACTAGCTGATCCGGAAGCTTCCTAGAGAGTTACCAATAGGTTCAGTCCGGCGTACTAACTAGCGGCCGGCCTGCGAACACCGTTTTAGAGCTGGACCCTCGAAATGAAAGGAATATTGGATCTCGCCACGACATTCATCATAACCTCAAAAATCATCAATCATACTGCATGATGGAAGACATAGGGAAGGGTTGGCCGGAACTTAGCTCTAGAGACTAAAATGGGTTCCACCACTTCAAGCCTCCAATAAGCAAAGTGGTGGTATTTCACCGGTTGATGAGAGTCATCTACCACCTAGTACTGCCTGGTAGCATAGAGGAGCGGCGTTCCTCCATGTGGTGTGGGCGCCACACCTCGACCCCTGCTTACGTTGGTTCACACCTGGGTGATCACCCACCATGTAATTGTGCATGAAGGTTATACCCAGGATTACTAACAGTCCCACCATCGTGAAGGTGCAAGCAGAGGATTTGGCTGTCATAGACCGTCCAGACTTCGCCGAAATTGGGTCCACTTTGACTTGAGTGCCACCCGAATATCAGTTCCATCAGCGTTTTAGACTCCCAGGTTGCAAGAACAGCTTGTCTGGCATATCTGAGAGAATGTCTGTGACAACCTCAAGGACTTATCTAATCTATTTGCATATATAAATATGTATATATATAAATAATGTGTAGTTTGTAACCGAAACTGCGCTGTGCATTTTGGAGCATTAGACATATGATAACTTTTGTTATTTTCCTTTTTCTGCTTATTTTGCTTCTTAACAGTTTAATTTTACTACTTTTTTTTTTTTTTGGAGACGCGGTCCGTAAACGTTTTTTGATTTTTTTAAAGGGTTCATAGATCTCAATAGTTTGGGAACCACTTGTATACAAGATTATGGACACACCGTTTTTCCGCTATAATCGGTCCCGAATTGGTGGTGTAAATCAACATAACCTTTAAGTGGTTCTAATGAAAATGTATTGAAAAAACTATTTCTTTCGCTTGAATAATCCAGCGCCAAGAGGTAGAAAAGTATGTTTTCTCAATCTATGTAAGTGACACGACACACTAAACCTAGATTTGCAAGAATAATGTCAGGCACGTTGATATAACCTGTAAAATACAAGTATGCTGTAAAAAGTAAGTAGACAGTTGTTGGTAGAATTTCCATCCTCCCGATATTTTTATTTCTTTGTTCGGAAAAAGTAAAAACAAAATTATGATAGGTATTTTTCAGAAATAACGGGTAATATGTCGAGTTTTTTTTTTTTTTTTTGTGCGGTTGGGTTAACAGGGAAGAGCCCGTGACCTGCGTTTGCATTGGGGCCAATTTTTTCTGGTTATGCTACTGTTTGTAGCATAACCAGAAAAAATTCAAAATTTGAAAATTTGCAAATTCCTGGAACCGTGAGAAAAAATTCTGATGTATAAAGTTTGGAGTCGATTGAAGACAGTCAATTTGAAACGTAGTTACAACGTAACTACATTTCAAATAAAATGTAGTTCTATTCAATAAAAGAAATTAAATTTAATTTTTTTTTGGAATGTGAGGTTATTTTGTTTTTATCACAAAATCTGAGAAATAAATCGAATTTATTTCTGTTTATAAAAATAATACATAAATTACATATGAGGAAATGTACCATTAAAGCATTTTTTTTTTTTTTAAATTATGCTTATGGTCATGAAAATAAAACAAAAAATTGATCAGCTGATATTATTTTACAGCGCCCACACTACTTGCTTCTGTCAAATTCAATTTTATCTGTGAAACTTTGGTTTTGTTAAGAGCGTTTTTTCTTTATATTCCATATTCATAGATTTATTTGTTATTTTTTTAATAATTTCAGTGAAATGCCAGGACCAAAGAGAGCTAGAGACATTGGGAATTAAATTTCCACTACCTGAGTGGAAATTTAAAAAGAAAATTAAATAAATTAATGCAAGTCACTAACGCAAAGCAACACGGTGCTCTAGATAGCTATTTGTCAAGGATGTCCGTGAAGCAGGTCCAAGTTCTGCAGAATTTATGGAAGTGGAATAAAACACACTTCAAGAATCAGTCGTTAACATGGAAATGTTTCACTCAGAAACAACAAGTCAGAGTGAAGAGATCATCAGTAACAAAAATGATCAAGAAGAAGATGATGCAATAACCAGTCAGAGTGAAGTGATACGCAACAATTTACCATAGCTCATTTCAGAGCTATGGTAAATTGTTGCGAATTGTAGAGTACACTCTCTTGCTGAAGAAATTACAGAAACAGATCGATCAAGAAAAAAAGCGATGCTGTCAAGTTTTTGAGCGATTAGTCGCTGTTGTTCAATTTTTGTCAGAGTGTAATTTGGCTTTTCGTGGCTCTGTTGAAAAACTGGGAAATTCCAACAATGGAAACTTCCTTGGTATTATAGAATTATTGGGAAAATTCGACCCAATTATTCAAGAGCATCTTCAACAAATTTCTAATAAAGATATTCAGAACCACTACCTCGGAAAATGAATTCAAAACAAGATCCTCAGTATCATGGGAGATGCAGTACAAAACAATATTGTTAGGCGAATAAAATTGGCCAAGTATTTTGCTGTTATTCTTGATTGTACACCCGATATCGAGTCATCAGGAACAAATGTTCGTGACAATTAGATATGTTTCCAATGGAACATTGCCCAATACTCCAGTCGCTGTGCATGAACAGTTTATAAAATTTATCAATGTAAAGAGCAGTACCGGAGAATGTGCTGAAACAGGAACTTGAAATATTAGGATTAGACATAACTAATATCCGATGTCAAGGTTATGACAATGGAGCTAATATGAGAGGGAAAGTTTCAAGTGTTCAGACACGACTTTCACAGACAAATTCAAGAGCATTTTTTTACATCTTGTGCTTGTCACAATTACAATCTAATTCTAGGAGATATGGCCAAAACCTGTACTGATGCAATTACCTTTTTTGGGACACTTCAATATCTGTACATTCTCTTTTCAGCATCAACAAAGAGATGGTCAGTTTTCAAAAAATATGTGAAGGGTCTTTCTGCAAAGCCTCTGTGAAAAAAGGTGGGAGTGTCGAATGCAAATCGTGAAGGCTTTAAGGTATCAAAGTTGGTGACTTCTATGATGCGCTTTTGGAAATAGCAGAAACATCAGAAGATGCCCAAGCAAGAAGTGAAGCTGAATCACTAGCTAACCAGATCAAGGAATACAACTTTCTTGTTTCATTAGTATTTTGGCATGATTTGTTGTTTCAAGTAAATTTTGTTAGTGAAGAACTGCAAAGTGATTCTACAGATTTTGCTACAGCTCTTTCTTCATTTAAAAAGCTTCTGCACTGGATGTCAAATACAGAGAGAGAGAATGGCTTTAAACAAGTCTTAGATGGTGCCACAGAACTTGCGACAGAATTTGGAAGTATCTCCTGAATTTCAAACAAGATTACAAAAAAGAAAGAAACACTTCAATTACGAGCCCGCTGATGAACCTATAACAAATCCGAAGGAAGCTTACAAGGTAAACTGCTTTAATCAAATCTTAGACAAGGCTTTGCAGTCTCTAGAGCCACGTTTTGAGCAGTTAGTAAAACATAATAATCTTTTAGGTTTCTTAGGTAAATTTCTACGAATTCAAAGGAAGAGCTAAGAAATCACACTGCAGATTTAGAAATTGCACTTTCAGATGCCAAAATCATTGAGAGCAACAAATTGGTCGAGTCTGTGAAGGTAGCACATATTGATGGCCATTTGTTTATGGAGGAAATGGAAGCACTGAAACCAATTCTTCCAAAATCTTGCTTCAAAAATCCTTTAAATATTTTAAAATTTCTCACAACTAATGAAAGAGCCACTGAATTTCCAAATTTATTCATATCGCTAAGAATAATTTTTAACAATTCCAGTGACTGTAGCGTCAGGAGAAAGAAGCTTTTCCCGATTAAAGTTAATAAAAACATATCTGAGGTCGACAACACTTCAAGAGACTCAACAGCCTTGCAATTTTATCTACTGAAAGAGAGAGATGCAAAGAATTTAAATTTTGAGAAAGTTTTGAAAGATTTTACTGATAAAAAAGATGTTAATGATGTTATTAGCAGGCACTCTCTTCTTGGACTAATTTTATTAGTAGGGTCCTTCGGGGATAGACCTTTACTGTTTATAGTATTTGATGATATTAATGAAGGTAATTCAAGTTTATTGTCTAAGTTTAATGACAGGAATCAAGGCATACTACTGCAGCACTGATGAAGGTATATCAAGCTTTAATATCTAACTTTAATGACAAGGAATTTAGGCATACTACTTGCCTTGAGACCTAGATAAGTTAGGCAGATGGGCTGAAAAGGGGCAATTGAAGTTTAATGCAGTATATTCAAGTTGCTCATACAGGCAGTAGTAATCTGAGAATAACACACAACGAAAAAAGACCTAGCAGTAATTGTACAGATTGACATGAAGTTCTCCGAGCAGTGCAGAAATGCTATTCACAGAGTTAGGTGCTGATGAGCGCTCTGTCGTCGACATCATGCATAATATTTATTATTATTAACATACACAGTATAAGCCCAGTTATTCAGACTATATGGAGATTGTGGGTGGGAAGGGGTGAGGTGTCAGCTGCACATTTGTTAGTTTGTTATTTGGTTTTTATGAGCATTAGCAACTAAGGCCATATTGCTCCGAGATATGTGGTGGTCATTCCCTGACCTTTCCACATCCTCCGTATTTGGTGGTGATGGGCTCAAACCCCGGTCTAATCAAGAAGCGTATGCTACGCACTGCTGCTCCTTCCCACCTGGCTATGGAGGCGCCTGTCAGCTGCACGAACATTAATCTTACAACAATGGAATCAACAATGCGAAATGTAACATCACATTACAGATGTATTCAAAGGAACTAATATACAGTAGTGTGACTTTTTAGTTACTGACACAACTAAAAAGTCACACCATTGTATACACTGAAATTCATTTCATTGGCTTAATTTTAAAATAATACTTCTTTTCACTGAAAACTGATCATGCTTTTATATCATAACTTGTTGAAACCCCTCAGCAAACCTAGTTTTTGTTTTAAGGTTAACACAGCACATCTTTTTTTTTTCATCATGATCTTTTTTTGTATACCATTATGGATATGATGATACAAATACACTTGCTCCAGTAAGTGATACTTAAATGGTGGAAGTTCAGTGAAGGACGGGGGTTCAGAGCTTTCTGGTGATCACTTTTGATGTAATCTAAGGAATAAATACAGCATTTTCTAGCACTCCATAAAAATCTTTTAAAGTTAATTTTTTAATACATATTGTTTTTGATGTAATCTAAGGAATAAATACAGCATTTTCCAGCACTCCATAAAAATCTTTTAAAGTTAATTTTTTAATACATATTGTTGTCTTGTCAAACATCATTTTTATTTGAATGCATTAACCCAAAAACAGTTCTTGGCTTGAAGCTTTATATGCCTAATTTTAAAGTAAAAATAATTACATATAAAAAGAGCACTTACATGGGGCATAAAACATCATCATAACAGGCATTTTTTCTTTATTTAGAAGTCTTCCAAGTGCCTAATAAAAATTTTAACAAAATATAATGAATGACTAAAAAATCAAACTAAAATTACAAGTACTCCCTAACTTACGTGATACTCGACTTATGCAAATTCGACTTTATGTAAGTTTTTGCTGGCCAGTGCAAACTGAAAAAATATCGAAATGTATTTTGCATCTGTAGGGATAAATGGAGGTATTGTAAATATATCGTAATGTGAAACCAAATAATATAGTTTTTTTTTTTTGTTTTGTTTTTTCATAATTTGTTCCAAGTCCTTGGAAGTTGAAAATTTTGCTATATTACTAAGCTATTTATCTCTCTAAAAGGTCATATTTATAATGGAAATTGTGCTACACTTTCATCATTATCATATGTTCCCATTATAAGAATCAATTTTGAATGGCTTTGTGATATTTTTTTAAAGCATGTTTCTGGAGGTGATGACCAAAAAACAACAAAAACAATTTGCACTTTCCAGTTTATTCGGCTTTTCTGTTAGCACAATCTATTATAATCTATTATAAACTCAAAACCGAAGGAACTGGAAAGTTGCTGGAGAGGCTTTCATCCTGCAGTGGATCGAAAATGGCTGATGATGATTATAAACAGGTAATAAACTCAATCTTATTGCATTTGCGAAAATCCCGATAACTAAAATTGAGTAGGTTTTTACGTAACAGTATTATGGTGAAATGTGTTCCCCTTTACTGAAATCTTCAATCATATAAAAAACAAATTTTCAGAATCTTCTCTTCATTCCTATTCACTTATTACAATGGTGAAGGGATATGGACCAACAGAAAGTGCAAGCGCTGGCAGTGCTAGGAAATGAAACAAAATTGATTTAGAAATGAAGATGAAAATGATTAAGAAGTACGAAGCAGGACAAAGTTTGTCATCTATTGCATGGAATTAGGTCTCACTGCTTCAACAGTGATCACAAAACAGTGTTCAGGTGCCAAATTGAAGATGGAACAGTTATTAATAATATGGATGAAAAGTCAGATTCAGAAGCAAGTGACCCTGAGTCCAATGGCCATTCAAGAAAAAGCAAGAAGTATTTATGAATATATTAAGGATAAGTGCGGCGAACCCCAAGCCAAGCTTGTGGCAAGCAATGGTTGGTTTAATAGGTTAAAGCATCGCGCGGGCTTCCAAAACATTAAAGTATGTGGTGAAGTTGGCAGTGCCAATTCTGCAGCTGCAAAGAATTTTTGTGATGTTTGTAAAAAAAAAAGTTATTGATGAAGGCAGCGATTCAAAACAGCAAAAATTTAACATTGACGAGACTGCTGTGTATTAGAAAAAATTGCTGGATCGAACATACATTGGCAAAGAGGAAAAGACAATGCCAGTTTTCTAGGCTTTCATTCTTCAAAAGAGAGAGCCACACTCTTGCTTGGGGCTAATGAAGCAGGAGATTACAGATTAAAACCACTGCTTCTGTACCCTTCTGGAAATCCTCTTGCATTTAAGGGCATCAATAAAGCCACTCTATCCATGCATTTCTGATCAAACCAGAAAGCATGAATAACAATATCTTTCTTTGAGGATTGGTTTAAATGCTGCTTCATTCCAGAGGTTTAAAAATATTGTAAAGACAACGGCATTCCTTTCAAGATTTTGCTTCTATTAGATAATGCTCCTGGACATCCTACTCATCTAGATGATTTGAATTCAAATGTGAGAGTCATATTTCTACTGCCAAACACGACTTCACTGATCCAACCTGTGGATCAGGGTGTTATTTCGAATTTAAAGGCATACTATTTATGCACATTTGCTTGGGCATTGTCTGTAGCAGACGGTGAGAAAAATTTTACATTAAGAGACTTTTGGAAATCTTACAATATTTACCATGCCATCTTAAACATTAATAAGGTCTGGGTGGAAATTACTAAAAGTTGTTTAAATGGACAGTGGAAGAAAATATGCCCATGGCACATAAAAGGCTTCGAAGGATTTGAAAAAGACGAATCATATGAAGAGGTTACAGATAAGATTGTAAAGATTGCAGAGCTACTTCAGTTGGAGATTGTTGCCAAACACATGGTGGAGTTAATAGAGGAAGAAGAGAAGGAATTATCTAACAAAGAACTTATTGACTTATTGAGGCAGTAATAGTAAAAGAAGAAAATGCTGATGAAGCTCAAGATGAACCAAATGAGGAGCCGAGACACTTCATCACCAGAGAGATGGCAATGGCATTTCGTGAAATTGCATCGGCAATGGCAAGATTTGAGAAGATGGATACTGACAGCAAGCAATTCTTGAAAGTTAAAAGAGGGGTGAATTATATGCTTGCTTGCTACAAAGAAATCTTCAATAAAAAGAAAAAAGCCACTGTCCAGTCATCCATTAATATGTTCTTTTGTAAGGCTGAGCAGCCGACCCCTTCTAAATCTCCACAGCCCTCAACCTCCGCAGCGGCGTACTTATCAGCTGAAGATGTCGATTCTAGCAATGATGCTCAAGAGGTAACACTTAATGGCATTAATGTCTCCTCTCTTTTTTTGTAATTTTATAATTTTGAAATTTTTTAAATTGCAGGCTTTTGTAATTTTTCCTGCGTATAAGATATTGAATAAATACAATAAATAATTCTATTTACATGTTTGTCAAACATTTCTTTTTTAATTCAATCAATTCAGTGAGATAGCTGCAAGTGCTGCACAAGCATGGGGGAAATTCCAACTTGGGTAGAGTTCCACAGAGTGCAACACTTATGTTAATTGGGGAATGGCTGTAATTTCAAATTAAGTAATTTTATGATTAAGTTGACAGATATTCCTTTATGGTCAGAAATGCAATCCATTCAATGAATAAAAGATAAATAAAAAGCAAAATGATATCTAGCATGGCATGATTCAATTAACTCTATTAATCAAGTCACATTTCATATATATGATTTTGCATTAAGATCTTCCCAGTGTCTTAACAAAACCAAAAACCTATCTTTTCCTAACATAAATTTGCTAAATGCATAGTTACTAAATATATACTGGTAACATGTGAAACTTTCATGAAATAATCATTGCTTTTAATTACCATTATTATACCAAAAAGCGCTTTGCTGACTTCAATTGTATTTTTATCGGAAAAGAAAATCCTTTTCTGGTAAAATACAATTAATAATTTATGCCTGAAAATTCTTTTCATAATCACTGCCAAAGTTAGCATTAGCAAGGGCATGATGCAAGAAAGCAAGCTTATATAGCATCACCCAAAAAAAAAAAAAAAATACACATACACCCTTCTCATTTCACCCATCCCAGGTGGTAGATGACTTTCATCAACCGGTGAAATACCACCACTTTGCTTATTGGAGGCTTGAAGTGGTGAAACCCATGTTTAGTCTCTAGAGCAGAGTTTCCGGCATCCCCCTCCCCCCATACTTATCCTTCAACCCATGCACGGTACTATGTACTATAGGTTTTGATACCTTTCGTGTTTGGGGTTTTCATAAAAAAAAAAAAAAAATCCACTCGCTCCAAAATGTTTGTCTAGTTCTGCCTTGAATCTGTTTAAGCTATCAACTTCTACAACGACAGATGGAAGTTTGTTCCAGCAATCAACCACCTGCTGGCTAAAAGAAAACTTCCACACATCTATCCTACAATTGTCTTTCCTCAATTTGAATTTATGCCCTCTCCGGCAATTATTCTGAACAAGAGGAAGAATGCCATCAGCATTAAGCATGCTCAAACCATTCAAGGCTTTATACACCTCACAGGTGCCTAGTCTCCAGACACTGTAATTTTGCAAGGAGGTCTAGAGGTGTCATTTTAGGAGAGATATAGAGCTGCTGGAAAGAGTACAGAGAAGGGCAACAAAATTGGTGAGGGGTACAAACGGTTAGTGTTACCAAGAAAGGCTTAAGTTCTGCAAACTACAACTTCTGGAGACTAGGAACCTGTGAGGTGATCCAATTGAGGTGTATAAGCCCCTGAATGGATTGAGCAAGCTCAATGCAAATGGGATTCTTCCTCTTGCTCAGATTACTTACACAAGGGGGCATAAATTCAAATTGAGGAAAGACAAATGTGCTGAAATTTGCCTTTAACTAGCAGGTGGTTGATAGTTGGAACAAACTTCCATCTGTTGTAGTGGAGGTCAGCAAATTAAACAAGTACAGAACAAGGCAAACATCAGAGTGAATGGATGGGTGAAATGGGAAGAGTATTTTTTTTTTTTTTGGCTGATACTATATAAGCTTGCTTTCTTGCATTATATGCCCTACTAATGCTAAAACTAAATTTAAAAGCAGTTTTTCTACACAACAGAAATGCATTCCCATCACTTCTACTTGATGCTGTTGGCTTGAAAGAAACATATAAGGATGTCCAAGATCCTGAGGTCTTGCTTGGAATGTCTTAAGATAACTGGATTAAAAGACCTCTTCTAGATGCTGTTGTTTTTTGTATTTGTGGGACAGTCATGCAACAGAAAGAAAAAATAAATAAAGCTATGTGCAGCAGTGAGTAAAGGACTTTTTACCAGGGTGAAGTAATATAAAATATGTTCCACTGAGTGAATTAAAAAAGGTTCTTGGATTAATAAAGAATTGGGAGGATTCTGCTTAGGGAACTATTTCCCAATTTAACAAATGCAAAACTGTAAGAAGGAATTTTCACTGGACCCCACATAAAGAAACTCATAAAAGATGTATTTGAAACAAAGATATGCAATGCTTAACTAGCAGCTTGGCAATCATGTAATGCAGATACACATGGATTTCTTGGAAGAAGGAAAGTTAATAATTATCAACTCCTAGTTTCAACTCTACTGCAATATTATAAAGATTATTATAAATTTTATATGGGCTGCCAAATGTCTATGAAAATTTATTTTATTCATTCCCACCTGAGGTGTTTTTTTTTCCCTTCTCAGAACTTGACAGATATTGAGTGATGAGCAAGGGGAATGCTTTCAGCATGGCATATCAATGATGGAAAAGCAGTCCACAGTCATTGGGATACTGACATATATCAGCAGTAATAGAGGCATGTGATGCAAGAAAGCAAGCATATGAGCTTATGTAGCATCACCCAAAAAAAAAAAAAAAATTCACACACCATTCCCTCTAAAAATGTTTGTCCAGTTCCTCCTTGAATTTATTTAAGCTATCAATTCTTCTGCAACAACAGATCGAAGTTTGTTCCAGCAATTAACCACCCACGGGCTAAAGGCAAATTTCAGCATATCTATTCTACAATTGCCTTTCCTCAATTTGAATTTATGTCCCCTCAGGTTCGTAATCTGAGCAAGTCAAAGAATCCCATCAGAATTCAGTGCTCAACCCATTCAAAGACTTATATACCTCAATCAGATCACCTCAAGGGTGCCTAGTCTCCAACCAACTTGCAGTACTTAAGCCTTCCTTGGTAAGAGGACCCCTTCATTCTCCTCACAAACCTTGTTGCCCTTCTCTGTAGAAGGTCAACATCCTTCCTAAAATGAGGCCTCCAGACTTGTATGCAGTACTCAAGGCGTGACCTGACCATTGCCTTATACAAAGGGATAATCACCTTTTCCCTGCTAGCAAAATTCCTGTATATCATTGACAATACCTCATGACCTGCTCTGGCAGCCTGTCTGCATTGCTTAGAAAACTTCATATCTGACTGCACAATCATTCCCAGGTCTTTTTCATTTGCATATGGGTAGAAGTAACCCCAGAGGAACGTACCACACAGTTGGTACATTCCTCTGGGGTTACTTCTACCCATATGCAGTACTTTGCATTTGTCAATATTAACTTTCAGTTGTCACTTCTCAGCCCATCTCCCAAATTGTCAAGATGTGCTGCAGTACAATACTGCCATTAACAACCCTGCCAACCTTTGTATCACTTGCAAACTTCGACACCAAGCCTGATATACCTTCATCATTAACAACCCTACCAACCTTTGTATCATCTGAAAACTTTGACACTAAGCCTTCATCAATATCACTGATAAATACACAAAACAAGTGGGCCCAACACCGAACCCTGTGGGACTCCACTAATAACATTAGTCCATGAAGAGAAGCATCCATTAATTACAACTCTAACTTCTCCCACTCTACCACCCTTTTATCCATTGTGTTAACTTACCCTTAATACCATACTGCACCAATTTGTACAGTAATCTTCCATGCGCAACAGTATCAAAAGCTTTCCTGAAATCCAAGTACAGTCAGTTCTCGTATAGCACAATAGTTGCGTTCCTAGAAACTCTCGTGCAATGAAAATCGTGCAATATAAACAACATGCCCTATGGGAAAAATAAGGTTAGGTGCCGACTACCCAAGATTGAACACACATTTGTAACCAAAACATTACCAAACACAAATAATCGTAATAAAATACTTACGTATTTTATTACAACTATTACATAATAAAATATTGCTAATGCTTTTGCTTCTATCGTAAGCAAACTTGTTTTTTGTTTGATTTTCTATCCAAACAAATGACAGCCGTTCCATCTCTTCCAATTCTTTGTGTCTTAATCTAATGGATTTTAATTACACTTTGAGTTGTTCCTGCTATGAAAGTTTTTATTTTCTCTGCATTATTTGTACTTCTTGGCGTTGCCTCATTTAGGCCTGTAGAGCGTGCAATATCACATGGCCTTTCATTTTGCTCAAAGTGAATTACAATTTCATATTTTTTTCCTCTATCGACAGAGGTGGACTAGCCATAAGTCTTATCATGGAAACCCCGGTTAGCCGGGGGCCGGTGTGATTTTGGCCATAAACGCTAGTGTGAGGCCACTACAAATTTTCCCGGGTAAGAATTTTTGACCCAGTTTATCGATATTGCTTTTGTTTATCCGCCTCTGTTTATCGATATTGCTTTTCTTTTTCTCTCTGAATCTGTAGTGTCTTCACCTGGACACTTCCTTTTCACACCTTTTAAGTATTTTACTTATTTTTAGGGAATAAAGCACAATTACAAAATGAGGAATGCAAGCTTGATTCACATAAACAAAGCTGTGCACGTGTAACAGCTAAATAAACAACACCGTAAAGGCAGAGACAACTCTATTAACACCTCACTAGCTCACATTTTACTAAAGCACATTTCTGGGGATTACTACCATAAAACAATTTCCAGTTGCGTTCCTGCTAGTGGAATCTGTTATAAACTGGTAGTAAACTCGATCTAATTGCATTTGCGATAATACCGATAGCTGGAATTTTACGTTATTATGGTGAAATGTTTTTCCCCTTCACTGATATAAAAAACATAAATACATTTTCAGAATCTTCTCTTCATTCCTATACTGTTGTGTTCAGTTGGGGTGATTCCACGTCCGAATGCCATTTCTTGTAAACACAAAGGCGAATCGTGCATAAGCAAATTCGGTTCGTGTTATATACGATATCGTTCCCCTATTTATAAATCATGTATGATCGAATTCGTGTAGTGTAAACACGTGTTATACAAGGACTGACTGTATATCAAAATTATTTTTTGCGTCTAGTTCTTTGTACCCACATCATAGTATCCAATCAATTTTGTCAGAAAAGACTTTCCCTTAACAAACCATGCTGTGTCTGAATTATTGCTGCAGTCTTGTCTAGATGATCCTGCAATGCATCTTTTACCATTGACTCCATTATTTTACCCAGAACAGAAGTTAAACTGACATGACGGGAGATAACTGAGGGTTTCTTAAGAGGGAAAGCAAAATGACTGTAAGAGAAACTCCCTTCAATGGCAATCATTTCTAAGGAAATCAAATGTAAGTGGTAAAGCTATTTTTAAATGAATAAGATTCATTTTAAGATAGCATATATACTGTTACAGTATAATCTGTTCAAAGTTTCATATTTTGTAATAAAGTTTATAGTAACGATTTCCACTAAAGTGTCAAAACTTTACTTTTTTTTGTGCAATAATAACAAAATAATAATACAATTATAACAAAAATAAATAAAATAATAAAAATACAATATAAAAATAATAACAAAATCCTTGTTCTATAATAACAAAAATAATACTTTTTAGATATCAAAATATACAAGAGCAACACAGCTCAATCATTCCTATACCTTTTTATAGGAAGTTATTCGGCCTAACACTCACATCAAATTAATACATTATGTTGTTGTTTGGTTTTTAGGAACATTAGCAACTAGGGCCATATTGCTCCGAGGTTATGCGGTAGGCAATCCCTGACCTTTTCGCATCCTCCATATTTGGTGGTCACGGGCTCAAACCCCGGTCTAATCAAGAAGTGTGCGCTACGCACTGCGGCTCCTGCCCACCTGGCTACGGAGGCACATAATACATTATATGAAACTTCATGACACGATATTATGATTTAAAATTTTTTTGTTAATATATACGAGTTCCTTAAAAATAATCCTGTATTCAATTTCCATAATCTAATCAGTGCCAAAAGGAAGAGCAAAATGAAGTCGATGTACATCAACCCACCACAAACTAAACCACCCAGCAATAACGGACAGGAAATTGAAGACAGTTGTCAAATTTACTAAAATATTTTAGACTAAACTTCTTAATAAGGAACAAAGTTATTTCAGGATGGTCCATGCTCAAAAGAAGTAAAGACCTTGAACCTTACACAAACATTTGGAACAAATGGATCAATGAAATGGGAAGATTTTTTTTTTTTTTTTTCTTTTTTTGGCTGATGCTGTATAAAGCTTGCTTTCTTGCATTATATGCCTTTGCTAATGCTTGGATTTCAGGAAAGCTTTTGATATTGTTGCACAGGGAACACTAATGTACAAATTGTAGCAGTATGGCATTAAGGGAAAGTTGCTACCCTTGATGAAAGGATGCTTGAATGGGAGAAGACAGAGAGTGGTAATCAATGTACACTGCTCTTCGTGGACTAATGTTATTAGTGGAATCCCCCAGGGTTCAGTGTTGGGTCCATTGTTGTTTTGAATATTTATCAATGATATTGATGATGATATGTCAGGATTAATGTCCAAGTTTGTTGATGATACGAAGGTTAGCAGTGTTGTTACTGACATTAATGACAGTATGCTACTGCAACAGGATCTAGAAAAGTTGGGCAGATAGGCTGAGAAGTGGCAATTGAAGTTTACCATTGAGAAATGCAAAGTACTGCATATGGGTAGCAGAGAAACATACAAACTGTGTGGTTCTCAGTGTGGTAAAGAATGAAAAATACCTGGGGGTAGTTAGGAAGTCAGATACTAAGTTTCCCGAGCAGTGCAGATAGGCTGCCAGAGTAGGTCATGGGGTCTTCTCAATGATATACAGGAATTTTGCTAGAAGGGAAAAGGAGGTGATTATTCCTTTGTATAAGGCAATGGTCAGGCCATGCATTGAATACTGCATACAGGTCTGGATGCCTCATTTTAAGAAGGAAGTAGAGTTGCAAGAATGAGTACAAAAAAAGGGCAACAAGATTGATGAGGGGAATGAAGGAGTCCTGTTACCAAGAAATGCTTAAGTTCTGCAAATTGTAGTGTCTGGGCACCTTTGAGGTGATCTGATTGAAGTTGTAAAAATCTTTTAAAATCCCAAATCTTCAAGCCATATTATACACTTTTTCCATATCAAAGAAAATCAACAACTGGAGCTCACATTTCAGGAAATGCAACACAAATAGATGTTTCCATTTGAATGTGTCTACGCAGCAGTGCATAGCACACGCTTCTTGATTAGACCGGGGTTCGAGCCTGTCGCCACCAAATATGGAGGATGCGGAAAGGTCAGGGAATGACCACCGCATATCCCGGAGCAATATGGCCTTAGTTGCTAATGCTCCTAAAAACCAAACAACAACAAACTTGAATGTGTCTACACTGTGTTTTGGAAAGGATGTCGTTAGCTTCTAAATACTATAAAAATGTCTTCATTTTTACTTCACGTTTGCATTTGAGGGCTGTTACTTCACCAAGTCACCTTATACTTTTTGTCACTACTACACTTGTAGTGTGATATTCACTCTGTGTATAAGCCTGTTTTGTTTTTTTTTAGTGCACACTCGTTGGCGCTGCACTAGGGAAAAACAGCAGTTGAAATACTATTCCACCTTTATGAGTCTGGCTGATTCACAGCAAGAGATCATTACTCGATCGGATCAGACGAATATCGTGGATGTATTATTTATAAAACTATGAGAAAGTAAATGACTTTTGTTGGAGGAAAGAAAGAAATGACAATTAAGAAACATACTTTAGGGTGAAATCTGAACCTGATAACTACGGAGTGATTGTTGTCTGAAAATTCCTTGTGTTGGGGAACGGACCTTAGATCTAGTGATGGGCTGGGCAGTCTGGAAATTTTACCCCATGCAGATGTGAAGTTCCTCTTTCTCCTCATAAGTTCCTTTTTTCACTATACCAGGTCTTCAAAATAACAGTCGCTGGGATTTTCATTTCCCCAAGAAATTAGTGTTTTAACCAATAGAGGCATTGGAAACTGTAAGGGGGGTGGCATATATAGATATTCAGATCAGAGACAAAAAAAAAAAAGGGATGGAAAGAAACAGAGAGAGAGACACAGAAGGAGACAAAGAGATGATGAGAGTCGTGTCCTGTACGAAGCACTTGCCTTTTCTTGAGGCTATCTCATCACAAACATCCTGAGAATCTTTTGCTGCTGGCTCCTGTTCCTAGATGCCTATTCTTGAATATAGCAAAGATTATTCTGGTAAGTCTCACCCTATATTTACGACACGATAGTTTAATAGAATGAAAGTGTCGGACATTCATACCTAACTCTTTATTTAATAGAGTCTACTGAGAAACATCCCTCTTCATAGGAACATTCACTAAGGTAGCATCAACCTCACAACACCTAGAAATTAGAGTATAAGATTCGGAGAGATCCATTTGTATTAATATAATACCGTAAGTTATGACTGTTAAGTCTGTATAGTACACTTGCATAGACACACAGATTACACTCTGAGAGTACAGGCAGTGCCAACTGAAGACCACACAAAGAAGAACACAAACATGTTTGTACACATGTATCATTAGGCCTTATAGTATATCGTTTTATCCTCTTTGATAAGAAATAGAGCTCTTATATAATCAGTATTTTACACCTGTTTTGTATGCTAGAATTAATAAACCATGTTTTGTTTAATCATCCTTGCCTCTTAGCCATTCTCTTGCTACATGTTATCCATAGCACAAGTTTTATAATAAAAGAATCATAGTTTTGCAGAATTCTGAGGTCTAATTTATGGGAGAATTTCAGAATGAAAAACCAACGCCCTTTTCGATGTTGCGAGTCTATTCACAATGTTGCAGAATAGGTCTTGAGAACACGAGATTTTGTCCTAATATAAGCCACTAGTCAATCATATAAGACATAGGCGTTTTCTGGAATATCAATATTAACGAATAAACTTGCCTGGAAATCTTGTTATACACATTTCATCTTGAGTAATATTAAGAATTGAATGTCTTAATCTCCATTTGTAGAATGATGGCCAGAAAACCCCTGTGGAACACTGGTGCTAATCGTGACTGGGATGAATTGTTTTGCAGGATAAAAAACCGTTCTACGCGAATGCTGGTGAACAATTCGAATTTTGTGGACTGAGAAGCAAAGTTAAAGAAGAATAAACTAGAGTACAGCAGACGAAACTAAGGGTACTGCTGTAGTAGGAAGAAAGGTTGACAGTGTTGGTGGTTTTGTGTATACAAAGAATAGGTAAAAGGCATTTCTCTCTCACATCAATACAAACGTTTTAGGAACACTCATATTGAGCAACAGTTAGCAACTAGTAACGATTCTACCTATATACATCTGATTCAAAAAAAAAAATGATTTGTTATATGTTGTAACATTTTTTTTTAGAATAAGTGATAACTAAAATTATAGTTCTTTTCAGCTCTACATAAAGGTAAGTTACACCATTGGGGGGGGGGAATATCCTGATTTCACCCAGATATCAAATTTAAAACGGAAGAACAGAGCCACAAACAACAGAAGTAGATTTGTCAGCTCCCTTATTTGGAACACAGCAATCACAATCCCCTCCTGAATCTGGCAGGCCCCATTTGGCTAATAATGCTGGTTACCTTGGGCTTGTGCCAATCTTTTTTGCCAAAGTTGGCAAACTTTGTTTTTTGGCAGAAAACAAAGTCGTTTTTTGAGATTCTAAAGAGTGTAGGCAAATTAGCATTTTGGCAAGATCGCGAATTGATAGTGGTGGCGAAAGCGAAAATCCGTGATTTTGCAGCTGACTTTTTGGCCAATTCCATTGAATTACGCGGGGAAAAGAACTATAGCTTGTTTAAAAATGCCTTTTTGGCTCAGTTTCAGAAAAGGACAATGATTGTTACTTGTCTCCACCAATTTGCAATGCCGATTCAAGGACCGTCAGAATCGGTAGTCAGTTACAGTGCACGAGTGAAAAATTTAGCTCTACTAGCATTTAAAATGCAAGGAAATTCTCCTAAAGCTTTAGCCATACTGTATCAAGCAATGTTGGCACAATTTCTCAGGGGTATTTCAGTTAAAATTAGAAGAATGTTACTCTCCCAGAATCCTTTAACTTTTTCACATGCAGTCGAAATTTCACAGAGAGAAGAGACCAACAATCAAAGAATATGCCTGACTACTGATAACTTCAGGTTATCAGGTAGTCAGGCTAAGAGCAACAAAGTTTGGGATCAACAGGAAAGTAATTTAAAACATATTCTTAAGCCTATACAAGACCAAATACAAGACTTGCAACAATCGCTAGATGCATTAACAGTGGGCCATGTGACCCTTAATAATTTAGAGATGCAAGTCACGGCTTTGAATCAGAAGTGTCAATTTCAAAACAATAATACCGAGGGTCACTATCCCCCTCCCCGCGATCGCGAGGCACTAAGTTTAATTTATTCACCAATGGATGGGGCAGTAAGTTCATTGCCTAGCAACATGACTCGGCATGGAAACTCCAGAGCTAATAGTGACTGAGTAGATCAATGCTTCGATATGGAACGTGTTATGAACTGTGCGAGGCAGCACTCACACGGCAGTGCAGTGAACAGTAGAATGCACAGAGAGAGAGAGAGAGAGGCTTTGTTGACGACAGAATGCGTGGTTTTCACCTGCCTCCATTGCCACTTAATCGCCCATGTACGAACCATGGAGTGCACGAATATACTGCATTACAAAAAATTGGGACATCTTATGCCAACAGTGTTACAATTTTAATGGAAACCGGGATAGAATCTACAATTCTATCCCGGTTTCCATTAAAATCTATCGATTATAATGATCAAAATAGGAGTAATATGAACTCTTATGCAAGGGCAAGAAGGGGAATATCTAGGAATGAGTTTAATCAGAGGCAAACTCAACCTAAAGCCATTTTAGGTAGGCCAATACATTAGGCAGACAGTGAAAGTTACAGGCAAGATAGAGATAGATATTTTTGAGTCAGGTCCATGAACAAAATAAAGGAGACTTCCAATGCTGTAGAACCTTTTCACCTCGTCAAAATCTCAACAGAGTTTGTAAACCTTATGCCCATCGTAAAAACATACAACGTGGGGTATATATTTTAGAGAATGAATCCAAATTACCATTGATCACAGGTACATTCAAAACATGAGGCAAAATTTCTTGTAGACACTGGGGCAAGTGTCACTTTAATGAGTACAGATTTATTTAACAAAATTAAGCATGACAGATCACTAAATCCAAGGTCACCAGACCTGACTGTAACCAGTGTTTCAGGCGATATCGTTCCAATACATACTGAAGTTACGGCAAATCTTAAGTTAGACAGTACAACCTTTCAGGAGAAAGTTTTAGTGGCTTCTGGAAATTTTAAGGGTGATATGATATAATATTGGGATTAAATGTTTTAAGGCAATTTTTGCTTACGACAGACTTAGGGAAAGGAATAGTACTTTCGGTTCCATTGAGGATTTGCTTAAGAGAAGTAGGTATTAGGGAACGGTTCTTGGGTTCCAAACCCTCTGTAGCTAAACTTACCTGTAAGCATTTGCTACCAGCATCCTCAGAGAGGGTAGTAAAACAGCATTTTGTAACCAGCTTGATGCTCCTACCGAACAACTAGTGGTAGCAGAACCTAACTTTAACTTGAGTCGGGACGATGTGATGTATATTTGCCCTTCATTTTCCCAGATGACTCTTGGTGTTTCCACCCGGCTGACAAAGATGTGAAGTGGATCTAAGATTCCTTCTGACTCTGACATCTTACATAATGTGCTCCGGCATATGCATGTTTGAAGGCTACACAATTTTCTGTGGTAGAATCTTCCACCATGATATCCTAGATTAGTGGCATGGTCTCACGTTGCAAAGGGTGGATATCGTGGGAAGCGACCACTATCATAAAGGTTTTCTTCAACCTTCCAAGTACACATAGGCAGGTGGGAAGCAGAATAGATGGAAAGATCAATGTCAGTAAACGTATAGATAAACATGTGGAAAAAAAAAAAATATATTAGAAACCACATTTAGAAGGGCTAGATTGTTGTTTTCAAGCATACGCTCTTTATCTAACCTCTTCCATTAATGTTAGCATTACCCCACAGAGTAGTATGTCCAGCGAAATACCCTAGTAATAGAAAAGGGAGTGGGAATTACTAATGAGATCACCAAGGTCTGTCTGAGGGATGTTGTAACATGGTGGCAAATAGATTGAGCAGACAGAAGGAATCTTACTGTGAGACGAAAAACTACAATTCCTATTGTAGTGGTCAGTGGCATAGATTGAAAATGGTATGGTTACTCAATGGTGACCCTCTACAGGCAAGTCAATCCCTAGCTCTGTCCTTTTGAATGATAGTAAAGCCACACATGTAAGGGTCCTGATTTGCCTTTTTATGTCTCCAGTAAGCAGAAGCATGCTGGCTTATACTTACAGAGGAGGGCTTTGATAGAACTAGTAAAAAAGTCTTGAGCTCCTGGAAACAGATAAGTTTTTGAAAAATTTCACTGTTTTATTGACGTAAATAGCGTGTTAAATTGTATTCTATAAATAGGTTTATAGTCCTAGTCAAATTCATTACTTAATACACGAAGAACCTTTGTATTGGTGATTTGGCAGAAATATTGTATCTCGTTAACTTTGTATTATAGTGCATGGTAGGGATATGCAAGTCTTAATTGTGATAAACAGGTATCACAGTGGCAACCTACAAGGCAGAATGTACTAGTCCCACGTAGCTGTTGTTCAGTAACTATTGTCGAGGAAATCGGAAATAAATTTTGCAAAACAGATAGGTGGAATAGGACCAGGCATGTCTGTCAGGGGCAGACATGCCCTGGTCCTATTCCACCTATCAAAAGTTGATGATATTGTGGAACAGATATCTTTCAAAGACATGAAATGTGCTATGTTGTACACGTTGTCACTAAAGTCACGTTGGCAATAATGACTTTAAAAGTAGATCTGAGGCCTTAATTCACAAGTACAGGGACATACTAAGAAGAAAAATACTAAGAAATGGTCTGCAATTCTGCATATACACGACAGAAGTAAGTACACAATGAGAGCCTTGTTAATCAATTCAGTGCTAGAAAACTGTGGGCTCATAGGTAGAATTTTTCCCAGTATGGTCTGTGCTTTGTAATAGGAGAGACTGTTTCTAGTGGGATGGGATAGACTTAAATAGAAAGGATGCAAGAATATTTGTGCTGATGCTTTTAGAGCCAGTGTTAGATGGGACAGAAAACTGAATGGTTGGGGGGAGGGAACTCAGAATAACAAATTAAACAGTAAGCTCGGGCAGAAGTCAAAGTGATACTTGCTGCTTCTATTGGAATATGCTGCAGCCAAAAAGCAGGGTACCACGGGTTTCAAAGCTTGCTGTGGGTTTGCATCATAGAACAAGGAAATACATGGGCTGTGTTGGGATAAAAACCTACCAGTCCATGTATTTCCTTGTTCCGTGATGGCAAACCACATTAGAGCAACAACAGGTGCATGTATACTTGCATGTACTCCAAAGCCATGAAATTTGATGAATTTGAAGTGCTGGTCAATCAAAAAATTCAGAAATGGCAGGGGTATCGGAGATGTGGTGTCAATCAGATATAAGGGATGCAGAATTTGGATATGGAGACACAATATATACAGAGAGGGCAGACAGACCAGGAGGGGGGGATATGCCCCTTAGTTAAAAAGCACATAAAAACTAAGGCAGTGCATCCAGTTTATATGGAAGGCCAGTGCAATGTTGAGTCAGTTTGGTGTGACATAAGCAGAAGGAAACCAAAAATGAGTACAAGTGTGTAATAAGCTGAATTACTGTTTTGTGTACAATGAACAACTGTACAGAGAAATAGTGGGGCAGTGAATCAAAACATCTTATAATGGCTGGTTTTAACTTTAAAGACATTTTCTAGAAATTGTGAGTTGTCACTCACACACTAGCAAGACTTTTGTGTATTTATTGGATGACTGTTTTCTACAACAGCACGTTAGAGAGGTAACAAGAGAGAGAGCGATACTCTTTGATATGGTTATCAGCAGTGATTCTTCATATATTAAGAATCTGCTAATAAAAGAACCACTAGGTAGCAATGATCTCGGCATAATGATGTGGGATTTACTTAAAGATGCAACTATCCCCAAGAGTAAAGAGAAGGGTTTGCTTTCATAAAGGAGACTACAGTCAACCTCAGACACTTTTTAAATTCCAGACAATGGGACCAAAAACAAATTCTAAATGGGAAACATTCAGGGAATTAATCATAGAAGCCTTTTCATACCAATTAAGAAATACTGTTCAAGGCTTAGACCTAAATGTATGTCAGATTAACTACCGAGACACACAGTAGAGAAGAAAAATTCATGGGATTCATATAAATTATCAGGTGGTAGATATAAGCCAGACTGCAACCAAGTCACAAAGAAGGTTAGGCAATCCAAAGCAAATTACAAGAAGTCTCTGGCAAAGAATATCAACGGCAATAAAAATGTCTTTACTTATATTAACAGTAGAAGGAAGGCTGTTGAATCACATTGGTCCACTTGATGTCTGTGGTAAAACTTAACGATCCTGCTCAGGTTGCTGAAAGGCTAAATAGGTGCTTTAAATCTACAATCACACATGAGGAATTCTTGAGAGAGAGGACAATGCCAGAAATTTATCAAACTAAGAGGGAGCTAAATGATTTTGTGATAACTGAGAAGTGGAAGAGAAATTGAATTTCAACATAAAGCACCTAGAGTGGATGGAAGTAATCCAATTATATTAAGATAGGCAGCAAAGGAGCTAAGGAAACCCTTAGCTGTAATTATCAGAGCATCTTTGAATTCAGGAAAAGTCCCTGTGAACTGGAGATGTTCAAATGTATCCTCAATTCACAAAGGGAGATCAAAGGGTGACACGAGTAATTACAGACCTGTTAGCTTAACTTCCATTCCAGGGAAAATAATGGAGTTACTGATTAAAGAAGTAATGCAGAAGAATCTAGACAAAAGTGCAGTTATACTTCAGCCACAAAATGGACTTGTTAAGGGGAAATCTTGACTGATCAATCTGACTGGATACTATGATGTGGTGAAAAAAGAACTGGATGCAAAAAATAATTCTGATATCATATATATATATATATATATATATATGAGTCTACTGTATACAGTAGACTCTCGATTTTCCGGAATAGATGGCAAAATAAAAATCCCAGATAATCGATTTCCCGGTTATCCAAAAATACAGAAAGTCCCCGACATATGTTCCAGGACTTCTTACGTAAGTCGAGTTTTACGTAACTAGGGAATGACTAATAAAATTTTGCTCCTATATCCATGATATGCCAAAATTACAAAAACCACATAATATCCTCAGAAGAATGAAGAAAAATAGTTATATATTTTTCACAATTAGTTAGTTATATATTTTTTATATATTAGTTATACATAAGAAAAGAAAACATTAAAAAGGAAGAAATTGTACAGTAAAAAGTGATATGTATTTCGTTGCTTTGGTTATCACAGTTGATGTCATTGCTGCCGATCCCTTCACCGCTTCTCATATTCTGTCTTTTTCCTTTATTATTGTGTTCACTGTTGACACTGACAAATCAAAATTCCGCATGATACTTGTTGTTGTTCATGTTTGACCATTTTCAAAAATCCTTATTTTAATTTTCTGATCCGAAATGATTGCTTCCCTTTTTTTTTTTTTGATAGATTTACTAGTACCACTGTCACTTATTCTCTTAGTCGGCACCATGATACTGGTCAAAATGAAATTTCATGGGTTTTTTTTTTTTTTTTTTATGAAAACCCCAAACACGAGAGGTATTAGAACCTATAGTACTTAGTACAGGGCTTGGGTTGGAGGTTGAGAAGATGAAAGAAGATATTTGTTGACATTATGCTTGAACTTCTGTAGACTGTAATTTTCAGGAAATAGGTATGAAGGAAGATTGTGCCAGAAAACTGCAGTTGAATGAATAAACAAAGAAAATAAAAAGTTGGTTCTGTGAGTTTGAAGTTGGACAGTAAATGGATGTTGGTTGGTGGTGGCATGTGTTCAAACTGTTTGGAAAGAGAGAGAGGGAATTATAGAAGCCAATTCAGAGGAACAGTGCCCATGGAAGTATCTGTAGAAAAGGCATGCAGCAAAAACAGTACGTCTATTAGACAACGAAGCTATCTGGTTTTTTTTTTTTTTTAGGAGCATTAGCAACTAAGGCCATATTGCTCCGGGAATATGCGGTGGTCATTCCCTGACCTTTCCGCATCCTCCGTATTTGGTGGTGACGGGCTCGAACCCCGGTCTAATCAAGAAGCGTGTGCTACGCACTGCTGCTCCTTCCCACCTGGCTACGGAAGCGCCCTTAGACAACGAGTGGAGAGACTCTGATAGAGAGGAGTCATTAATTAACCTAACTGCCCTCTTCTGAATGGAATCTAGAAGCCTGAGAGAGGTTTTGGAGGCACCACCCCAGAGTGAACAGCTGTTTGGAAGAAAAGTAACGCTGAGAGCAAAAGAGAAAACCAAGTTTTTTAGATGCAGAGGAAACAATATTTGTAATGTACTTGTGCCAAGAGAGATTAGAAGTCAGGGTAATCCCCAAAAGAGATATATCATTTTGCCTAGAAATCAGAGTGTCACCAAAAATAAGCACAGGAGCAGAAGAATCCTTTTTGCGAGATATAAGACAAGACTGAGTTTAGAAGGATTGAAATTAACACAGTTGTCTTTGCCCCACTGGAGAATTACCTGGAGATTGGCATGGGGAATTGGTAGTGGATATTCGAGAAGTTAGCATTAGTAGAGGCATTTGATACAAGAAAGCAAGCTTATGCAGCATCAGCCAAAAAAAAAAAAAACCCACTTCCACTTCACCCCTCTGTTCGTTCAAAATACCTGTCCAGCTGAGCCTTAAACTTATTTAGGCTATCAACCTCCACCACAAGGGATGGAAGTCTGTTCCACCAACCAACCACCCGCTGGCTAAAGGCAAATTTCCGCACGTCTATCCTACATCTGTCTTTCCTCAATTTGAATTTATGCCCTCTCAGGTGATTTTTCTGAGCTAGAGGAAGAATCCCATCAACATTGAGCATGCTTAAACCATTCAAGGCTTTATACACCTCTATCAGATCACCTCGCTGGTGCCTAGTCTCCAGACACTGTAATTTGCAAAACTTAAGCCTTTCTTCATAAGGGCACCCCTTTGTTCCATTCACTAATCTTGTTGCCCTTCTCTGTACTCGTTCCAGCAGCTCTACATCCTTCTTGAAATGAGGCCTCCAGACCTGTATACAGTACTCTAGGTGTGGCCTGACCATTGCCTTATACAATGGAATAATCACCTCCTTATCCCTGCTGGAAAAATTCCTGTATATCATTGACAATACTCCATGAGCTACTCTTGCAGCCCATCTGCACTGCTCAGAGAACTTCATATCTGCCTGCACAACCACCCTCAAGTCCCTTTCATTCTCTACCACTGTCAGTGTAGTACCACAGAGTTGATACATTGCTCTGGGGTTGCTGTTTCCCATGTGTAGTACTTTACATTTGTCATTAAACTTCATTTGCCACCTCTCAGCCCATCTGCTCAACCTTTCCAGATCCTGTTGCAGCAGCATAGTGTCAGTAGTGTCCTTGACAACCCTGCCAACCTTTGTATCATCTGCAAACTTGGACATTAAGCTTGATATACCATCATCAATATCATTTATAAATACAGAAAACAATAATGGACCCAACACTGAGCCCTGAGGGACTCCACTAATAACATTAGTCCACGATGAGCAGTGTCCATTGATTACCACTCTCTGTCTTCTCCACCTCAACCACCCCTTTATCCATAGCAGCAATTTGCCTCCAATGTCACACTGCTCCAATTTGTGTAGCAGTCTTCCATGTGCAACAGTATCAAAAGCCTTTCTAAGATCCAAATATATAATATCAAAGTTATTCCCTGCATCCAGTTCTTTCGTGACTGCATCATAGTATCCAATCACGTTGGTCAGGCAAGACTTCCCCTTAACAAAACCATGCTGTGTCTGAGCTATAACTGAAGTCTTGTCTAAATGATCCTGCAGTGCTTCTTTAACCAGTGCCTCCATTAATTTTCCTTAATTTTCCTGGAACAGAAGTTAAACTCACAGGTCTATAATTACTTGTGTCAGCCTTTGATCCTCCTTTGTGAATTGGGGTCACATTTGCACATCTCCAGTCTATGGGTACCTCCCCTGAGTCCAAGGAAGCTCTCATAATTATGGCTAAGGGTTTGCTTACTTCCTTTGCTGCCTCCTTTAATATAACTGGATAGATCCCATCCACCCCGGGTGCCTTTCTTGTGTTTATCTTCAACAGTGTCTCCTCCACTTTACTCCCAGTTATTTCAAGATTCTGTAGCTTACTGCTAGAGTTGAATACACCTCTGGCATTCCCCTTGCTGAATAACTCCTCATGTGTGAATGTCGATGCAAAATATTCATTTAGTTTGTTAGCTACCTGAGCAGGATCATCAACAGTTTACCCATCAATATCAAGTGGACCAATCTGATTCATCCCCTTCCTTCTAGAGTTTACATAAGTAAAGAACTCTTTGCTGTTTTTCTTTGCATCCCTTGCCAAGGATTTCTCGTAATCTGCCTTCGCCTGCCTAACCTCCTTTGTAACTTGGTTGCATATCAACTTGTATCTATCATAGGCTTCTGTGTCATGTGTTAATTTGTAAGTATCCCATGCATTTTTCTTCTCTGCCATATGCCTCATTAGTTCATCTGACATCCATTTTGGCCTAAACCTTGAACAATATTTCTTAGTTGGTATGTAAAGCCTAGTAGCTTCCAAGATAAGTTCTTTGAATGCTTCCCATTTTGAATTTGCTGTTGGTAACATCATCAGTTGGTCCCACTGTATAGAATTTAAATACTGTCAGTCCATCGTAGTCGCCTTTACGGAAGCAATAACCCTTCCCTTTACCCCTAATGGTAGTTACCTCTTTCAGTAAATCCCACTTCAGCACACTGTGATCACTGCCACCTAGTGGTTCATTTATCTGCATATTCTTAATGCATGAAGAATCACTGCTGATAATCAAATGCAGAGTATTACTCCCTCTAGTTGCCTCCCGAACATGCTGATGTAGAAAACAATCATCCAATAAATCCACAAAAGCTCTGCTACTGTGTGAGTAACTAGCCCCCAAATTCCAGTCAATATCTGGGAAATTAAAATCTCCCATTATAAGACTCTCTGATTTACTGGCCCACTCTATTTCCCTGTACAGTTCCTTATTATACTCATCAGAGTCATTAGGCCTATAGCACACTCCTACTCTCAATTTTGATCTCCCAATGCTAATGTCACACCAAACTGACTCAACACTGCACTGTCCAGTGATGTCGACTGGCTTCACTTCCTTGGTTTTGATGTGTTTCTTAACTAATAGCATAACCCCTCTCCCCTTCCTATCCTGTCTATCCTTTCTGTAGACATTGTACTCCCCAAATTGCAGTTCTGCATCCCTTATATCTGTGTGACACCACGTCTCTGATATCCCAACAATATCTGCCTTTGATGTTTTGAGCAATACCTCAAATTCATCAAATTTATTTACTAAACTCCTAGCATTGGTGTACACGCAAGTATACCTGCACCTGTTTCTATTCTTAGCTACCCTAACACAACCCATGTATTTACTTGTACCGCAATAGCTCCCAGCAGTCTCTGAAATACCATGCATCCTTTTTTTCAGGCTTCTGCTCATTCTAATAGAAGCGGTGCAAGAATCTCTTTCACCTCTGCCAGTGGCTACTGTCAATCTATTGGTCTTTGTCTCCCCCCCAAGCTAGCAGTTTTCCGACCCACCTAACACTGCCTCGATAGCATCAGCAAATATTCTTGCACCCTTTCTATTTAAGTGTATCCCATCCCTGTAGAAGCAATCTCTCCTGTTAACAAGTACAGTCCAGGCTGAAAAAAATTCTACCACTTGAGCCTTGCACAATCTTTCCAGGGCCGAATTGATCGACAAGGCTCTCATCATATACTCCCTCCTATCGTGTCTGGGCAAAATTGCAGACACTTTCAAATTCAACCCTAATTCTCGGCATTTGTTCAACAGTGACCTGTACTTGTTAAGTAATTCTGCCGGTCTCCAACTCTTAATATTATTAGTGCCAACGTGTACAACTATATCACCTTTTGTGCCCTTAAAAGATGATATTCGTTCAACAACGTCATCAATCTTTGTCCCTGGCAGACATACCCTGGTCCTGTTCCACCTATCTTTTTTACAAAGCATGTTCCCCGTTTCCCTGACAATAGAGTCACCAACAAATACTAGTTCCTTCGGGACCAGCGCATTCTGCCTTGGGGGTTGCCTCTGTGTCACGCAATGCCCAAGTGCAAGCTCTGGAATTGATGTGGGCAGCTGAGAGCTTGATGGGCCCCTTAATTTAGTTTCTTCGAGGGCATCCACCCTGTCCTTCAAGTTCTCATATAGGCCCACAAGAACGCCGAGTTTTTTTTGCACACACACAAAGACATTCCCCTTGGCAGTATCATGTCCCGTACCCAATTGCTCTGCAAACATCAAGCAAACAGTGCATTTTATAAGGCTGTGAGTCAGAGGACAACTGCCCCCCTCAGTTCTGCTCTGAGCCACAGCACTTCTATTAGCTTGAGCCTTTTGCTTTGCTGCTCTAGTCTGAGTCATGATTCTATTAATTTATTAATTAATTATAATTAATTATGTTATGTTATTAATTATGTTAAATATAATAGTTGAAGTTGATTGAGCTGATTGATTGAGTTGATTGAACTCAACAATCAGTTGAAGCTGATTGAGCTTCAACTTCTCGAGCAGGGCAAGGTTTCTGAAAATGGAAAGTAGCATGCAATGTGCTATCATCGGCAAAACTATGGATAGGATTTCCAGTCAATGGAAGAAGGTCATTAATATACAAGAGGAAAAGAGTGAGGGAAAGAACTGAACCTTGGGAGACACCAGCATTAGTGGAGAAGTTAGAAGACAGAGAGTCATCTACCATCACCCTCAGTGAGCGATCAGAGAGAAAACTGGATAACCAATTACAAAAAACAGTTGGCAAGCCATAAGATGGAAGCTTGTTTAGAAAACCTTTATGCCAAACATGATCGAAAGCCTTTGAGATGTCAAGAGCAACTGCTTCACATTTTACTAAAACACCTTTCTGGAGGACACTATCATAAAACAATTTGCACATTCCTGGTTATTGGGCTTTTCTGTTACTGCAATTCATTATAAACGGGTAGTAAACTCGATCATACTGCATTTGCGATAATACCGATAGCTGGAATTCTGTGGAATTTTACATTATTATGGTGAAATGTGTGTCCCCCCCTCACTGAAATCTTGAGCCATATAAAAAAAAACGTAAATAAATTTTAAAAATCTTTTCTTCATTCCTATTTTTAAGCTTGTGATTCCAAATGCCACTTGTGCAATTTGTGCATCCCATGATCGTCTTTATTGATTGTTTATTATTATTATTCTGTTTTAAATTTCACAGTCTTAAAAAGATAAAAAACTTACTATGCACTACTCGTGTGTCCAATACGATGGTTCGCTTTATTTTTTTACAATGTCGCATACAGTTTGGTCACCAACATTACAATGGTTCTTTAGAGATTTAACAGATGCAGTTTTCAAACTTTCGAATAATTTCAAGGTTCTGTTTAATTGAAAGTGCAACTCGTTTGCATTTATCCATCATTTTTGCCATTTTGTTATCCCTGACATAAATAACGAAACAAAATTTTTCTCTTTGCAGTGCAATGAAACAGAACAATCGAAGCAATGCACTAAAACAAACTGAATATTTCTTCTCTTTTTTTTAGCATCTGGTGTGAAGACAGTGGGGGTTGCAAGATAATAATCTCCCAATGATAAATTTATAATGCTTTGCTTGTTGCTTATTTATGACTTGCAAAAAACATCTGTTTATACCTATTCTAGTTATTACTTGGATTTTATGATTTCTGGTTGATTTCTTTGGAGTCTTGAAGTGTCCTGGTTAATCCGAATGACGGTTAAACCGATCCTGGTAAATCGAGAGTCTGCTGTACTTGGACTTCAGTAAAACTTTTGATACTGTTGCACTTAAAAGACTGCTGTACAATTTGGTACAGTGCGGAATTAATGGAAAGTTACTGCTACATAAAAAGGGGTGATTGAGAGGGAGAGTGGTTGTGAATGGCCACTGCTCTTTGTGAATTAATGGAGTCCCACTACGTTTAGTGATGGGCTCATTGTTTTTTTTCTGTATTCATTAATGATATTAATGATGGTATGTCAAGCTTAATGTCCAAGTTTGCATATTACACAAAGGTTGGTAGGTTAGTTAATACAGTAAAGAAGGTAGCTGGTGCAACAAGAAATGGCACAGAAGTTTAACATTGACAAATGAAATTACTGCATATGGGTAGCAATAATCCCAGAGTAATATATCAACTGTGTGATGCTACACTCAGAGTAAAGAAAATGGAAAGAAATTGGGGTAATTGCGTAGTCTGATATGAAGTTCTGAGCAGTGGAGCCAGGCTGGCAAGCAAGCTCATGCAGTTTTGTCAATTATATACAAGAATTTTTCTGGCAGGGATAAGGAGGTGATTATCTAATTGTATAAGGCAATGGCCAGGCCATATCTTGAGTACTGGCATCAGGTCTGGAGGTCTTTTTTGAATAAATGTAGAACTGCTGGAATATGTACAATAAAGGGAAACAAGATTGGTAAGGAGAATTAAAGGGTGCTCTTACCAGGGAAGAACTTCACATTTGTAAATTGTATCATCTGGCAGCTAGGCACCTTTGAAGTAATATGATTGAGGCATTTACAACTTTCAATGGCTTGAGCAAACTAAATGCTGATGGGAGTCTTCCTCCTGCTCAAATTATGCACATGAGGGGACATAAATTCAAATTGAGGAAGGATGGGTACAGAACAGGTGTGTAGAAGTCTGCCTTCAATAGATGAGTAGCTGTTTGCTGGTACAAGCTTCCATTCATTGTTGTGGAAGTGAATAGGTTTAATAAATTCAAGGAACAACTAGACAAACTATTGGAGGGGGATGAATAAGATGGTGAAATGGGAATTTTTCTTTTCTTTTCTTTTTATTGGGCTGTATAAGCTTGCTTTCTTGCATCATTTGTTGCTATTAATACTAACCATAGCAGGTCCACTGCAAAAATTTTAACCCATTAGGGCCCACTGTATGATTAATCATATGGTTTATCTTACTACAAAAAAAAAAAAAAATACATGAATGTATTTTTCTTTTCAGATGGCATAAGGATTTCTTAAGATTAATAATTTCTTTAGTGATAAGGCAACTTTACATTCATAATTTCATTTAAACATATTGCTAGAGGAATTTCTTTCAGTAGTGATTTTGACACAGCGGTCTTACCCTGCTTGATGGTAAGTTTTTACATTATATATTTTAAACAATATGTTTGCTAAGGCTATTTTGCAAGTTTTTTTATTCATTACTCATGTCTTTTGGCTATGAAATATGTTTCATAGAATATGTTGATTGCTTTAGTTTATAAAGTGTGTTTTTCTTATATGATAACACATACGCTGGGAAGTAGTGTGTACATTTCAGTATAATACATATTTTTTATCGTTTATAAAATTAGATGCAGATTTTTATTCCTTTTGAGTTTCTATCTCTTTATACTTTTAAAAGCTATTGATGGCATTAGATTAGAAAAGTTAATATTTTTCAAAACATTTCTGAATAATTTTTTTTTTTTTTTTTTTTTTTTTTTTTCAGCTAAATCATGTCTAAGCAAAAGCTTGTTGTTGAGAGGGATGCAGAAGAAATATTGAATATTTTAGATTCTCAAGAACATTCTGAATCTGTCACAGCTCAAATTGATGATGATGCAAAAGAGCTTGAATTCATCCTCCATGCACCAAATGATGGTCAGGATTCTGATAAAGATGATGCTGCAAGTGATGGTGAGGAGTCGTCATGAAGTCTTAGAGACATTAGTAAAGGTGTATGTTCTCAAGGAGCAGAGATTCGAGTTCTTAGTAAAGAGATCTTGATGTAGACAAAACAGTGTAAAAAGGGAAAGAAAAAGCCAAGAAAGTGGGTTCATAAAACTTTAGAAACATACCCCCAAAAGTATGAGTACCATACCAATGAAGTGGAGCCTGCCATTATAAAGACCATGAGAGAAAACAAAAGTAAGCCTACTGACATCTTTAAATTATGCTTTACTGAGGAAATAATGACTCACATATATAAAGAAACAGTCAAATAAGCAGCCCAGAAAGGTGACCCACAATTTTCTTTATCTGTTGAAGATTTCTAAGTACCTTCTTTTGTCAGGATATAATAAAGTGCCATTCGGAAGAATGTACTGGGAGGCTAGGCCTGATGCAAATAACTATTTAGTTCGCCAATCCACGAGTAGTAGAGAGAAAAAATTCACCAACATTTACACTTCAATGATAACATGAAAATAGATTCTTGTGACAAGGTTTATAATATTAGGCCTCCATTAGACCATTTGAATGACAAGTTCAGTCAATTCATGGCAACAATGGGCAGCAATTTCTCTCCAGATGAGGCAATGGAGCCTTATTATGGGCACGATGGCATAAAACAATTTATAAGAGGGAAACCTATTCACTATGGATTCAAGTTATGGTGTCTTACTAAACATGGAGGATATTTAGTCAAATTTCATCCCTATACTGGTGACAAGAGGTTTTCCTACCACTTTCCAAGTGGTAGGAAAACCTCTTGGTTCTTCAGTTACAGAAAGACTTTGCTTGCTTTTTTTTTGCTTTCTCATATCTTGTATTTATATGGATAAATACAAAGCTTGTATTTATATGAATAATTACTTCACTTCCCTTTCTTTGATGGATACACTCTCAAGCTGTGGTCTTTTTTTGTGTTGGAACCATTAGAAGTAATAGAACAGAGCAAGTTCCTTTACAAGATCTAAGCAAAGCTGAGCAAGTACTTGTTTTGCAATTGAAGAAAATGCAAGCAGAATTACTCTTCTAAGGTGGAATGATTACCAAGTTACTTTTGTAAAAAATTTGAAAGAAGAAAAGATTTTTGATGTAGGAAGCTGTAAGAGATGGAAGAAAGCAGAACAAAAGCAAGCAGCTGTGCCTCAACCCACTATTGTGAAGTTGCACAACAAATGAATAGGAGGGGTTGATATTTTTGACAAAATGAGAAGGCATTATCAAATTATAATAAGATCAATAAATGGTATTGGCCTTTGTTTTGATTTTATCTCAATGGAAGCATTATAAATCTATGAATCTTATGCTGCAACGTTGAAAAGAATATTCCTCTTGGAGTTTGCTCGAGAAATAGTCATTAACTGCTTGCTGCACCAGGCTTAGAAAAGAAACAAGGAGTTTGTCCTAAAACAAAAAAACAAGTTTTGAAGTGACCCCATTTGATGGCAAAGAACATCTTGTCAACAGAAATAATACTCAGAGATGGTGTGCAGTGTGTGGGAAATGTGCCAAATTTGTGTGCATCAAATGCAATTTGGACTTTATCCTGATGCATGTTTCATACTTTATCATCAGCAAATATTTTTATGCTCTTTGTAATACCAATAACCAACATTTAGTGTATTTGTTTTGATAAAGAAATGATAAAAGAAAACTTTCATTTATATCTAATTTTTAGGCATTTGAAAACACTATTGCCCAACATGTGATATATCGTACGGGCAAAAAAGAATAGCAAAAATTATATATTTTTAAACAAATTAACTAAACTAATTTAAATAGACTATACTAAATATAATATTTCAGTTTCAACAAAAAATTCAAACTTTTTTAATTTCAGGCATTAACAGGTTAATGTGGACATTACTTAGATTTGTTGAGACAATCTGTTGGCTTCTGAGAGCCTACACATTTTGCTTTCCCAGTCTTGGATTTATCTTTTTTTGGGGAAGTATGGATGTTACCCAGTGTCCATACCATCCTCAGCAATATGTTCCAAGACTGCATCTTCATTTGTTTTCTTCACCATTATCTCCATTTTTTCATTTGTTGCAGGTAAAGAATCAGCTTTTTCGGTCTTCTCGATATTATTCGGTTTAGTTAGAGGTGGAGAAGTAACTGTTATTGATATGAGAGTTGCAGGTTATTGAGTATTTCATACTGGATTTTGAGTGTTCAATAATGGGCGTGCAATGGGAATAAAAGATTCTTTAGGTGGGATTGTCGTATCTGTTTGAGTCCCAACAAACTGCCCTCCTGCAGCCTTCTGAGTGCACATGTGGGCTTATTGCTACTTACCGGCATTACCATTCTTGCCTTCTGACATTGGCTCTGCTTCTTGTCATATTTGCTTTTCTTGTTTCCAACACTGCCATGCCCTAACACATTCAATGTGCTCACCTTCATTGACACAATTGAGTTTGGTGGCTGTACTTGCATTGCTCTTGTGATTTTTTGCACTGCAATGAGTACAGGCAGGCATTCCACAGTAGGCCATCTGTGAACACCCACATTTCTGGCAGTTGAACCATCATGGTGGGTTCATGTACCTTGCTGTTATTGAATTAGGAGATAGTGAATAATTAAACGTAAGAGTGAGGTTTCTGGTTGGTGCTAACTTCCCATCCCTACATGTGGAAATTCTTTTAACAGGTATCACTCCCTGCGGCTTTAGTTCAGAGCACATTTCTTCCTCAGTAACCTCAAGACAGTCCTAATCTGAGATAACACCTCTCAATGAATTTAGTTGGTTGGTTGGTTGTTTGGTTTTTAGGAGCATTAGCAACTAAGGCCATATTGCTCCGGGAATATGCGGTGGTCATTCCCTGGCCTTTCCGCATTCTCCGTATTTGGTGGTGACGGGCTCGAACCCCGGTCTAATCAAGAAGCGTGTGCTACGCACTGTTGCTCTTTCCCACCTGGCTACGGAGGCGCCATGAATTTAGTGTTCTGTGTGGTGTTATGGTAATCAGTATATCTCCAACTGAAGTTGCTCAGAGTAGCTACTCAGAGTGCCTGTAATTTTTGGTTTCAATTAAAAGAGATGCCCAGAATGAGGCCTCTTAAGTGATTTTGAAGTAGAGAACCTACTATTCCATCTAAACCCTTCTGTATGAAAAAGGGCAACATTTTCCCAATAAGTTCTCAGTTTTTGAATACATAATTAAAAATCTTGGACTTCTAATGGGCCAACGAAGTGCAACACAAACCTCTACTAGTCAAATGACAACCCCACCTTCATGCTGCTGTGGCCCGTTTAAACTGATGGGGCTCTGAAAACCGAGCATTTCCGGGAAAGGCATAACATCTTTAGTTGGAAGAAATGCCAACTGGGCTGGTCCAACAGCCTCAGACAGCAGCCCTGTCATTAGACACCTTGTGTTTTGGCAAGTAACCAATCTACAAGTTCCTTCACCTACTTTCAAGTCTCAAAGGAAAATGTTCAGGACTGCCTTCGAGCTCAATGGAAATGACCCTGGCCCGGCTAAGGACAATGATTGGAAAAAGGAAAAAGAATTCTTTGCTACTTGGAATGTAAGAAATATAACTCACAAGGATGATCAAATTGAAGATATTCTGTCAGGCAAGAGTATCAATCATGATTCACAAATCACTTAAAGATAAAATAAATAATTATACCTATTGGAGCAAAAGAATTATACAAATACGCTAAAAATAAAAAGAGGTTATCTAACAATAACAGGCTTGTACGCACCAGAAGAAGTTAGAGAGAAAGACAGCTCCGAATTTTAGAGCCAACTTCAAAGCATAATAGAAAAAGTAAATAAGAATGACATGCTGCTCCTGCTGGAGACATGAATGCTAGAGTAGGAAATATAAAAATCTGAAATCATGTCGGTAACTTTGGGGAACCAACCAAAAATAGAAATGGCCAAAGATTAATTGATCTCTTGATCTATAATAATTTAAGAATAATGAACACATTATTTAAACATAAAGATGCACGCAAATATACATGGTCCACAAGAGAAACAAAATCTATCATAGATTATACCTTAGCAAACAGCATAGTAGAAAAATCCATACTTGATACAAGAGTTTTTAGGGGATATGAAATTGAATCAGATCACTTCTTGACTGACTACCTTGAGATTCTCTCCAACACAGCTGAGGCAAAGAAAGGAGTACTGCCTCAAGTATGTCTTTATAAAGTAAGCTCCCTAAATGATCCCAAAATATGGATGAAATATCAACAAGAAATAGATAAAAAATTGACAAACTATCATGCAGGAGTAAATATAGAAGATAACTGGAGCCACCTTTGCAAAATTTTGGAGGAATCGGCACTGGCAAGACTGGGTATAAAAAAGTGATGGTGGACAAAAAAAGAGATTATGACAGTGGGATGTGGAAATCAACACTACCATTCAGGGAAAAAAAATGCATACAAGAAATGGAAAACCATAAAAAAACTAAAAGATGAAGTGGAATATAAATATAAAAGATCCACAGCCAAAAGAAAGACAAGAAAAAGAGAGATCAACGGAACATTTTTTGTTCCGTTAATCTCTGTGTTCACCAACTTAGAAAAATACATTAATAAGCCACATACTAGAATATATAAAGTAACAAGACAAATGAATAATAACCTCAAGGAAACAGTTAAAAATTAGAAGATTGGCTCAGTTATTATAAAAACCTATGGGCAAGGTTTTTTAGCAAGGGGAGTTGATCCTCCCCTTGCTAAAACAACATCTAACAATAATATAATAGAAGCATTCACTAATGAAAAATTTGAAATAGTGCTTAAAAATAGTAAAAACCAAAAATGTCCAGATGATGATGGAATTAACACAGAGCTCATCAAATAAGAAAGAAAAAAATTTTTAAATTAAACTATTTGAACAAATGAATATGATTTTTGTTGGCCACCCATCACCACACAGTTGGCAAAATGCTCTTGTAGTGCCAATTTTCAGAAAAGGCAATATAAATGACTGCAATAACTACACAGGAATCAGTCTTCTAAACTCAGGATAAAGAATACTGAAGCTTTTTAAAATTTAAACTTAGCAAATATTATTAAAACATCCTTGGAGAAGAACAAAATGAGTTCAGGAGAGGAAGGTCATGCATGGATGCCTACTGCAAACTCAAGCTAATGATGGAAAAAAGAAGAAAGTTTAATTTGGAAACCCATCTCTTATTCATAGATTACAAAAAAGCCTTCAACAAGGTAAACTGAACAACACTATTTGAAATCTTAAAAGAAGATAATATACCAGACCAGTTGATTGAGGCCATCTTCAATATCTAGAAAAATAATAGAATAAAAATTAAGATTGAATCGCAAACGACGAATTCAAGAAATAAATACAGGGGTGCAACAGGTATGTGCACTGTCCCCACTTCTATTTGACATATATAGAAATCATATTATAAAAGAATGGAGAAAAATCTCCAAGACAAGCATCGAAATCAGCCACAAAGCAAGAACAGACACTGCTTTTTTGCTGATGATCAGGTTCTAATAAAAGAAAATGAGAACTCAGTACAGAAAGCTATTTTTGCACTAAACAAAATAGCAAAATCATTTAATGTGGAAATTTCAACTTCAGAGACAAAACATGTTGGCATTTAAAAGAAGAGATCCAATGAAAAGCAAGATTTGCATAGACAATATTATTGAACAAGTTAATGCTTTCAAATACCATGGATACTATTATTACTATTATTAGCCATATGGTGCAAGGAAGCCTGAGGCTTATGCTGCACCAGACAAAAAAAATTCCCGAGTTACCCTGAGAGAGAGAGAAGTAGAAAGGAATCACCAAAAAAGAGAATGATGATATCCACCATCTGTCCTATGAAAAAGATATTGAACATAAAATAAATAATTACACAGGAATAACTAATACCATAAATCACGTTTTCAAATGTAATCTGGTACATAAGAAAACAAGGACACGAATACATAACACCCTCGCTAGACCTATCCTGACTTATGGCTCTGAAGCATAAACAATGAACAAAGAGGATAGGAGGAAGTGACTAGTGCAGTAATGCGCTTTATGAGCAGAACCACAGGTTATACCAGACTTGACATGAAAAGATATCAATTCATTCTGTCAGAACTGGAGACAACTTCAGTAGTGAATTTTATTGATTCATACAGAAACAAATGGATCTAGTGTGTGGAGAGAATGGAGGTTGGACACTATCCAAAAGAGATTCTAAACTCCAGGGGAAGGAGAGACAGATCCCTGCAAAGATGGAGAGAGACCATAACAGCCACTAGGCCTAATACTAGAAAGGAAGAAGAAGAATCTTGGAATGGAACTTGACAGTACTTCAGTTTGGGGTCTCTTTGCTGCATTGGCATTGCCTATTCCATAGTTTTCATTTTCTCATAGGGACCATGTTGGGGGCCCCAGAAGAAATAATATCAGAATTCAGCATTTTTGATCTTGGTTAAGTGCCCGGGCTCCCCACCTTCCACAGAGCAAAAATGGGATGCCTTCTACCAGGCAAGCAAAATATGCATTTGGGAGGGCAGGGCTACCCAAACACCATACTTGGACTGCCGCCAGCTCGAATATTGTCCATTGGACCATGAGGGTGGGGACATGGTATTGACACAGTTGACCCTAACAAGCACACCCATCCCAGGACCATCTGTCTTTTCAAAGCAGGGCCAAAGTGGCCATGCTCCAATCACCAGATCCCCCCTTTCAAAGTTTCCATGGATTACAGTGCATGGCAAACATGCTGGATTCCTATGATGTTAATCTGGAAACCAGGCTGTGGGCATTGAATCACAGTGATGCTAATCCAGAGGTCCAAAAGCATCAGTATGTGGTGCTCTCACCACATACAGGTGCCCAAATTGAAAGGACAGATCTGTGGCAAATGAGACAGTTCTGTAGCAAAAAAGTCCAGGACACTACAACAATGACAGGAAAAATAGGTGAGTGACCCTCCATTTTAATATATACAAGGGTGGTTCAATAAAGAATCGCCCTGATCTAGCTGCAGAGGTGCTAGCCTGTTGATTCTTGGCACAGGTTTTAGTCCTTCTCTACATTGCCACCATGCAGATTTACACATTTTTCCCATTGATGGATGAGGCTACGGATACCGTTTTTGTAGAAGTGGTAAGGTTGGTCTTTGAACAATGACTCTGTTGCAGAAATGAGTGTCTTGTCGTCAGGGAAGTGGGTCCCCCGAAGAAATGATTTGAGGGAAGGAAATAAGAAGAAGTCTGATGATGCAAGATAGGATGAGTAGGCTGGATGGGGCAGTATTTCATATCCACAAGTGACCGCTTGTGTTGTTGCAATTTCAGAAGTGTGAACAAGGGTATTGTCTTGAAGCATTCTCACACCTTTGAACAGCATGCCACGCCTACCTGTTTTGATTTTCTCCCGTAATTTTGTGAGTAAGTTGACATAATAGGCACCTGTAATTTTCGGCAGGTAATCAGTCATTATTACGCCTTTCTCATCCCAAAACCACTGTCAGCAAGATCTTTCCTGCTTGGGGAGTGGGGAACCATGATATCACCATTCCATGGACTGCTTTTTTACTTTCAGGGTCGAAATGGTGTATCCAACTTTCATCCTGAGTGATTAGACGAGAGAAAAAGTCTTCCTCATTCATTTTTTTGGCACAGGGCTAACAACTCTTGTGATTTCTGCTGTCGATCAGCCTTCTGGAAACGAATCAATAATTGGGGAATCCAACTTGCACTCAATTTTCATAAATGGAGTTGGTCATGAAGGGCTGTTTCAACACAGCCTGCACTAATCTTCACCTTCTGAGACAATTCACGCACAGATATTCAGCGATCTTCCATGATTAACGATTCCACTTTTTTGATCATTGTTGCTATTTGGTTTTTAGGAGCATTAGCAACTAAGGCCATATTGCTCAGGGGATATGCGGTGGTCATTCCCTGACCTTTCTGCACCCTCCGTATTTGGTGGTCACAGGCTCGAACCTCTGTCTAATCAAGAAGCGTGTGTTACGCACTACTGCTCCTGCCCACTTGGCTACTACTTTCTGATCATGCTGTCATCAATGGTTAAATGGGGACGGCCTGGAATGGGCTCAGATTCTACTGATGTCCGACCACACCTAAACTGTCTATGCCAAAGGATGGGGGCTTCATCCTTATATACAATTTGATAAGACAAACTTAAATCCCATTGTTGGCATATATCATAAGAAATAACAGAAAAGCAGCCACCCAACAACCAAATAAACCCCCCTTCCACAGCAGACATTAGCATAGGATATCAGGGCCTGAGGCTAATGCACCAACACGACATAGTATAAAGTAAGTGCAACTTCGCAGTAAAAAACTTCGCAACCTATATGACAATTAGAAGGTGGGAAATAACCCCTTTCTAATCTACCACTTCTCCAGAACAGTAGCAGTAGGTAAGAGCCTTCACAATATCGGATACTTACCCGTTGGGTTTTGTGTCCCCTATCACAGTTTGCTGTAGAGAACGATTCTAAAAATTTAAACTAAAATAAAAATAAGTAAATGAAATATTTTAAATTTGAAATGCAAATTTGAAAGTTAAATTAATATAGCAAAAGGCAAAACTGGTATAGGGACGACAGAAACGGGTAGGTATGAGACATTACATCAGATGGGCTGTCAATCCACTCAAAGCCCCCGAAGAAATAGGGGATTGACGGCCACATGATGGAATGTTTTATATATTATAATATTATAATTTATGTAAATGTATTGATATTTAAAATTAGTATTGACTTAAACATAATTTTAGCTGAAGGTAATGAAAATTAATCAGTAAAGTGTAATGAAAAATTCATTATCATATAGTAATATACTTCTTAAAATTAATATGTATAGGCCATGCTGAATTAAGATAACCTAGTTGGGCTAACTTGATTACCAGATTTGTATGCACAATAATACTTATGTGTCATAGCGCCATAAAAAAAGGAAAAAAAAAAACATATACACTCATATATATATATATATATATATATATATATATATATATTTGTGAGTACCAACTGAAATACTTTTGTTTCAGCAAGAACAATATTTGAGGAACTATGTTGATTACTTGTTTTATCTTTGTGATGAAGAAGTACTTGTAGTACTTTTCACCACATTGATAAAAACTGATCAGTATTGACATTTTTCTGTATGACTTTCACTAATATGATCAGTTCTTCATTGCCTTCTTTCCCAAATCTAGACTGTGATGCTAGTGCATGTGAATTACCACATTACAAATGCATAACAGAATACTTCTATGAAGAAATAAACTATTCAAACACTTTATACACTAGGATAAAGGACATATTCTCAATGGATAACACCTGCAAAGAAAATGTCCCATTTAAAGATGATTAAACCAAAATACTCCTTTATAACTGCTGCACTTCTTAATCATATAATAGTGATATATGCTTTTAAACATGAAGGAATTTTGAATCTTTGTTGCTACTTACACTAGCATCTGTTATGTGAACAATATCTTGTGCTGTTTCATCTTCTTCCCATGGCATATCACCAGAAGGATCTTTCAAGAAGTTGATCATTGACTGTAAAAGAAAGTATGCCTTGATGCACAAACACACATCATGAATGTTACTGTTACATTGGTTAATTCCAAAAAAGGGATGGGTTTAAAAAAAAAAAAAAATGGTATGTCCTACTGTTTAGAGAAACTCAAAGTTTTACTGACAAGTTAAAAACTAACTACACACAAATTACATTAAGAAAAGGGAACCCACACTGTGTATTTAACCAATAAATAAACAGTTCAATTAAACCACATGAAACGACTTAATTACAAACTAGTTAATATACACCATAAGCTCCTGTATCACCTAGCAATTCATATGCATACCATGCATTTTTCCTCTCTGCCACAATTCTCATCAGTTCATCTGATATCCATTTAGATCTAAGCCTGGAATGATATTTGTTAGTTGGTATGAAAAGCCTCGTACCTTCTATGATTACTTCCCCAAATTCTTCCCATTTAGAATTTTCTGTTTGTAAAATCATCAAATCCCACTGTATAGAATTTAAAAACTGTCTCAGATCACTGTGGTCACCTTCCCTTTACTCCTGTCAGTAGTTATGTCTTCAAGTAAATTCCATATCAACACACTATGATCACTGCCACCCAAAGCTTCTTTTACCTGCAGGTTCTTAATGCATGAAGAATCATAGCTAATAATCAGATCAAGAGTATTGCTTCCTCTTGTTGCCTCTCAAACATGCTACTATAAAAAATCAACCAATAAATCCACAAAGGTCTTGCTAGTGTGTGAGTGATCAGCCCACAATATCTGGAGAGTTAAAATTCTCCATTATAAGACATTCTGATTTACTGGTCCATTCTATTTCTCTATATAGCTGTTTGTTATGCTCATCACACCTGTAACACACTCCTCTCATTTTTGTTTTTGTTTTCCAAGTGCTTATGTTACACCAAACTGACTCAACCGCTGGCCACCTATGTTGACTGGATGCGCTGCCTTAGATTTAATGTTTTTTAACTAAGGACATAATGCACCCCCCCCCCACTTCTGTCCTTTCCTATACAAAAAAAAAAAAAAAAAGTGTGTCCCTGTCCTATTCAAGGTACTGCACTAAGTGTAATAAACTGTAAACATGGCACGTGCAGGAGAATGTCCATTAAGTATTTGATATGTTTTAAATCGACCCTGAATATGTACATCCATATATTAAAAAAAAAAATCACGTATGTACCCTGTACGCACGAAAGATGTTTTATGTGCAAACCTCTTTGACGACACCTAGTAAATTTCAAACAGCTAGAACCAAAATCATGAATGGTGTAATTAATGCTCATGCCCGCTACTTTACCAAATCAATGTCAGTGATAAATAGAATACACATGCCTGCTGCTTACTCTACCAAATCAACATTTGAAAGAGGTTAGGCCAATAGCCTAATTACCCATTTGGTTGCAGCCATTTGTTAAATAGTAAGATTGCAACAATACAAGTATTTGTATTGTTACAACATATTATCATGTTCGATCATGTTACCCTGTCATGCTTTGTTGCAAATTACACATGCAGCACTACAAGATATGCAAGAAACGACAGTATCCACACATAATATGCTATCGGAACTATGACTTGGCTCAGGATCTCAACGAGTACAAGCGGTAGATTGTAACATTGCACATTCCATTTTGTAATGAGGAAACAGAGATACTGTCAGAGATGAAATATATCAAGACCTACAACGACGATGAAGAGCTCATACTAGATCGTAAATTATATGAATCAGACTTAGACATTCCAAAACGATTGAAATATGTAAGACAATGTGTCAAGACAACAACAACGTTGACTATGACAAAGCATGCCGTAATGACCTGAATAGCCTTGTAACATGAGTGCAAGAAGACCCCCTTACAATCATCCAAACAGCAAGATGGATGAGGATCTAAAGCTCGTCACACTCAACTGACTCAGCACAATTTCAAAGAAATGCAAAAACTTGATGACTAATGATGACTTCTGCAACTTAATGAGAATGACCAAAGACAAGAAAAAGATTCTATTCATACATGTAATTTGGAGTCTGTTATCTCCCAATCGTGAACCGATTCAAATATTCTTGACCGGCCCAGCTGGTTGCAGAAAAACGTTTATGATTTGCCTCTTCAAGGAAATATACAACCACTTCAATAATACAGTTGGGTACTGTAATGCCTACATTACATGTGCTTCAACTGGTAAGGCTGAAGCGCATGTAACGTAATGATCTTGGATGTGCTCAGAGCTGGTTTATGCCAGCTCTGAGCACATCCAAGATCACTGCTCTCAAGATACCCATTTCTCTGGTTACCAAAAGGTTTCTGCCACGGGTGGCAATGGTTAGCCCAAAGCCACCTAAGTGATATGCCCCGAATCATAAACGTTTTTCTGCAACATGCTGGCTTATGCCAGCTCTGAGCACATCCAAGATCACCTCCCATGATCCTTTGCATAATCTCTTCTACCGACTATTTTTCTTTGTTATGAAACGGAAACAATGTCATTTTCCTGTCGCAAAATCGTGACAAACTGATTTTACTACAGTCCAAAATTTAGTAGGCGATCTGCAAGATCGCCTCCCATAATCCTTTGTGCGATCTCCTCTCCTGACTTCGTTTTTCTATGTTAAGAAATGGAAATAACATCAAATGACGTTATTTCCACATTGCAAAATTGTGACAAACTGATTTTACTGCCGTCCGAAATTTAGTAGGTGCCACCAAAGTTGCTTACACATCAAAAATTATTTTTTTTATTATCAACCCTGCAGATTAAGTTGTTAAAATGTGTATGAATCCTAAGTAACCTGTGCAATGGCCGAGTGAATACCTGTGACCAGTTAATAAAAATAAAATGTGTCTTAGTATATGTTGTCTATATTTAGATGATAACTATGTCATATCTGATTGAAAGATAATGTAAGGTGACAATATGGGTGAGAGAAAGCCATGTCATAGCAGTTAGTTTGTTTGCACTTAAATATGTTAGGTTTTAATAAAGTATCATTGTGAATGTGTATGACAGGTGAGTGAGTGACCAGAGCACATGAAGCATGTGTGTGTTTGTTCTTACAGGCCCCCTAAATTAGACTGCAGTAGGAGCAACCTACTTAGGAAACATTCCCCGCCTGCTTTGGTGACATCGTGCCATGCTCCCCTCTTTCGAAGCACAGCATGAGATCTGCTCATACTGGTTGCAGCTGGCCTAGCCAGTGTGGGATTTATTACCACATTGCACTGTGATGAGATCCCCCCCCCCTACTCTGACCCTATGATTTTACTTCTGACCCTATGATTTTACTTCCTTTCTGAAATCCACTCCCCACCCCAAATCTTTCTCAGTTCTTAACAACCCTCCACCCCAAATCTTTCTCAGTTCTTAACAACCCCCACCCTGTGGAGGATGGACCTCACCACTCTATCCTTTTAACTGTTTCCAGTGCTCCTTTACAACAAAAAAAAAAAAAAAAAAAAATTTTAAGGCGCCTCTCCCTGGCAAGCTTTGAAAATGCCAGGGTTCACCACAGCCAGAGAATTTCACACTCTACAACCTGGTCCACCTTCTCATGATATTGGATAGGGAACGGGGACTCCCCAATATCTGGGAATCTGACGGCCAAGTGGCCAGAGGAAAAACAAACCAACATAACCCCACATCACACTATGCAAACTACACAATAACTCACACTATCTCTGGCCTTTACAGAATTTGTACTGTGATACAGAGCACACTACACGAAGTTGAGGGTGACCCCCCCCCCCAGTGCAAGATAGTAAACACTGTACACTTTGTTCTTTATGTACAGAATGCATACATACAAAGAAGCTGTCACCAGAAGACAGCTTCTTTGTATGTATAAGAGAATAAGAACACTGAATAAGAGAACACAGAGGAGGATGGTGTGCTTGACTCATGCTCAAGTCCTGAAAAGAACCCAGATGGTCCTCAAGTCCCACATGAGCAGGAGTGCCCTAAGTCAGAAATGGAGCAAATCTACACACTAGTGGCAGCACTGACAGAGACCCTCAAAGAGAAGAATAGGCTAACTAAAGCACTAATGCTGGATAGGGAGGACACACAGAGAAACGGGTTAAACTCATTATGCAAATGATCATGGAGAATGAGCGAATGAAAGATAAACTGGAAATTACAGAAAAGACTTGATCACATCAACACCTGATAGTACAAAATATTTATGCCCAGGTTGCTGCTAGCCCTGGAAATTTTCCTACTAGAGTTCAAGTGAAGACCAATCAAGTATTAATCATCAAAGCAACAGAACAGAACAATGCAAAAACCAGTAAAGAACTAAAGGATGATATTACCAAGAACCTAAAAGATGACCTCTAACAGATTAAATCCATCAGAAAGATTAGAGAAAAGAGCATCATCAGTGAGACCACCTCAGCACAGGACGTGACAAAATTAAAAGACTGCAAAACACTTGAAGAGATGTACCTCAGTGATGGCACCCCAAAAATCTCGGCTGACCATGATTTTCTTTGATATCCCAAAGGAAATGGAAAAAGAAGAAATCATTGAAAACTTCCACTTAAAGAACATGCAGGACTATGGATTCTCTGTGGAAGACGTGAAAAAGGACATTAAATTCAGAGTTGCATCAAAGACCAAAACTGGATTATTGAAGTCACTGATGCCATCATTAACTAAAACAAGAGAATTTATTTCCACTGGTCTGCCCATAAAATCAAAAATTTCATTATGGCCTCCAGGTGCTTCATGCCTGGTTTATATCCACTTGGCAAAGACCTGTAAGCAAGAGAAAAGTACCTGTTGCCACTATGCCTGCAAATGGTCACAACTATTCAGAATGTCCAAAAAAAAAAACCAACCTGCTATTTTCACAAATTGCAAGAGTAGGAAAAAGGTTCATTCTCACTCTTGCAGGGACTCTAAATGCTCAGAGTACATCAAAGCAAAGAAGATCAAGAAAGCAAGCTATGAGTAATTACAACCACCAGGTCTCATACTGGAGTAAATACCAACGTACTTCAGTTAAATTGTCAGAGGTCCCTGTCAGTCATGAACCAACTAGCAAAAACCATAATCAACCAAAAAAGTACAGATTTTCTGATAATGGGAACCCTACTTGTACAAAGGGGTTGTTAAGGGCCTCCTCCATGGCTGCGGATTGATACAGAGCCATTTACACTAAAGGCAGGATTGCAATGAGGTGGCCAGATACTAGACGACCATCACCACTGTTGATAAGAGCCTTATCCTAACTAGGATAAGAGGCTTATCCTCACTAAGATCTCTAGTCTCTGCAACACAGAGAGACAAACTGCCTGTGTCGAAGGCACCTCTGGCCAGATCGATATTTTCTCAACCTACATGCAGTACAGCCAAGACAGCCAACCAATCCAGCCCTACTTTCACTTTCTGGAGTCCATATTTCACAAGCTCAGAAGAAAGAACATCTTGGTGGTCACTGATGCTAGTTACACCATATGGAAGAGTACCAGAAAAGACCATAAAGGAACTCCTTAAAGAACTAATCAACACAAATGGCCTCAAAGTCTCTCTCTCTCTCTCACACACACACACACACACACACACACACACACACACACACACACATCCTCCCACCTACGTTACTGCTCTTGGCCAATCCTACAGTCTCTAACATTACCATCAGCAACAGAATTAGTAAACTGTACAGTTGAAAGGAACCACAACACCCAATCACCTGCTTACCCCAGAACAGCTGAAGAGATCCAACATACCAGAATCAACACTTAAAGAGTAAGTGGAATGTCTTTGACCATCATATCAGATCCCATACTACCAATAATAACCTAAACAGACCGGTGCAATCCAAGCTGAACAACAAGCCAAAGACGTCAACTGATCACTGCAGTTTGTTGTTATTTGGTTTTTTTAGGAGCATTAGCAACTAAGGCCATATTGCTCCAAAATTCAGTTTGTAATGCCTCAATTCCCAAGCAGAAAAGACAAAACATGTACCTTGATGGACAAACATCCTCACTGTTTTAAAAACCAAATTAAACAGTGCCAAAAAATAGTTTCAGCAGATGAAGAGAAAGCATAAACTGCAACCAGAAATTGACAGGTTAATTAAGAACATATAGAGAGAACAAACGGACATATCACAAAACAATATAACATGAGAAGCAAAATGCCTGAGAAAACTCTCGTGGACAGATGCAAGAATGATGATCCTTGGGGGACTCATCTATAGGCTTATAAACAAAGAAGATACTCCTCAGACAAATCTCCCCTATCAGAGATTCAAACAGCCAAGAAACCTTCTCCTGGGAAAAATTAGTTATCCTCGACTTCACTGTCCTCCAAGATTCCCATACCTCAGAATCCAACGTTAAGACAGAGATGCAGCCGCACCACATCATGCATATGAGGTATGAGGTATATTGAGGGTCTAGCGGCTCCTGGGATTTCTCCCATCTCCGCGAATGTTCTATGTATCGGTGACAGTACCCTGTCAAAGCCAGAGATTTAGAAGTGTGTGGGTCATGAGTAGTGTTATATGTTGTGCCCATTGTTTATCTGGCTTATTGGCCGCCAGGCCCCTAATGGGACCAGACGTTGTCCATACCTCGCCACGTGGAGGCTAGCCGGGTGTTACCATTGAGTCAATTGTACTCTGGCAGGTCCTGCCACTTACTTTCCTAGGATTTTAGTGGCTAGGACCTAAAATAAAATTGGAACGACCGCGGTTGATTTTAAATCACTTACATTAAAGCACTAATATGGGGTTTGACGCTGAAAGCCTGTTTCTGAAGTGCCTAAAAGGTTGGGCGAAATTTTTTGGTGTATTTAAATTTGGACGTGTAGGGCTATACGCTGTGCAAGAAAAAGTGCTGGGAGGGGAGAATGAAGGCTGGTGGGTGAAATAGGAAGAAGAGGGTCGATAGGGTAGGTGACCCCCAATTTTTTCAGTGAGGCATGCCCATGCCCCACCAGAGGGAAGAAATGGTGTGGCAGGGAAGAGAGGCGACAGCAACATCAAAAAAGCTAAAAACAGCAGACACATTGCCATTGTCAGATAAAATCTGACTGAGTGTATATGGCTCAGTCAGATGGTTAAAAGCGGTAAAACGGATATTGCTAAAATCTGGACATTCAATTAAAAGGTGTCTGATCGATAAAATTGTGCCACAGGACACACACATAGGAGGGTCATCAGCCCTCAGCAAAAACGAATGAGTTAAATGACTGTGTCCTATGCGGGTCCGGGCGAGAACAACTTCCTCCTTACGATTCCTGCGCAGACTAGACTGCCACGGTTCAATTACAGGCTTTATACGATATAATTTATTCGCAGTCTGTCTATTCCACGAATCCTGCCATTGGGAATGTACCTTTTGATGTACTATTTGCCTGTAGTCTGTATAGGGGACTAACAGGCAGCGGTTATTATTGGGAATTGCTGATTTGGCTGCGGCGTCAGCCAAATCATTTCCCCTAATCCCAATGTGGCTGGGAATCCAGCAGAAGCGGATGTCATATTCGCGTTCACGGAGAACGTGAATCTTCTGCTGAATGCTAGACAGGACTGGATGAGGATTATACCTCACAGATATTAAGGCCTGTAACATGCTAAGAGAGTCGGAATATAAAATGAACCGTTGGTATTGGCATTTACTAATATGATCCAAGGCTAACTCTACGGCGTGCAGCTCTGCAGTAAATATGCTGCATTCAGAGGGGATCTGCTCCGATGTAGTGCTGTCTGTAAAGACAGCAGCAGATCCCACATATGATTCTGACTTCGAGCCGTCTGTGTAGACTGGCGTGAAGTCAGAATATTCAGTTCGGTGTGCTGAATGAAGCTGCAGGTAGACCGATGATGGAGTGTCCGACTTTCCCCAATTTCTCAGGGACAAGTCACATGCCGGGACACAAGCATGCCAGGGTGGAAGCGGTTGCTTTGATGTTTGGGCAACCTTGTCTACCTTGATATTGAGTTCGTTGAGTAGCTCTTGGACACGAATACCAAAAGGACGGTTGGCAGTCTTACGGGTGTTGTACAAGTTTTCCCATCGTGGCTCAAAAACGAAGGGCCACGTAGGATGGTCTGACAGGGATTTCAGTTTTAAAGCGTACTTTAAAGACAACTGCTTACGTTGAAACGATAACGGTGGTTCGTTTGCTTCGACGTATAAACTCTGGACAGGAGATGTTCGAAATGCACCAGTAGCGATGCGTATAGCCTGATGATGGACGGGGTCCAGCCACCGCAGGACACTGTCTCGGGCTGAGGAATATACCTGGGACCCATAATCTAGTTTGGATCGCACTAGTGCACGGTAAAGCCGAAGAATGGTACGTCGGTCTGCTCCCCAAGATGTAGAGGAGAGCGAGCGGAGAATATTAAGTCCACGTGTGCATTTGGTGCGGAGTTGACGAATGTGATCCAAAAAAGTTAGTTTTTTTATCGAATATGAGTCCCAAGAATTTTGTGTTCGCTGCTACTGGAATGGCATTTTGTCCGAGCCTTAATTCAGGTTCAGGATGAAGATTACGCTTGCGACAAAAGTGTACGCAAACGGTCTTCTCCGGCGAGAACCTGAAGCCATTAGCAAGTGCCCAGGAATTCAGACTATCAATGGCTTTCTGCAGTTGTCTTTCAATAACCCTCATGTTGCACGACTGGCAAAAAATGCTAAAGTCATCAACATAGAGGGCACTGTTTACAGTTGGAGGAAGTTGTTCTGTGATGGAATTTATTTTTATGGCAAAAAGCGTGACACTTAATACTGATCCTTGTGGTACTCCCGCCTCTTGGCTAAAGGAACGAGAGAGTGAGGATCCCACACGAACTTGGAACGATCGTTTGGCGAGAAAGTTTTGAATAAAAAAGGGGAGATGCCCTCTAAGGCCTAGGTTATGTAAATCTTTTAAAATGCCAAATCTCCAAGTTGTGTCATACGCTTTTTCCAAGTCAAAGAACACCGACACCAAGTGTTCGCGTTTTAGGAAAGCATCCCGGATGGATGTTTCCATTCTAATAAGATGGTCCAAAGTGGACCGGTTTCTTCGGAAGCCGCACTGGATGTTGGAGAGAAGGTCATTTGTTTCTAGATACCAAATTAAACGAGAATTAACCATTCTCTCCAGGATTTTGCACAGACAGCTAGTCAGAGCAATAGGACGATAATTGGTGGTGACTTTTGGATCCTTTCCTGGCTTGGGAAAGGCAAGAACGATAGCCTTTCGCCAGGAGTCCGGAAACTGCCCTTCAGTAAAGATTCTGTTATACAGAAGGAGCAGACAATCCATAGATTTTGATGAAAGATGTTTAATCATTTCATAATGGATGCCATCTGGTCCAACAGCACTTGCTTTGGAAAGAGTGAGGGCTCTTCTCAGTTCCTCTATAGTGAACGCCCCATTGTAGGGATAGAGGCCCTTGGTCTTAAAATTAAGTGCTTGTTTTTCCAATTTATGTTTCAGGACCAGGAACTCTGGGGAGTACGAGGATGTTGCGGAGATGTTAGAGAACGTTTCCCCAAGAGCACTGGCTATTGCAGTTGGATCTGCAATAGCGCATCCATTATAATCTAGGATTGAAGAAGGGTGGGATGTATATTTCCCCTTCATTTTCCGGATTTTATCCCAGACTACCTTAGAGTTGGTAGACTGGTTAATACATGATGTAAAACGGATCCACGATTCCTTTTGACTCTGACGGCGGATATATCGTGCTTTGGCTCGTGCACGTTTAAAGGTTATAAGGTTGGTCGTGGTGGGATATCGGCGGAATATCCCCCACGCTTTGTTTTGATCCTTTTTTGCCGCTGTGCATTGGGAATTCCACCAAGGTTTAGGAAATGGTGGAAACCGAGCAGATGTTTTTGGAACAGCATTCGCAGCTGCTTGGACAATATTTTCTGTGATGTACTTAACTGCAACATTGATAGACTCTTGACTGACTGTGCTAAGATCAAAATTTGCCTGATGTTGGAAGGCAGTCCAGTCAGCCTGATCAATCTTCCACCGTGGTAACCTAAAAGGAAGACATGGTCTCCCACTGTGTAACAAGGTTATCACGGGGAAGTGATCGCTTCCGTATGGATTCTCCTCCACTTCCCAAGTGAGTGAAGGGAGTAGAGAAGGGGAGCAGATAGAGAGATCAATGGCAGAAAAGGTACAGGTAGGCATGTGGAAGAAGGTGTTTGTTCCAGTATTTAGAAGGGAAAGGTCATTGTCATTGAGCATATGCTCTATGACTCGTCCCCTTCCGTTGATGTTAGCACTACCCCACAGGGTGTTATGTCCGTTAAAATCCCCGAGAAGTAAGAAAGGGGGTGGCAGCTGCGTAAGGAGATCATCAAGGTCTGCCTGGGGGATGTCAGTCCCAGGTGGCAAATAAATGGAGCACACAGTTAATAGAAATCCCACTGAAAGGCGAATTGCAACAGCCTCTATGCTGGTTGTAATTAGCAAAGGCTGCACTGGGGTCTGGTTACCCACAAGGATAGCCACTCCCCCATGTACAGGGCCATCCGCAATTCTATCCTTTCGAAAAAATGTGATGTTGTGCATGGTGGGATCATCATTTGCCTTTAGATATGTCTCCTGCAAGCAAAAGCAAACTGGCTCGTGCTTTTGCAGGAGGGCCTTGATGTCATCCATATTTTGCCGGAATCCACGACAATTCCATTGTGGGAATTTAGCCATTATTTTGGCTTGGTGGGTCCATCTGGCGGCTTCCGAGGTGCTGAGGGCTTACTTTTATCAGTCTTGGATTTATCTTTTTTGGGGAAGAATGGACGCTGTCCCGTGTCCATTTCTTCCTCCGCTAAGAGTTCCAAGACTGATTCTTCGGGTACCTCCTTTTGCTCGACATCCATTTTTTCTTGGGTACTAGGGGGGACTTCCCCTTTCTTATTCTTTTCTTTCGTAATTACCTTTGTTAATTGTGGAGCATTAGGAGGTACCGATATAGGAGTGGCAGCTGATTGGTCCTTCTGTGTAGGTTTTTGCGAACTTAAGAGATACCGCGCGATGGGAGTGAAAGACTCCTTGGGAGGAATGGTCATGTCCGTCTGAGTTCCGACGGAACATCTCCCTGCTACCTTCTGGGCGTAGGTAGGTCTGTTGATATTCAGGGGTTTGACCGATTTCCTTGCCTCCTGGTATGATATATTTAGCTCTGCCTTCAGCCGTTGAATTTCTTTTTCTTCTTTCCACCTCTGGCATGCTCGTGAGTAGGCCGGATGTTCGCCCTCACAGTTAATACAGGTGGGTTTTGCGGCTGAACATGCTGTTATTTCGTGGTCCTTTGCACCGCATCGTGCGCATGCAAGGACTCCACGGCAGGCCATTTGAGAGTGTCCATACTTCTGGCATTTAAAACACCGTAAAGGGTTCGGAACGTATGGACGCACTGAACAGTTGATGTATCCAGCTTTGATCTCGTCAGGAGGTTTAGGAGAGTTAAAAGTCAGGATAACGCTCCTGGTTTTAACTATTTTTCCATCCCTTCGCGCAGTGATTCTCTTGACGGCAATGACTCCCTGTGGTTTTAATTCGGAGCAGATTTCCTCCTCGGTGACGTCGAGAAGGTCCCACTCTGAAATGACACCTCTCGATGAATTGAGTGTTGTGTGTGGTGTCACCGTTATAGGGATTCCTCCGATTGATGTTACTCGGAGTAGATGTTCGGATTGCCTGTCATTTTTAGTTTCAATTAAGAGGTCTCCAGAGCGGAGCCTCTTAACTGATTTGGGTGAACCTACTAACCCATCTAACCCTTTTTGGATAAAAAAGGGCGACATTTTACCAATGGGTTTTTCACCGGTTGAGTGCATAATCAGGAACCTTGGAACAGGCCCTGATGTTACTTCTGTTCGCTGCCTTTTTGTACTAATAGTACTATCTGGATCGTCGTCAATGTTTGCAGATAGGGACCGGGTTGGGGCCCCTGAAGAAATGAGTTTATCAGGATTCATAGAGTTTATTTAATTGTTCAGTGCCCGGGCTCCCCACCCACCACGGAGCCCAAAGGGATGCCCACTACCCGGCATGCAATAAATGCGCTCGGGAGTGGGACGCCAGGGCTACCCAGACACTATACCCGCACCGCCGCCAGCCTGAATCCTGTCCCTCGGACCATGAGGGTAGGGGCGTGGCATTGACACGGCTGACCCTCGCAGGCGAGCCTACTAGCCGATTGATCCTAGCCGGGCCTTCCAGGACCACCTGTCTTGTCGAAGCAGGGGCCAAAGTGGTGTATTGAAGCTGGGCCCCTCAACCACCAGAATCCCCCTTTCCGAATTTCCACGGGTCGCAGCGCACGGCAAACACGCCGGATTACATTGATGTAAGCCCGGAACCTAGGCTGTGGGCGTTGGATCCCAGTGATGCTAGTCTGGAAGTCCAGCAGCGTCACTGGGAGGTCCCCTCACCACGTACAGGTGCCCACGTCGAGGGGGCTTCGACAGGGATGAGATTAATCTGACCATTGTTTCTGACAGATCGGGAAAATGCCCGTCTGGATGACCTGCTTGAACATCATCAAAAGGGTCTGGGCAGTCTCCCCAGATCTCCTACAGAATTGCTACAAGTGCTGCTTGAGAGATGGGGTTTTCCCCTGCTTATGGAAATGTGCCACTCTCAAAATTGATTCTACTGAAAAGTATCAACAAGCCACAAGACAAACTCATACCAGCCCTTACTCTCTGTAAACAGAAAAATCCTCGAGAAACTAACTGACAAAGCTAAAGCCCTAGACTTGTCCAACCAATATGGATTTAAAAAGCTGCTATGCCCCTTTATAGATTTAAAAAAGGGCCAAAGATGCCATCAAAGCCATCACCGTGCAATGAAATGCAGAGGAAATATGCTTTCAGCCTCTTTGTGAACTTCAAAGGGGCCTCTGGCACCATTTGGCGGAAAGTATCCTGGAGAAGTTCAGGAAGGCAAAAGTGTCAAATCCAGTATACAAGCTGATCTTCAGTTACTTTGTTAACAGAAGAATCACTGTGCAATACAACCATTGCCAGATAACCAAACAAGTCACTCGTTGTCCCCCCCCCAGGGGTAAATTCTCAGACTACTGTGCTGGAACATGGTGTTCAACACCTGGTTTGTGAGGAAACACCAGAACATCATACAAACAGCATAAGCAGTACCTGGCCATCATAACCTATGGATATTCGAGACAACTTGAGGACATCTAATACTAAAGACCTTGCTGAATACTGTGACAAGAAAAAGCTGAATGTCTCCACAATGATGGTGTGTGAGAAAAAGATGAATGCGTGTGAGTGAAAAATATATATATATATATATATATATATATACACACACATATATAAAACTTGGAAAAAAAATATATATATAAAATATAAGAAAAAAGTATTAAAAAAAAATGAATGCAAGTAGAGTGAGAAAGCAGATTATGAATAACATAAATTTGTGTCTCTCCCACTCCTTCACCTGGTGGGTTCCCGCTGCCAGCTAACATATCCCACCCTCAGAGCGGGATAGGCAGCTTGACCTTCTTTACTGGATTCGACACTACTTGGACATGACAATCATCACCGACGAAGACATACTGAGACTTTGCTGCTGACACGCCATTTGGCGATCTGAACTGGGTACTCTAACCCGGTTTCCTTTAAAACCCCATCCCCAGGCAGGGAAGGGAGGAGACAGAGACCTGTCTCCTCCCTCCCTGCCTTCTCCCCATACTTCACCTGGTGGGGCTCGTCTCCACTGACCTCTTTGGGGATGCCTACTCTATCGTCCTTATTCTTCTATTTGTTTTCCCCCAGTCTTCAGTCTCCCCCTCTCTCACTAAACCGACCGCGTAGATCCCTTAACAATGCCACCAAATTCTAATCAACATCTAAATTCTACCACTTTCATGTAAATCTCTTTTGGAAAAATTCTAGTGTACCCCCCCCCCTTTTACCTACTGTGTGCCTGACCTTGTGGCAAGGTGTGGGCAACGGTGGGTCCCAACAGTGGAAAACTAACACTATCTTTCATCTAGCATATAGCCTCACATCCAAATTTAACAACATCAAAATTTTTCCCGACCTATTAGGCCTTTTAACACCTCTCTAGCGTTCAACCACAACCAGCAATTTCCTAATAGCAATCACACGTGATTTTTTTTTTTCTTTTTTTTAGGTCCTAGCCACAAATCCCAGGAAACTAGGTGGCAGGACCTGCCAGAGCAACTTGTTGTGATACTGGATACACCCGGCTAGCCTCCACGTGGCGAGGTATGGGCAACATCGGGCCCCACTAGGGGCCTGGCGGCCAATAAGCCGGACAAACAATGGGCACAACACATCACACTGCATAGACACAGTCCACACACACACTTTCAAGTCTCTGGCTTGACAGTGTACTGTCCTCGATATAGCGAACACACGCCGAGATGGGAGAAATCCCAGATGCCGTCTGACACGAACATACCTCATATTTCTGTCTCCACAATGAAAACAAGACAGATGCTCCTCAAATGGTCTTTAAATAGCTCAAGACTCCCACCATCAAATACATAAGGTAAAAAAAAATATATCAGAGTTCTTACAAATATCTGGGTGTCTTCCCAGATGACAAATTTTCCTTACCATACTACAGCTATCTCAAAGAAAAAGTAAAAAACTTCACTGGAAAAATTGCTTGAGCCGCTCAGGACTGGGGGCTGAAGGGATGCTCACTAAAGCTATACTACAAGTGTGTATTTATCCCTGTTGTGACATATGGTGCTGGTGTGAGGCACCGAATCAAGGCTTCCACTGTCCAGCAAAGACTGACTCAGACCCAGAAAATTATCCTAGCTCACAATCTCCAAAGCCTGCAGGCTATATGCAAAAAGCTGCTTACTGAACATAAGAGACTGCTTACTATTACCTGAATACAGTCACAGAAACAGCATCCATAAAGAACTGGATGGCATGATCCTGGACATGAAAATCCTAATTCAAATGGAAATGACCACATTTGTACCCTGTACACACAAAGGTGTTTTCACATAAAACATCTTTGACTAAAATCAGAACCATTTTAAAATCGAACATAGTATTTAGGGTCAGGCTCCACGAGTGGCTTCCCACATCTGCACCCGTATGTACGCTATGATAGAATGCAGAACAACAAAAAAGCCAGAAAAATTGTCATGTCTGGTTAATGTAATATTGTGTTTTGTTCTGTTGTTATATGCTTTGCAGCAGGGCCTAGTGGAACGCCCATTTTGCCCACTGCCACTGGGAAGTGAGCCAGGCTGCCCATTATACTCTGGCTGGTCTCTGCCAGGGTTGCCTGAGCACCCTGACAGAGACCAAGTTAAAAAAAAAAAAAAATTTTTTTGTTGAAGAGAGTACACTAGGAAATAGAGTAAAATGGGTCAGAATGTGGGATAAAGAACAAGGCTGGATAAAGATGAAGTGGCCCACCCAGTGATTTTAGGCAAAGTTTGTTTGTTTGTTATTTGGTTTTTAGGATATGCGGTGGTCATTCCCTGACCTTTCCGCATCCTCCATATTTGGTGGTGACGGGCTCAAACCCCGGTCTAATCAAGAAGCGTGTGCTACGCACTGCTGCTCCTTCCCACCTGGCTACAGAGACGCCTTAGGCAAAGTGGGGAGAGAGTATGGGGAATTAAAGTCATGGGAACAGGTGCCCCCGTGTGAGTGGCCAAAGTGCGGTTTACATGATAGCTTGGTTGCAACAGTTTCTTGCAATGGTGGATTCGAGTCAGGCCTATCATGAGTGTGATAAACCCCACCTGGTAATAAGAACTGTCTATGCAAAGCCTCCATAGCCGAGTGGTCAGGAGCAGGAGTGCAGTAGCACACGCTCTTTAAGTAGACCGGGGTTCAAGCCCCTGACTGATGAATAAGGTCGATCTGCCAACCTGCACTGGACCAGCGTGGCAGATTATGGTCCATTTCCCTCAGCATGAATTGTTGAGGAAACTTCCATCCTGCAGTGGGTTGATAATGGCTGCATTATGGATTCTCTGTGGAATTTACCTTTATGCAAATCGTATGGAGGCTGTATAAGATGTTTCATTGTTTATCAGGATACACTCCTAATGGTGGGGGCTGGATTGTATCTTGATTTGTTTTGTTATTTGTTTTTTAGGAGAATTAGCAACTAAGGCCATATTGCTCCAGGGATATGCGGTGGTCATTCCCTGACCTTTCCACATCCTCCGTATTTGGTGGTCATGGGCTCGAACCCCAGTCTATTCATGAAGCGTGTGCTACGCACTGCTGCTCTTGCCCACCTGACTACAGAGGCACCGTTGTATCTTGAAGAGTCGTAGCTGGTGATCATCATATGAGGAACACTCGTACATGACATGAGACAAGGACTCCATCTCCACAGTGGCAGTACAGGTTGTTCTCAATACCGAGTGCAGTTAACTTTTGCTGGAATGGGCCATGCCCAATAAGAAGAAAGGTTTCCTTCAGTCCAGGTGAATACCAGGGAGGAGTCTCGGGAAAAGAAAGGGCAATTGTGCAGAAGAAATTCTTAGTTATTTCTTCTTTATTTGTGGCATTCCAAGACTCCAAGCTGCAGGTGTCTGGCGATACGCCTTTTTTCTTGCTTATGGTCATTTATGAGGTCTAGATCAGGAATTCTTAACGGTGGTGAAAATTGGTTTTTGGGGGAGAAAAAAATCATGGGTATTACAATGGTTTGTGGCCCTCCAAAGTTCAACCCTACCCGATAACATCTTATTACTTAATATTTTAATTTCTCTTATTGGGTTTTCTATTCCCCCCTGAGAAAACTGATTTTTAACATATAGGTATATTATATTAGGAGTGAGTGAGAAATTTTCATAGGCATTAAATGCCTAAGTGCTTTCAGAGGTAATGTCTCTACTATCCTTGGCATTTACACCTTTCTAACAGCTACTACCTTGGTGGCGGCATGATTTATTTATTTATTCATTTATTCTTTTGCTTCATTGGTCAATATATGAGGCATGGATGGGATTAGGAAATGTTTCAGTCTACCTAACCAGGAAAACATTTCAATGAGCCCGTGTACACCTTCCCCCGAGAGAAGTAGCTGCAGCACGAGAGGCTTACCGTGTGATAAGAAATGCATATTCCAAAGAAATACGCAGATGTAAGAAGGAGTCATGGCAAACTCTAGTTTCCACAGTGGTAAATGGCGATACATGGGGCATTGTATTTTGGATCATTACAAACAGGCTACCCAGAGGTGAAGTTTTGGAAACCACACTCAGGCCGGATGGAACCTCGACATACTCTTGGTCTGATTCTCTCAACAACATACTGGACAATATCTAACCAACTGATGACTTGGCACCGACACTGGAACAACAAGAAATCATTGACAGGAACAGGGCATACATATCAGATACTAGTGAACCGCTCTTCACATCCCTGGAAATGAATTTGGCCCTGGCCAAAACGAAGGAGGGTAAAAACTAACAGGTTGTCAGCCACTCTACTTAGAAGTAGTCAGGCGAGGCCTATATTACCACCTTAGGAAAGGAACACCAACTGAAATAGTAAATCTCCAGCTGGATCTTGCAAATGACCCCAAGATAGAGAAGAGGAGAATCACCCAACACCTACAAGCGATATGGCAACAGAGCTGGGAAACCACGCAGAAAGGAGACATCATGAAGCAATTCCTCCCAACTTTAAACCATACTCACCCAGAGCCCCCTCCCTGGTTCTCACCTGGTCTGCACATGATGTTTATTATCACTGGACACGGCCCCTTCCATCAGAAACTCACAGCTATGGGGATTGAAAGAGACCCGCGGTGCCATTGTGGAGAAGAAGAGTCCTGGGGGCATCTCATGCATGAATGCCCTGCCTATGACAACAGTAGAATCAAGTTTGCTACCGCAATTCAAAGGAATCCACATAACCAAGAGTCCTCGCTGCTGCTCGATGAAAACACGTACAGGGCACTAACTGTGTATGCGCAGGAAATCTTCGCACTGAGGCTAGCCAAGATTGCTGAAATGAGAACAACATTGGATCATGCTGCCTAAGGCCTGAATCAGACTGGCGTGGGTTAGCTCCTTCTCCGCTAACCCACGACAACTTGCTAATCCTTTAAGGGTAGGAACACTGCTGGTACCATTCTGGTGCAGGACTGCTGGCACTCATCAAGTGTGGGATACTGTTGCAAACCCCTTACAGGGTAGGATCAGCTGGCACCGTTCTGGTGCAGGATTGATGGCACTCTGGAGAACTTCTGAGTGCGGGATACAGAGTCCATTGGCCTCTGGTGATCATGCAGGGGCACCTGTCCCCTGCTACTTTAACTCCCACTCCCAGACCCCTATTTTCACCTCACAACGAGCGGACTGCTTCTCAACTTCAGTCCGTCCTCCTTTTCCCTCTTTCTGTTCTGTCTAACTCGTACTCCTGCTCTGTTTTCTCCCTCCCCTCCCCTTTTTTTTTTTTTTTTTTCACTTCACCTTTGTCAGGAAGCTCAGGCAACCCTGGCAAAGGCCAGCCAGAGTATAATGGGCAGCCTGGCTCACCTCCCAGTGGTTGTGGTGGCAGGCAATGTGGGGTCCCACTAGGAGCTCTGCGGCCAAGCAGCCAGAGACACAACAACAAAACATAACACTACGCTGACAGAAACTAGACATTACACTTTTTCTGGCTTTTACAGAGATTCTGTACTTTTTCACAAAGTACCATGGTGCAGATGTGGTAAACCACAGGTGGCACCTTCCACAAAACACTATGCCACTATGTTTCTACTTTCTAAGCAACAATTAGCATTGATTTACCTTGTGGAAGTTGTTTATTTTTGATCCACAGTGCTTTGGTAAGTGACATCGGATATGAAAGTTAAATAAAAATAGTTTATATTTTATGATTTAATTCTTTGCAGTTATTCAACCCATCTGCAATGTTGTCAAGTGCTGAAAAGAAAGTGTCAACAGTGTCTAGATGAATATCTAGCTTAGGGTTTTATTGAAAGCCCATTTGACTCAAGACAGCCTATGTGTCTCATGTGTAATAATAGTTCTTTATCAAATGAGGCTATGACACCATTAAGACTTTTAGATCACGTAAAAAGGAAACATCCTGATAAAGCTGTTAAACATATCGAATATTTTAAAAATTTAAAACAGAATTTTGAGAAAGCAACACTGTTACTTCCTTATTTAAGAAGAACACAACAAATGACAATGGAATGATTGAATCTTATAAAATTGCAGAAATGATTGCAAAAACTGGTAGTGCTCACATAGTTGCTGAGACTGTTATATGATCTGCATTAGAGACTAATATAAACTCTAAAAGGAAGGGGATGTATCAGATTGGTCCACTTGATATCCATGGTTTGACTGTAAATGATCATTCTCAGATAGCTGCTGAACTAAATGAGTATTTTGCATCTACATTCACACATGAGGAGTTATTCAAGGAGGAGAGGGAAACATGTTTATCAAACTCTAAGAGGGAAGTTAAATGATTTTGTAATAACTGAGAGCAAAGTGGAAGAAAAATTGTTGAAGTTAAACATAAGAAAGGCACCTTGGGCAGATGGAATCTATCCAGTTATATTGAAGAAGGCAATGAGGGAAGTAAGCAAACCCTTAGCCATAATTATAAGAGCATGCTTGAACTCTGGGAAAGTCCCCATGGACTGGAGATATGCAAATGTATCTCCTATTAATAAAGGGGGATCAAAGGGTGACAAGTAATTAGAGATCTGTTAGTTTGACTTCTGTTCAGGGAAAATAATGGAGTCACTGGTTAAAGAAGAATTGCAGGATCATTTAGACAAGATTGCAGCAATAATTCAGACACAGAATGGGTTTGTCAAGAGGAAGTCTTGTCCGACCAATCTGATTGGATACTATGATGTGGTCACAAAGCAATTAGATGCAAAAAATAATTTTGATATCATATACAGTGGATTCCAGTTATTTGGGCCACCAGTTAATCTGGGCAGCTGTTTATTTGGGACAAATCTTAAAGAACAGAACCCAATCGGGAAAATAGCCAGAACTTACTTCGCTTAATTGGGACAACACGCCTATTAATCAGAACAGGAGACTGCAGCACTCAAGGTTACCCTATGATTGTCTCCGACCATACCACGTGGTTCAGTCGGATTTCTAGAGGTCATAACCATAAAACAATTAGCAGGCCCCTTTTTAATGGGTTTTGCTGTTAGTGTTTCAATCATATAAAAAAATTCATTTTCAGAATCTGCTCTTCATTCCTATTTATAAGCTTTGTAACTTGTTACTCCGTTCTCACTTGTGTGTGCCGTGTTCTTTGTTATTGATTGCTTATCTTTTTTACTGTTTTAAATTTTAACCCCACCCAAAAATGTCAGTGAATAGAAATGTCAACTAGTTAGTATGTACATATTATAGTATGTATTAATTAAGCTATGCACGTAAGCGTAAATTTACTTTTATTTTGCTAACCTGTGGAAAATATTCTTCAGATTTTCACGTATCATTTAATTTTTTAATTGGTAATGTAATAAAGTGTAAATTTGTACTTAATACAGTATATCATTACTTTTATAGCCTGCGGATAATATTTCTCTTATTTTCGCTAATTTGAATCGCTGTTTAATAGAATTAAACTTTAATTCACAAAAGTGATCACAATGACCGGCACTTACTATATATCGTATAGTGAACGGTACTTTACTATGGTGAGTCCATCGTAACGTGATTTGATCGAACAGAAATCAATCGTAAAGCTGTATGTTTAACTATTTACGTGAAACTTCGTATAATTGGGGCAGCCGCTTAATCACGCCAAAATGCACTAGTCCCGATGTGTCCCAAATAACTGGAATCGACAGTACTTGGATTTCAGGAAAGATTTTGATACTGTTGGTACATGGAAGACTACTGTACAAATTGGAGCAGTATGGCATTAAGGGCAAGTTGCTACAATGGATAAAAGGATGGTTGAGTGGGAAAAGAGAATGGTTGTCAATGGGTACTGCTCTACGTGGACTAATGTTATTAGTGGTGTCCCTCGGGGTTCGATGTTGGGTCCGTTGTTGTTTTGTAGATTTATCAATGACATCGATGAAGGTATATCAAGCTTAATGTCAAAGTTTGCAGATGATACAAAGGTTGGCAGGGTTGTTAATAACAATAATGACAGTATGCTGCTCCAACAGGATCTGAAAAAGTTGGGTAGATGGGCTGAGAAGTGGCAACTGAAGTTTAACATTGAAAAATGCAAAGTACTGCATATGGGTAGCATTAACCCCAGAGAAATGTACCAAATATGTGGTGTTACACACAGGGTAGTTGAGAATGAAAGAGACCTTGGGGTAATTGCGCAGTTAGATATGAAGTTTTCTGAGCAGTGCACACGGGTTGCTAGAGTAGGTCTTGGGGTCTTGTTAATGATATACAGGAATTTTTGCGAGCAGGGATAAGGAGGTGATTATCCACTTGTACAAGGCAATGGTCAGGCCACACCTTGAGTACTGCGTACAAGTGTGGAAGCCTCATTTTAGGAAGGATGCAGAGTTTCTAGAACAAGCACAGAGAAGGGCAACAAGACTGGTGAAGAGAACAAAGGGGTGCTCTTATGAAGAAAGGCTTAAGTTCTGCAAACTGCAACTTCTGGAGACTAGGCACCTGCGAGGCGATCTGATTGAGGCATATAAGGCCTTGAATGGATTGAGCAGGCTTAATGCTGAGGGGATTCATCCTCTTGCTCAGATTACAAACCTGAGGGGACATAGATTCAAACTGAGGAAAGACAGTTGTAGAACAGATGTGCAGAAGTTTGCCTTTAGCCATCGATGAAGGTATATCAAGCTGGAACAAACTTTCATCTGTTGTTGTGGAAGTTGATAGCTTAAATTTAAATTCAAGGCAGAACTAAATAAACATTTGGAATGAATGGATCAGTGAAATGGAAAGTGTTTTTTTTTTGCCTCATGCTGTATAAGCTTTCTTTCTTGCATCATGTGCCTCTACTAATGCTATAATTTCAACACTGATGCATCAAAATCCTTCCAGTATTTTAAAAGAATTGCCAACGAGCAACGATGAGATGTCAGTTAACACTGAAGAGCAGCTAATTTACAAACTAAAAACAAGAGATTTTCTATTCAAATTGATGGATCCACAATTAATGAAAATAAGGCCCTTCTAATGGTATACATTCGTTATTTCGATAATTATTGTAAATTGCAAGAAGAGATATTGTATATAAAATCTATAGAAACTGACTATACTGTAGCACCCATTTTTGCTGCTGTAAAAATACGGTTTGATGAAAAACAAGTACCACTGGAAAATTTGGTAACCTGTGCTACTGATGGTGCTACCTCCATGGTTAGAAGACAAAGGTTTTATATCCCACCTAAAGAATGTTCCAAAGTTCTTGCCATACAATGCACTGCATTGGGCACTGGCATCATCTGGTTGCAAAAAATATTAGTCCAGTTCTTTGTCTATCTCTCAGTACAGTTATTAAAACCATCAATAAAATAAAGTCACATAGCAAATATGATCGCCTTTTAAGAAAACGTTGTGTTGATAATGAAGAATAGTATGTGAGGTTTCTTTTATATGCAGAAGTCAGATGGCTTTCTAAAGGAAACTGTCTAACAAGATTTGTAAATCTTTTTTGATATGATAATTAGTGTTTAGAAAGTGAAGGAGTCACAGATTTAGCAAAGTTCAGCAAACACAAAAACAACATATACTATATGGCTTGGATTTTTTGAAAACAATGAAGGGACTTCAAGGGAAATTAATTACGGTGATAGACTATGAATGCAAATTAAAAGCCTTTACTGAAAAACTGGAAATATCTGAAAACAATTTCATGGTATGCAAGATTGGCTAGCTGAAATCAATGAATTTCTCACCGAGAATGATCTTAAGAATTATTCAGATCATTTGTGTTCTTTAAAAAGTGAAATGAAAAATATTTTCAGATTTATTTTCTTTTGAAGCGAAGCTATGGATCTTATACCCAATTGAATGTGCTGCCGGATCTGCTAGTGAAGGAATTCAAGAACTCATTGAATTAAAATGTAACAAAGAATGCAAATATAAATTCAAAAAGGTTGGAATGGTTGAGTTGGTGGGAATCAAAAACAACTAAACTTCTTTATCCGTCAATGTGGTCTGAAATGGTGAAGGTACTTCTTTGTTTTCCAACATCGTATATGGTTGAAAGTGGTTTCAATTCAGTAAATAAAATATTAACAAAGAAAAGAAACAAAATTGATATATGGTCAAGAGGAGACATTAGAATTAAACTTACTAACATCATACCGAACATTGAACTTTTAGCTAGGAAGCATCAGGCTCATGGATCCCATTAAATAAAAAGAGTAAGTATAAAGTATTTTCTTATTTAAAATTTCATGGGGAAGGGGGAATTAGGAAAAAAAAAAAATGTCTAAAATAGCCCTTTAGGGAGCAATAATTAAAAAAAAAAAAAAAATGCAGCGTGTGCAGCCTGTATGCACGAAAGATGTTTCATTTTATGTGAAAACATCGATGGTGGTACTAGAGTAAAATCGTTTAAATTGAATGGTTTGATCGAAACTTAGGCTACTTCAGAGGCTGATGTTGATCAAAACCTTGCATTTTATTCTTGCATAATATTACTACCCGTTTTCTTGCATAATATTCTGCTTTTATTCTTGCATAATATTATCACGAAATCTTACTGCAATTGTAAAATTGTTTAAATTTTTGAACGGTTTGATTGAAACTTACTTACGCTGAAGGCTGATGTTGATCAAAATCTTGAAAAGCAGATTTCATTAAAGTCTGCATTTTATTCTTGCATAATATTACTATCCACTGCTTACTCTACCGAATCAATGTTAGTGACTGAGTTAACATCATTAGCACCACTTAAGTGACATCATTCGTGTCATTTAAAATCTAACAGCCACCAAATAGGAAGTGATGTCAAATTGCTTCATTTCCATAAAAAAAATTTCATTAAAAATCAATTGCGTCATTTCTGTTAGAAGAAATTTTGTTACCAATCAATTTTACTCTAGTGTCGCCATAGATATTTTCACATCAAAAGATTGAGAAACACTGTTCTAGATGCAGATCCAGTAGTTGGGTGGTAATGCCTTTCTTGTGGTGTTAGAAGAGGCCTCTTTTCACTACTTCCAGGTAGAGGGGCAAGAATCCTGCAACTATTAGGAGTGCAGGGGTGCTGACTGAGTGGCACACCCTGGTAACAGACTGAAGCATAAATCGCTGAATTGAATCGAGTTTACGCCTGATCCACTCTAGTGTTGTTCTAGCACACCATATTGAGGCTCCATAGCAGACAATTGGCATATGAATAATGCTTTGCAGATTAGAAAGGGCTTGTGCTTCAGACCAGTCAGCCCAGCTTATTCATCTGATCAAAGCTGCATATTTTCTTAAAATAAGAAAATACACAGCCACGATCAGATGAATAAGCCGGGCTGATTCTGAAATCAAACAGCTAGAACTGAAGTTACGAATGACGTAACATTTTATGCTCATGCCCGATACTTACTCTACCAAATCAACATTAGTGACATTAGCACCATCAGCCTGATATTTCAATCCCAAATATTTAGTATGAACGATGCCACATTTTATGCTCATGCCTGCTATTCTAGTGAATCAACATTTGGAAAAGGTTAGCAAATCAGTACTTAGCCAATCGCCTAAGTACTGATTTGTTGAATAGTATGATTGTGAAGTATTTACATTGCAATATGCATTTATGTTACATTCCATTGTTAGGTGCCACTACAGATGTTTTCCTCAATAATTTTCTGATGAGTGAAATAGCGAAAAGGGCTGAATGCCATACTGCTATAGCCTTTGTGTTCAACGATCCCAAAGTCAAATGTAGAGCGTTGTCGAGAGTATCGAGCAAGCCAATCTAAGAAAATAAAAATGGAGGTAGCAATGAGTGCATAAGAATGACAGACTATCATGATTGCTTAAAAGACAAACAGAAAATCAAGCGTTGCCGCTCCAACTAACAATAATGTATCCGAAGTCAGTATTATATACAACGGAACATTTCTCCAGTTGCAAAGCAGATCAGTTTAAATGATCAAGCTCCTTTTCCTTACACCGACTACTATTTACATAAGAATAGCACATCAAGAGTTTGAAGGGAGATTTATGAAAAAGACTGCTGTTCTGTATGCTACATTTGCGACCGTATATGGTTCGAAAACGACACAAAGAAACCAGCTGCTAAAGAGGCACAATTGATATGCACTGCATTTCTCAATGTTGACGTCGACGGGATCCTTGTGTGTAATAGCTGCAGGGATCACTTAACAACAACACCATTCCAGCACTATCTAAGATGAATGGTTGCCTACCCAGAAATTCCATCACATTTATTTACCAAAGTTGGATTTAGTGACAGAGAGGCTTATTTTTCCTTGCTTACCATTCATACAAATAAGGCACCTGAGACACACATACGGACAATATGGAATTCTGGGCCAAGAGATCAATATGCCTGTTTCAGTCAACATGATGGTCCATTGCTTGCCAAGGGAGATTGGCTGAAATGGGCACATTGATCACTTGGCCCAGTATGCCATATTGTTCATATGCGTGCCTCAGGCACCTTATTTGTGCATATAACATTCAAGAAAATATACAAGTCCAGCTGTTTGATCAGGTTAGTAAGAAAGCAAGTGGTTAAAGCGTGGCTTCAATATTTGGTCGACACCCCTCTCTCTCGATTGTATCAAATCACAATAGATCAGCCATTCTTTGATGACAACCACATAGAAATTAATTTAGCTAAAGACGACAAGCAAAGCGGTTCCGATCAAGGAAAGTCTCATCGCCCAAGAGCAAATGTTGTTGTGGAGCAATGATAAATATCTTAGAATTGTCCCAGGAGAAACTAACGTACTGCAGAGCTTACTGTTTGACAAGCATGCAGAGGAACACTCCTTTCCCGGCATTTATCTTGGACAATTCAGAGGGTTCAGAGAGAATTTACGTGTGACTCCATTCATGATGGCAAATAGCGAGCTCAGACGATCTGACTGATGCGGTGTTACTCCATATCACCTCCTTTATGTAGCAATGAAGTTAACCAGATTGAGAACGAGAGAGACCCTTTGACAGTGGCTTTCAAATACGTAGGTAAAGATACAAACCTGACCCACAAACAATTTCAATCTCAAGAATACATTAACAGCTGTATCGAAAACAATTTGGCCTTCCTAAGGACAATTCCAAATTTGATCCACTACTGGGCTCAATGCAAATGCAATCTATTTGCTATGATTAGACAGCTCGGTAAACCTATAAAGTTCTTGACTTTGAATTCCAATGAAATAGGTTGGTAGTGCTTGCTGCAGCTATTTTACAAGTTACAAAAACAGAATAAGAGGCACGATATTAGTGAGGACGATGTGAGCAACATGGACTCCATGCATAAGGCAATGCTAGTAAACAAAGACACCGTAACTTGTGAGATATACTTCAAGAAGATTGTGGATGTAATTATGAACAGACTGCAGTCAAAACATTATAGCCCGTTTGGTCAATTTTATGGTCAACTTTTTCAAGTGCATAGAATTTCAACATTGCGGTAGTCCACACACACTTTGCTGTGGCTAAATAACGCCTCCAAAGATCATTTGGGTGAGATCGTCAATCAATTCGGCAAAGAAGTCACCATCGCAATGTTCAACATGATGGTGTCTGTCTCCGCTAGTAGGGTTTCAGGAGCATCAAGCTTCAAATTCACAAACGTATATTCACATGTTACAAGAAAGTAACGTTGGATAAATGACAGACGTCGATTTGAAGCACCATTCATGCCTTGTCACACGAATGGAGCTTCAAATTCACAAAATCTTTTGTGACACATCATTTCCAGTTTGTCGATTTGATCGACAAACTAGAAATGACATCAATTGACTTCATTCCCAAGCAAAACTGTCGATTAAGTCGCCAAACTGTAAATAATGTCACTTCCATTATTGACACCTCTTTTGTCCCCTTGGAATTCTATTCTCTCACAATTTTGCGACACATCATTTCCGTGTCGCAAAACCATGACAAATTGGTTTTACTTTAGTCCGAAATTTAGTAGGTGCTGCCAAAGATGTTTTCACATCAAAAACCAGAAGCAGAAGAGAGATAGTGACCTACTGGCAACAGGAATGCCCTGGGCAGGGCTACCTTTAGGCTTCTTCCAAAGGTGCAAGAGTTTAGTAAACATCATCTCAAATGGTTCAACCCAGGACTTCAGGCCATATACCTCATCTCTGGACATGGCAAAATGAATGCAAAACTTCACGACCTTGGCCTCTCTCTCTCTCTCTCTCCAACTGCAAATTGCAATTTTTAACAAAGTCGAAACCTTGGAACATGTATTACATGATGCCCTTTCTTTGCCTTTTTCTTTGTTTCAGCCTCCACATTCAGATGACAGAGGATTCTCCTTCCTTGATTACCACGAAAGAGAACTTCCTAGCATTCTCCCAATTTGCCTAAAGGCTTCAAGCAAAGAATTCAACTTCACGGGCTGGAGTATCCCATCTTCATCTGACCTGTTGCTTTCTTCAGACTGCACTGGAATTCTCTATTCACGCAGGACCAAGTTCCTACTTATGACAATCTCTTCAATGATTTGTTCATATGCCAGAATCTTTGGTGGATTCCATCCAGCAAAGGTTCTGGAACTCATCGCTCATGAACCTGCATTGACTTCTTGACTTTGACACTAATGGACTGACAACTGACCCCATTTCGGGGTAGGACCTACTGCTGAGTGGGATTTACCTCTACACACCTGCCAGCTCTGAAGCTGTTCTCATAGCGGGCTTCTGTTAACCCCAGTGGGGATAGAATAATAGTGAACCCTAGTATTCCGGAGTGGGATTTTTCCAAGCACATGGCTTTGATATGCTAAACTCCTGGGGGTGAATGGATGCTACTGTCTGTTCTCTCAACTTTACTTCTTAAGTATCTAATATCTTCCAACTTCCAAGGGAATGTCTCATTCTTCCATCCCCACCCATTCTATGTTTCATCTGAGCTTTTCCATAATTCTCTGGGAAGCCTAGCAAGAGCCCTTAACTGCAGAATCTGGCACGCCTCTTCATGGAAAAGAACAAGAGATGGGAGGCAGCCAACCAGGTGTTTGCCACTCCCTGGCTGCTAAGTTTTCAGTTGCCAGCTTCATCATCATCATCAGCCATTTTCAATCCACTGCAGGATGAAGACCTCTCCAGCAACTTTCCAGTTCCTTCTGTTTTGAGCACTGGCCATCCATTTACTACCCACAAACTCATGAATTTCATCTATCCATCTCCGCCTTTGTCTTCCAGGTTTTCTTCAAGCTCCTCTTGGATACCATTCTGTTATTTTCTTAGTCCATCTGTCATCATGTCTTCAAGCTATTTGTCCTGCCCAAGACCATTTTAGTTCTTTAGTTTTGATAAGAATGTCCTTTACTTGAGTTTGCTGCCTAATCCATGTGTTTCTCTTCTTATATAACAGTCTGATTCCCAATATAATTTGTCCCATTCTTCGCTGTGTAGTTCTCAGCTTCTCTTCCATTCTTTTGGTGAGTGCCCAAGTTTCACTTCCAAAAGTCATGATGGGGAGTATACATTGGTTCATTATTTTACGTTTCAAACAAACTGGGATATTGCTCTTCAGTATATGACTATATTTCCTGAATGCTATCCATCCAAAATTTATTCTTCTCTTGACTTCCAGCCATTTATCATTATTACAGCTAATAACTTGTCCCAGATAAGTATATGACTCCACCTTTTCAATTACTGCTCCTTCAATCATTATTTCCCTTTCTGTGGCATACTTGTTCATCATTACTTTGTTTTAGACATATTCATCTTTAGTCCAAAATCCTTACTAACTCTGCATAACTGATTAAGATTTTCTTCTAATTCTTTGGGATCGTGGCTTATGACCACAATGTCATCTGCAAATTATAAATGGTTTAGGTACTCTCCGTTCACATTGACTCCTTTCTGCGACCAGTCTAATCTTCTGAAAGGTTCCTCAAGGGCAACAGTAAACAGCTTCAGAGATATTGTGTCTCCTTGTCAAATTCCTTTCTCGATTTTAAATTTCCTACTGTCTTTGTCTAGTCTAATAAAGGAGGTAGCATTCTCATATATTTTCTTCAAAATCATAATATATCAGGTATCTATGCCTTGTCTTTCCAGTGCCCAAAACATTGCCTTGTGCTGTATGGAGTCAAATGCCTTTTCATAATCCACAAATGCCAGGCATAATGGTGTTTTATATTCATTTGCTTTCTCCATTAGCTGGATATTACGTGAAGATGATCCATAGTTAAGAATCCTGTCCCAAAGCCAGCTTGCTCTTTCAGTTGATTCTCATCAAGTATTCTTTCTAATCTGTTAGTAATGACCCTTGTGAACAACTTGTAGATATGGAATAACAAGCTAATTGGTCTATAATTTACAATTTCTGATTTATCTTCTTTCTTATGCAGCAAAACTATGATTGCATTATTCCACTGCTTAGGCGTCACACCTTTTCTAATGCACGTTGTGAAGAGCCTTGACAGTTTTTGTGTTATGTCTCTTCCTCCCGGGGCTTTCTGATTCTTCATTTTCTTCAATGCATGTTCTACCTCATCAAGAAGAATATCGGGTATGTAATATGTGTTGCTACTTTGCAATCCATCTTCCCCACTGCTGGCATCATTCCCCTGCTCCTTGTATAATTCTCTACAGTAGTCTTCTGCGATTTGAATTATGTCTTCTCTGCTGTTTATAAGTACACCATCGCTATTCTTCAGTTTCAGTATCATTTGTCTTTCTGTATTACTGCTCATGGCTGCTGATTTAAATCCTTTGTTTTCCCTTAATGCTTGTTCTACTTTTCTTGTATTAAATCTTCTTATGTCCTCTCTAAGCCTCTTTCTAATGGTTTTGCAAAACTCAGTATATTCAATTTTCTCCCTGTCAGTGTTTTTCTTGCTCTTCATTTGTTGTCTTCGGTTCATCATGACAAGTGTTTCTTGACTAATTTTTTCTTCTTTGGATTTCTTTTTCCCTATAGGTTTTTTGGGCTTTATCACTTTCAGAAAGTTGTAATATTCCTTGTCGATATCTTGGTCCTGAGCAGTCTGCAGAAGCTCAAACTTGTTCTTAAGTTCCAGTACATACTGCTTTTTCTCCTCTTCTGTTATCTCAAAGACCTTTGTATTATTTATTCGAGTCTGTTTTTTCCTTTCCTTTCCTACATCTATATCAAGTGTACATCTTACCATTCTGTGATCACTTCCAACATTTACCTTGTTCAGGACGGTAACATCATTCACAATATATCTTCTGTTAGTGAGGATGAAGTCGATTTCGTTAGTAGTTAATCCATTTGGACTCTTCCATGTCCACTTTCTGTTCACCCTTTTCTTGAAAAAAAAGTGTTCATTACTGACAGTCCTTGAGATTCTGCAAATTCCACAAGTCTTTCACCTCTTTCATTTCTTTCGCCAATTCCAAAATTCCTATAGTTCCCCTTTCTGTGTTGTTTTGTCTTTTTCCAACCTTAGCATTGAAGTACCCCATAATAATAGTGCAGTGGGTTTTCTGCTCATCTAGAAGATACTCAATTTTTTTTACCAAAGATACTTACCCCAGGGGCTCACATCTGGTGAGTATGGGCTTGGCACACCCAGGGTCTTGAGCTGGATATCATCATTCTTCCCTTTCTTGGTGATTCCCTTCTCTCTCTCTCTCTTTCACAGGGTAATTCAGAAATTTTTTTTTGGCTGGTGCAGCATAAGCCTCAGGCTTCCTTGTACCATATGGCTAATAATAATAATAATAATAATAATAATTTCGGTGTACATTTCTTCAATCTCTTCATCATCATGGCTCGATGTTGGTGCATAAATCATTATAATCTTTAGCTTGTACCTCTTAGAAATCTTGAGTATTAGTCTTGACACCCTTGGTGATGTACTTTTGAATTCCAAAATGTTGTTTTTAAAATCTTTATGGACCAGAAACCCAACTCCACCTTTACTCCTTTCACTGTTTCCATTGGTGTACAGCAGATTTCCACTTGATAAACTTATAAGTGATTCATTTCTTCTTGTTGTTTCAGCCAAACCAATGATATTCCAATTCACATTTTCTAATTCCTTTTCCAGCTCTAATATCCTGTCTTCACCAATGAGTGATCTTACATTATAACAGGCCAAGTTCAGTTTCCGTGCATGGCAGCCTGGTCGTACCCAGAGATTCTTAGCACCCTTAGTTGCCAGCTTATAATACACCTCATCCTTAAACTCACACTACAACTTCAGAGCTAGCATTGGCTGGCTGTGAAGTTGGAATGTGGTGACACAACAGCATATGGGCATACCCAAGTATTGATGACAGCAGCATATGGGGAAACCCTGGAGACTGAAAACAGGCACATATGACACTATGAGTATGTCCTCTTTATTCCAATCATTCAGATATTTGGTTAAACATTTTTTTCTTTCTTTTTTTTTTATCTATCTATGTTTTTGCACTTTTGGTTTCTTATAATATGTAGATGGGTAGCATTTTAGCTTATGAGGCAAACACTTTGTAAGCACACACACAAAATGAAAAGGGAACAAATGTTCTCTCCCCCCACTCCCAGTCACCAATCCTTCTCTAATCTTACTGGTATTATTCGTAAATAGTAGTCTTTCCTCAGATGTTGTGTGATACAGCCTTTCTCTAACCAGCCATAATTGAGAAGTGATTACCAAACTGATTAATATTGTGTAATGATTTTTTTTTTTTTTTTTTTTTGATTTGGTAGTTGTTGGCGCATCGGCTTCTGTGGCCATATTGCACCTCCCAAGGTTTTTGCAGTACTTTGATCCAAGCCCGAGGCAGGAATCGAACCCGCGACCTTTGGGTTGCCGGGCAGGTACTTGACCCACTCGGCTAGCCCGGTCGACTCATTGTGTAATGATGAACAATTGTTCAAGTGTCACATTCTCACCAGGTAACAATCATATTATGAGTTGCATGTAGATGTGGACTCAAACACGAGTCTGGATTCAGATTATGGACTCAAGTGTTCTTTGAACCTAGGCTGTATTGGTTCCATGGTGACTTTCAGTTAGTTGAATGCAAACTAGTTCCACCTCTCTATTGACTGAGTATCTGATGTGCCAGAAATTCCAAAGAACAAGAATATAAGCCATTGGTGTGCTAAAGCCCTCTTTGGTGAAGATAGTTTCATATGGTATGACTTTTGTGGCTACAGAGAACTCTCCTTTCAGTTCCATAGCAATCAACCTTGATTTCTGATGAACAGTTAGTCAAATAGCATTCATCTCTTGGTGTTCAGTAACCATGACCTTATCTTCTTAATACTGCTGCATTCTCTTGGAATTGGGTTTTCACCCTGTGAGCATGCACATCTGTAAGTTCACAAGGAAACTGATAGGTTATTGATCAAAGTAGTTGAAAAGACAAAAAAAGTCACTGTTAACTGATTCCACTGTTAATTGCTCACACTCATGTTACATGTTGATGTGTTTCATCAGCTGAAATTCTACCATTGGTCTTCCAAAGAGTGGATCTGCATATATTAAGTTGAAGTAGGGAAAACTGTTCAGTAATAAACTTTATCAAATGACCATTTACTTGATTTGGAAAAATTAGAAAGTACAGGAAAAGTGGAATATTTTTTAATCAACTACTATTTTTACCATCTTTATTATTTTAGGCATATCAGAGACATGGCGTCACCCAAGCTTAAAGGGATGCAGAATTTGAATAATGGGCAGTGAATTATAAATAAACTCATTTATATTGAATGTTTATGGAAGAGAGAGAAGGAGAATGGAAATAAATCAAAGCACCTTTTTTTAAATTTGAAAGACATGTCCCATGTTATGAAAGTAAATATCAAACACACTGACCATCTTGTTCTTAAGAGGACAGAGCATATGGGATGTAATGGAAGATATACTCTTGCCCAGTTGGCATTTTTTATGAAGGCTCAGCATGTGTAAAATGTTTACAAAGAGGAAGGGGTGAAGAATCCACTATGATTTGAAAAATCTGATCACTGTGATATGACAAGATGTGGAACTTATTAGTAGAACAGATTATACATGACACCAGTTCATAATTACTTTGGTTATTGCATAATAAACAATTAAAGTAAATTATGAAGACTGTTGACAAATGCCCTCTAATGATAAATTTGAAAAACATCAGTTTTACGTTGAATTAGATTAGCTTCAATATACTCCCTAACTGATTTGATTAGGTAAAATCTTTCAATGAAATGCTCCTTCACATGCACACATATATATGCACCCTGAGAAAACAAAAATACGAGGGGAGGTTGAAATGCTTCTAGCCTCTCATAAAAGGAATGCTGGAAAGTTGTGAAAACCCATTTATTTTTTAAACATGGTCTCCCATTAAGTCAACACACTTTCTGGCACGATCCATTAGCTTTCATAACCGGCTCAAATAAAATTCAGAAGATTTTGACTCAAACCAGTTGTTGACTGCTTCCACCAAAGCATTGTCGCTGTAAAATTTCTGTCCTTTCAAATCCTTTTTTAAGATTTGGAAATGGAAAATAGTTGGATGGATGCTGTCACACAGTGTTGCCCAAGTCAAACACTGTGTGCACCAGTGCACTGTCTTGATAGAGACAAAGATTGGCCAAAGATGACTCCTTTGGCCAATTTTCTGCATCTCTTGAGCTTCAATTTCTTGCAGAAACATCTCAGTAGGTTAGAATAATACTCAGCATTGATAGTGGCACTTCATTCCAGAAAATCAACCACTCCTCCTCCTCCTCCTGCATCCTAGAAGACGGATGCCATGACTTTCCCAGCCAACTTTTGCACTCAAAATTTTAGGTGGGGAAAAGAGGGATGCTTCCATTATTTCAATTATTCTTTTGTTTCGGATCTGAAGTGTGCATCCATTTTTCGGCCATAGTGACATACCACCCCCAAAACTAGGCTTCGTCTTCCAAATGCTGCACAATCGCATCACCTCACTCTTTTGCACAATCTCAACACCTCACTTTCCTGCTTCTGATCTGCATTCAGTGCTTTAAGGATTCGCCTAGAAGAAATCTTCATTCCTAAAACATTCACCTCAATATCATGAGCTCATTCATGGGAGATGTTGAGGTGAATGTGAGGCACATCTTCAACAGTCTTGCTTAAATTCTGCAACCCAGTTTTGGACCACGATATACGAAACAAAGGATTCCCGTTTGCTGCATTGTCTTCGGGAATTTCTTTTAGCAACATTCCCTTTAAACAAATGTACTCAATGGCTGCATAGTGCTTGATTCTTTCAACAGTTACCATTTTCATTCACTTTCCACACTTCAATGAAGGAGAAGAATAGTTACAAACTTGAAATTTTCAGTGAATACACAAGAAGAGCCACAGTATAGATTAGCAATATTGTCTTTCATGAAAACCTTTATGATCTATATTGGACTAAAAAAAACTTTTCAAATCACAATTTTAGAGGAAGTAAACAATATGAATACTTTACATATTAAGAGAAAAACTAATTCCTCTTTACCTGAATTGCTTCTTTCCTATCATAATCTTTATGAAATTCTCCATCTCTGAAAGAAAATTACCACGCAATCAAAAAAATTTATTCTTAATCTTACTGGATTAAAAGAATTAAAACATTTCTAATATAAATGTGAAGTAAATCAATCCATAATATTTGACTGAAATTTAACTAAGAGAAGACCCACTCTTCCACATGGCTTCTGCTTGCTTAGGTTTAAGGTAGAATCTAAAGTGGTTTTATTAATGGACAAATTACTTAATTATTTATTTCTGCTGCTGAATAATTTAATTAAATAAAAGGTTACCAGAATAAAGATTCTGATCAACATGGAAATTCTTATTTTATTTTTTCAGAATACAGCAAAACTGATTCATGAAAAAAAATAATAATAATAAAAAAAAAAATACATGCTATTGGAACTATCTAATCTCCATAGATATTTTACCTATTGGGTATACTGTTAACAATGTGGCACACGAATATAGGGAGGATGAAAATACAATTTTTTTATTACAAATGGCTCACAATATAAATTGAAGACCAAGGTTAGACCAAGTAGATGCCAAATAAATCTACCATTATTGAAATCATATAGCCTACTGTTGATCCACCAAGAATCCAGATTAAAAGAATACTAAAAGAAAAAAAATAATAATAAATAAATAAAAGAATAATAATAATAATAATAACAAGAATTGGGGGCCCTACCCCCTGCTCGCCAGCCCACACACCTTTTATATGTAAAATGTAGATATGACAGAGTAAGTCAAATCTTTTCTACGTAAAAGACACCTGTCGGAACGCACTGATCTGTATCTAATCAGGAAATTACCTATGTAATTTTTTACCTGTTCATTTGTAGTGACGTAATTTGCTGGAGAGGCCTTCATCCTGCAATGGATTGAAAATGGCTAATGATGATGATGAATTGGCACACCCACTTGTACCATGTGACCAGCATCTCTCTTCTCCCATTGGCTACCCCACCATGTAGCATTCTCAATGCACTTATTTACCTGAGTTGACAATACAAAACGATACAATTATTTACAAAAAACTAAGCTATTTACAATCATACCTACCTCTACTATATTGGGAAGAGAAGCAGGTAAATAATTACACAATTCACTATGCAATTATTTACCTGCATTCACATAGCTCATTTAGGAAAAGGCCTTTTGCTTCAGGTTCCATAATGTATGAGGAATATACTGTTGTATCCGAAATAGCAGGACTAAAATATTTACAAACTATACCAAATACTAAAATATTTACAAACTATACAAAATACTAAATTATTTACAAATATATAAACTATATTGGGTCACTTCATTAGCTGACATTACAATGGAACATCAAATGATGCCAGGCATGGCTGTGTATTAGACAGTGAAGCACGTGCACGAGGTTGGTGAACCTTATGGAGGCAGTTGTCTTTCAAAGCGAGGAACATTGATGTGCATCCCATGTACACGCTCTACATTGTCAAAAGCAAGGGTCTGATTCTGCCCAGTAACCCATTTATGTTCCTTCCATTTAACTTTCATCAACCTCATGCACGTGCTTCACTGTCTAATACTACTACTACTACATGACCATGCCTGCCTCATTTGATGTTCCATTGTAATGTTTTTTGTATATTAATGTCAGCTGATGAAAGTGCCCATCTTCCCGATATAGAAGAGTTATGATTGTACATAGTTTAGTTTTTTGTAAATATTTGTATTGTATAATTTAATCCCAGGTGCTCCCATCTGGTGAGTATGGGCTTGGTACACCTAGGGTCCTGAGATGGTTATTATCATTCTTCATTCTTCATTCTTCTCTTTTTTTGGTGATTCCTCCCTACTTTTCTCTCTCTCTCTCTCTCTCTCTCTCTCTCTCTCTCTCTCTCTCTCTCTCTCTAATAATAATAATAATAACATTATACTAATATGCTAACATTACAATGCACTGATCAAAATCTAATCAGGAAATGACTTTTGTAATTAATAACCCCCTCATTTGTAGTGACGTAATTGTCCCACCCTCTTCTATTGGCTCGAATAAATATCACTGGGAGGAAAACTTTTTTAATGTATACAGAGATAATGAAATAGAGTAAAATTAAAATTTTTAAAAAGGAATTAAAATTAAAGTAAAAGAAAAGCAAATAAAGAAAAATAAGAAATTGTTTCCAAGAGAAATACACTAATGAGACAAAACATTATGACCAGCGAGTCGTTATGCAAATCGAAGCAACTGCAGGTGAACTATGGCACATGTGCAGGTCGGGACATGGTATAAAAAAATACCTGATACTGAGTTCTGTTAATCAGCATTACTCTTGTTCTTCAGATGGGAAAGGCAGCAGATGATGATGAGTTTGACAAGCAAATTGTAATGGCCAAACAACTGCGTCAGAGCATATCCAAAACGGCATGGCTGGTGGGTTGCTCACGGTCAGCCGTGGTTAGTACCTACCAAAAGTGGTCCGAGTAGGGGAAATCCATGAGCTGCAGGCAAGGTGTTGAACGACCATGGCTCATCGATGCTTGAGGTGAGCGAAGGCTCTCCCGGATGGTAGGTGGCAACAGCAGGGCGACTGTGGTGCAACCAGCCAGTAATTGGAATGCTGGTAATGGGAGTAATGTGTCACAACACACAGTACATCGAACACTGCTGAAAATGGGGCTGCATAGCCGCAGGCCGCTCCAAGTGCCCATGGTTCACTGGCGACAGCACCTACAATGGGCATGCAAGCATCGAAACTGGACCATGAGTGATTGCAAGAAGGTAGTCTGGTCTGTTGAATCACATTTACTGTTGCACTATGTGGACAGCCGGGTACATGTGCGTCATTTACCTGGGGAAGTTTGTTTGTTATGTTATTTTGGTTTTTAGGAGCATTAGCAACTAAGGCCATATTGCTCCGGGAATATGTCATTCCCTGACCTTTCCGCATCCTCCGTATTTGGTGGTGACAGGCTTGAACCCTAGTCTAATCAAGAAGCGTGTGCTACCCACTGCTGCTCCTTCCCACCTGGCTACGGAGGCGACCTGGGGAAGTGAAGGAGTTCTGGGGAAGTATTATTATTATGGCACCTGGTTGCACTGTGGGACTAAAACAAGCTGGTGATGGCAGTGTCATGCTTTGGGCGATGTTCTGCTGGGATAACCTGGGTCCACTAATCCATGTGCCAGGCACTATGACATCTACCACATACCTAAACATCATTGCTGATTAGGTACACCCTTTCATGGCAACAGTCTTCCCCTCTGGCAGTGCTGTCTTTCAGCAGGATAATGCGCCATGCCACACTGCCCGGATTGTTCGAGACTGGTTCGCAAAATATGAGGAAGACTTCTAGGTATTGTTCTGGCCTCCAAATTCCCCAGGCATCAATCGCATTGAGCATCTGTGGTTTGTGTTGGACCAGCAACATCTCTACCACAGACCTTACAGTAGTTAAAGGAGCTGAATCTGCTGGGTATGTGTTGATACCAGATACCACAAGGCACATTTAGAAATCTTGTAGCATCCATTAGCTGTTTTGGCTGCATGGGGAGGACCAACGTCATATTATATAAGCGGTCATAATGTTTTGCCTCATTGGTGAAAATGTTTCTTGGAAAGAGTAACTTCTTATTTTCCTCAAGTTCTGATTTCATTTTACTTTTATTTTATTCAATAAATTTTTTTTTCTCCCATTTTACTATTGTTTTAATCTGGTTTTCTGTTGTGAAATCAGTAGGCTATATTCTTGCAATAATAGTACATTTATTCAGCATCTATCTGGCCTATCCTTTATGACTAAAATCCAAAATATTATTCTCTATTATTATTACTATTTATTGTGTATAGTTTGCTACAGAAACAGAAGACCCACATATTGCTGTTTTTTAGTTTTTTTTTTTCCTGAGCACTCTATAGATTTGCAGGGGTTATTTTCACAGAGATTTAACATTTTGTTTTTCATTCAGATAGTCACCCAACCTATTTACATACCTATTACATATTCATTATATGTCACAGAATATGTTACATATTCATTATATGGAGTTAAAGTGCCACAGCAGCATTACTAGTCTAAAAATCGCATTTACCGTATTTCCCCATGTATAAGACGCACCTTAATTTTGGGGCCCGAAATTTGAAAAAAAATATATTACATAAAGTTATTGAACTCAAGTTTTATTCATCATAAAATTCATACAACTCCTCATCACTGTCAAAACTCCCATCCATTAGCTTGTCCTCATCAGTGTCTGATGACAAATCACTGTCTTCATATATTGCCTTGTCCTCAGTTCCATCTATGGCATTTGAAATGCCACACTCCTTAAATGACCTGACAATGATCTCAATCTTGATATTAACCCAGGATCCTTTCACCCAGGTACAAACTTCTCCTATAGTTGGTTTCTTCACTCTTCCTGTTGGTGTCAAATTGTCCCCAGAAGACTTCATCCATTGGTTCCATTCGTCTCTCGTGGCAGCTTTGAAGGGTTTGTTAATGCGGACATCAAGTGGTTGGAGCTGGGATGTCAAGCCTCCAGATATGACGGCAAGTTTTGTTTTTTGCTCTGCAGCAATCTTCTTTGTATTTTTTGTTATGTGTGCCCTGAACTGATCAAGCACCAATAGGGCAGATTTGCTTAAGACCCCACCAGGTCTCCTGATCCATCCAACCCTTGTCATGAACGTGGACAATCACTCCTCGAGGAATGTCTTCTTTTGGCATTGTTTTGCGTTTGAAAATCAGCATAGGAGGCAGCTTGGTTCCGTCGGCACAACAAGCTAGAACAACTGTATAATGTCTCTTTTCATGTCCACTTGTCTTCACAGTTACAGTTTTCACCCCCTTCTTATCAACAGTTCTGTTACTTGGGACATCAAATTGAAGAGGGACTTTGTCCATATTTGCAATCTGTCCCAACTCAAACTGATGTGTCTTCCGACATTGAATGACAAAACAATGAAATTCAAGGACCTTCTGCTCATAGCTTTCAGGCATCTTTTGGGGAAGTCTGGTGCGTGTACACATGCTTAGTCCATTCCGTCTCGTGAACCTGAAGCACAATTGTGTCCTCCTTTGAAATCAGTAACTTCTTTTTCATCAGCAATTCTTCTTGCCTCATGCTGAACCATCTTTGTGGATACAAGAATTGCAATTGCCCTTTGCTTCTCAATCCATATCTTCAATTCCCTCTAAATCAGGCCATTTTGCTGACTTGCCTCTAATGGCCTTCTTCTGCCGTGGCGTTTTCAGTAGGGTTTCTTCTTTCCATAGCCAGTCTCGGATTGTTTTCTCAGTTGGAGGAGGACCAAACTTACGTTCAGCAGCACGATTTCCATTCACTTTTGCAAACTGGATCACTTTTAACTTGCACAGTACGAAAATACTGTGCTTTTCTGAGCCATTTCTGGGCAGAACGTGGCAAAACGTAACCTAATATACCGGTAACAAGTGGAAAACAATGAGCGCAAAGACAACAAGGGCGAAAAAGCGGGAAATGCAAGTAAAAAAAAAATCTACAACCACTGTATAAGACACATGCAGTCTTTAGACCCCAAATTTTTCGAAAAAAAGTGCGTCTTATACATGGGGAAATACAGTAACTACCCATTGTAATTATTATATTAGCAGAGGCATATGTTGCAACAGCAAAAAAAGAAAAAACCCCTTCCAGTTTCACCCATCCAAACGTTTGTCTAGTTCAATCTTCAATTTATTTAACCTGTCGTCTTCCACAATGACTGATGGAATTTTGTTCCAACAATCAAACACCCGTTGGCTAAAGGAAAATTTCTGCACATCTATTCTACAACTGACTTTCCTCAATTTGAATTATGACCCCTCAAGTGTGGAATCCAAGAAAGAGGAAGAATCCCATCAGCATCGAGCTAGCTGTTATTGTTATTTGGTTTTAGAAGCATTAGCAACTAAGGCCATATTGCTCCGGTGATATGCGGTGGTCATTCCCTGACCTTTCCGCATACTCCGTATTTGGTGATCACGGGCTCGAACCCCAGTCTAATCAAGAAGTGTGTGCTACGCACTGCTGCTCCTGCCCACCTCGCTACAGAGGCGCCTATCGAGCTAGCTCAAAATTCTGGGCCTTACACAATACAATGAGATCACCTTGCGGTTGCCTAGTCTCCAGAGGCAGCAATTTGCAGAAGTTAAGCCTATTGTTGTAACAGCAACCCTTTGTTCCACTCACTAATCTCGTTGCCCTTCTCTCTACTCACTCAACATCTTTAGTAAATTAAGCCTCCAGACCGGTATGCAGTACTCAAGGAGTGGCCTGATCATTGCGTTATACGAGGGAATAATGACGTCCTCATAACTGCTAGCAAAATTCCTATATAACATTGACAGGACCTCATGAGTTACTCTTGCAGCCTGTCTGCACTACTCAGAAAACTTCAAATTTGACTACATAATTACTCCCAAGTCATTTTCATTCTCCACTACCCTCAGTGTAGTACTGCACAGTTAGTACATTACTCTGGGGTTCAAAGTACTGCATATAGGTCTGCTACCTATATGCAGTACTTTGCATTTGTCAATGTTAAACTTCAGTTGCCACTTTTCTCAGCTCATCTGCTCAACTTTTCCAGATCCAGTTGCAGTAACACACCATCCCTACTGTCATTAACAACTTTAGCAACCTTCATATCATCTGCAAACTTGGATATTAAGCCTGATACACCATCAATATTATTCAAAAATACAAAAAACGGCAATGGGTCCAACAGAGACCTCTGGGGAACTCGACTAATAACATTAATCCACAAAGAGCAGCGACCATTGATTACCACACTCTGTCTTCACCTAGTCAACCTTCCTTTTGTCCATTGTAGAAACTTGCCCTTAACACTACACTGATCCAACTTGAAGAGTAATCTTCCACATGTAACAGTATCAAAAACTTTTCTAAAATCCAAGTATATAATATCAAATTTAATTTTTGCATCCAGTTCGTTTGTGATCACATTATAGTATCCAAACAAAATGGTCAGACAAAACTTCACCTTAACAAACGCATGGTGTGTCTGAACTATAACTGCAGTCTTGTCTAGATGATCCTGCAGTGCTTCTTTAATCAGTGACTCCATTATTTTTCCGGAACAGAATTTATACCAAAAGGTCTGTAATTACTCGTCTCACCTTTCGATCCCCCCCCCTTGTAAATTGCGGATACATTTGCACATCTCCAGTCCGTGGTGACCAGCTGAGTACAAAGATGCCCTCACAATCATGGTTAAGGGTTTGCTTACTTCCTCTGCTGCCTCCGTCCACCTCAACTGCCTTCCTTATTAGCACAGGCACATGATGCAAGAAAGCAAGCTTATATAGCATCAGCCAAAAAAAAAACCTCCTTATTTCAATCATCCACTCGCTCCAAATGTTTGTCAAGTTCGGCCTTGAATCTATTTAAGCTATCAACTTCTGGAACAGATGGAAGTTTGTTCCAGCAATCAACCACCTGCTGGCTAAAGGCAAACTTCCACACATCTATCCTACAACAGTCTTTCCTCAATTTGAATTTATGCCCTCTCAGGCGATTATTCTGAGCAAGAGGAAGAATCCCATCAGTATTGAGCATGCTCAAACCATTCAAGGCTTTATACACCTCAATCAGATCACCTCGCATGTCCCTAGTCTCCAGACACAGTAATTCACAAAACTTAGGACTTTCTTCGTAAGAGCAACCCTTTGTTCCATTCACTAATCTTGTTGCACTTCTCTGTACTCGTTCCAACAGCACTTCTCCCACTCAACCATCCCTTTATCCATAGCAGCAATTTGCCTCCAATGCCAGACTGCTCCAATTTCTGCAGCAGTCTTCCATGCATAACAGTATCAAAGGCTTTTCTAAGATCCAAATATGTTGTTGTTATTTGCAAGCTATTGGCACAAGAGCAGCTTAGGCTATAATGCGCCTAGCCTAGGTAGGAGAGTTTTGTATATCAGCATTTTTTTACTTTACTTGTGGTTTATGGCAGAGCCAAGGCTTTGCTATATATATTTGTGTAGCGTCTCTATAAAAGGTGTACTATTAATTTTATATGTTTTGAAAGTATCCAGTTAACTTAAGGAAGTAGAAAACTTCGGTTATATTTGGCCGGTCATCTAAAATTGTTTTAAGCATTAGATTGTTTTGTTTATTCATTATTGATCGAAAGGCTCTTTGACGTTCTCTATGAAATTTTGGACAGTTCACCATGAAGTGTTGTATAGTCAGTGGAACTTGACAGTTTTGGCATTGAGGGGGGGGGTCTTCACCTCTGAGTAGATAACAGTGAGTCATGTGTATACCCGATTCGCAATCGAGCGAGGATCACTTCTTCCTGTCTATTCGATCGGAAGCTAGTAGACCATGGTCGAAGTGTTTCTTTTATTAGGCGAAGTTTGTTGTTAGTCTGATCTAGCCAGTGTTTTTCCCATTGTTTTATACTGCTTTGGTGGATCAAGGACTTGTAATCTGTATATGGCATTGTATAAAAGGCATAATCAGATGTGGAAGCTTCTTTTGCTGCTTTGTCTGCTCTTTCGTTTCCAGTTATTCCTGTGTGGCCTGGGATCCAGCAGATTCTGATATTGTGATTTCTTTGTAATACCTTTGATACTGAAAATTGGATATGTTGTAGGATTGGGTGTGTTTTGGTATTTGCGTTCTGCAAGGCAGTAACAGAGCTAAGCGAGTCCGTGAAAATAATGCTGTTTGCTATCTGTTTATGCTTGATTTGGTTTATAGCCATTGAAATGGCTTGTAATTCAGCAGTAAAAATACTGCATTCTTTTGGGAGTTGTTGGATGACGGTACGATCCTCAAAATGAATTGCAGCGCCTACACAAGTCTCTGATTTAGACCCATCTGTATATATGAAAGTGTGATGTGGATATTGTTCTTTGTATGCTGCATATAACTGCTGGTAGTTTTTTCTGGATAGGGTGTTTTTCCCCCAGGTTTGAAAATACATATCATATATGGGTTGAGCTATGCACCATGGTGGAATGGTCTGTGTAATTGCAGTAGCTACGTTGCCATAATCAAGCTCTCGGCTTAGTAGTAAATCTTTCAGACGGATGTTGGCAGGTCGATTCATCCGTGGATGGGCTTGGTATATGTTTTCCCAGTTATATGAAAACAGAAAATCTCTATTTGGATGATCACTGATAGATTTTATCTTGACGGCATAGTGCAATAACAAGTTCTGTCGTCTAAGCTCCAATGAAGGTTCATGGGCTTCTGCATAAAGGCTTTGTATAGGTGAAGTTCGAAAAGCGCCGAGTGCTATACGGAGTGCACTGTGGTGTATGGGGTCTAACCATCTCAAAGCACTTGGTTTAGCCGAGTCGTAAACAGCTGCTCCATAATCTAGTTTGGCACGAACTATAGATCGATAAAGTTTGAGAAGTGTATATCGATCTGCTCCCCAAGTTGTTGCGGAAAGAACTTTGAGAATGTTTAATTTCTTTAAGCAAGAAAGCCTGAGTTGTTTAATGTGATCAAGGAATGTTAGTTTCTTATCCAAAATAAGTCCTAAGAATCTTATGCTTGGTACTACTGGGATAATATGTCCGTCAAGTTTCAATTCAGGATCAGGGTGTAGGTTTCGTTTCCTACAGAAGTGTATACACGCAGTTTTTTGTGTGGAAATCCGGAAGCCATTTGTTTGAGCCCATTTGCTTATTTTGTTTACTGTTCCTTGTAGCTGCCGTTCTATACTTCGCATATTCTGAGAGTGATAGGAAATGCTGAAATCGTCAACGTATAAAGCTGCGTCAACGATTCTTGGAATTTGCTCGGTTATTGTATTTATTTTAATAGCGAACAGGGTCGTGCTAAGCACAGACCCCTGAGGCACTCCTTCTTGGATGAAAACCTTTGAAAGGACTGTCTGCAGCCTAACTTGGAATGTCCTGTGTTGCAAGAAATTTTGGATATATTTAGGAAGATGTCCATGTAAACCAAGGAGGTATAGGTTTTAAAGGATTCCATAACGCCATGCCGTATCGTAAGCTTTTTCTATATCAAAGCAGATCATGACGTGATGTTCCTTTTGGATGAAGGCATTCCGTATACTGTTTTCTAATTTTATAAGTAGGTCTAGTGTTGAGCGATTTTTCCTGAAACCATGCTGTGCCGAGTTGAGAAGATTATTACTGTTCAAATACCACATTAAACGGGCGTTGATGATTTTTTCCATAACTTTGCCTAGGCAACTTGTTAAAGCAATTGGACGGTAGTTGCGTGGATTAGAAAGATCCTTTCCCGGTTTTGGGAAGGCCAGAATTATTGCATGATGCCAACTATCTGGAAACTGGTTTTCTAGAAAGATTTTGTTGAACAGTTCAAGTAATGCTATTTGGGATTGGTGGTCAAGTTCCTTAATCATCATGTAGTGAATTTGGTCTGGTCCTACAGCACTTTGCTTTGTCTGTGACAGAGCTGTTCTTAATTCGTGGAAAGTTAACGGAAGGTTGTACTGTTCGTCATTTCTTGTGGAAAAATTCAGTTTGTGTTTTTCTATTCTTGCCTTGTATATTTGAAAATTAGGAGTATATGATGTGGTTGCTGATATTTTGGCAAAGGTTTCGCCCAGTGCATTGGCTATTTCTGAAGGCTGTGCAGTGATTTGTCCATTCCAGTTTAGGATTGGAGGTGGATAAATCTGGTATCTGCCATTCATTTTGCTGATTTTATTCCAGACAGTTTGGGATGATGTGGAACTTGTTAAAGTGGATGCAAATTTTATCCAGGATGCTTTGCTACTGGCTCTTCTAACATACGTGGCTCGCGCTCGTGCCTTTTTGAATAATACTAGGTTCTCTGTAGTGGGGCATCTTCGGAAATTATTCCAGGTTTTATTTCTCTCTCTTTTAGCGTGTGAACATTCTTCATTCCACCATGGTTTTGGATGTGTTGGAAGGTGTGGTGATGTTTTTGGAATAGTCTGCTCAGCAGCTTGGATTAGTTTATTTGTTACATATTGTACTGCTGCATCTAACGGTTTTTGCTTGATAATATCTGCATCTAATTTTACAATGGATTTATACTTTTCCCAATCCGCTTCATTTACTTTCCATTTGGGATTTCTACGTGACTGACATGTGGTTCCTGATATCATGGAAATGATTATTGGATAGTGATCGCTGCTGAGAGGATCTCTGTATACAGACCAGTCAAGTATTGGAAATAATGTTGGGGAGCATAATGATAGGTCGATAGCTGTGCTGTTTCCCGATGGAAGATGCGTGTATGTATGTGTGCCATCATTCAACAGGGTTAAGTCATTCTGTTCTATCCATTTTTCGATCTGTTTTCCTCTCCGGTCTACGGCTGTGTTTCCCCACATAGGACTGTGTCCATTGAGGTCTCCCAGTATACAGAAGGGTGGAAGTAACTGAGTTAATATATCTTCCAAGTCTTTTTTTTGTAATTCTTGGTTTGGGGGAACGTAAATTGTTATAATGGTTATGAGAAATTTAATGGCTATGCGTACCGCAACCGCCTCAAGGGTTGTGTTTAGTGGAAGAACTTGGGAAGGAATGTGTGAATTTACCAAAATTGCCACACCACCATGGGTCGTGCCGCCTGTTACTCTGTCTTTACGGTATGTGATATAGTTCTTTACTATGTCTTGAGGTCTGAGATATGTTTCTTGCAGGCAAAGACGCAGCGGGGTATGCTGTGCAATCAGATCATATATATCATGTATATTATTGCGGAAACCTCTGCAGTTCCATTGGATTATAATCCTCATTATTTGGTTTTGGAGAAAGTGTCAGACTGTTTCTTAGCTGTTGCTTTAAGCTTTTCAAGTTTATGTTTTTCCTTTGGAAAATATGGTTTGCCGGTATCCATCTCTTCTTCCGCAAAAATCTCTAGTACTGATTCCTCTGCTTGATTGGTCAATTCTGTATCCATTTGTTCCGTTGGCTTCTGGCTTATGATATTACGTTTTTCTGTGGCTTTTGTTTCTGAGTGTTTTGCATTTGGAGGTACAGATAGTGGTGTGTTTGTGACTTTCTCTTTTTGTTTTGGCTGGGATGTGATAAGTAGACCTTGTGCCCAATCCGAAATAGACTTCTTTGGGGGAATCGTGAAATCTGTTTGCGTCTCTATTGTACGCCGATTCTTTATGACCTGTGCATAGGAAGGTCTGTTTAAAATAGTCGGCAGTACAGTTCTCTTAGCTTCTTGGTATGTGACGGAGTGTTCTACTTTATATCGTTGAATCTGCTTTGCTCTTTTCCAGAATTCGCAGTTCTTAGAATAGGCGGAATGATCCCCTTACAATTTGGACACTTTGGTTGCTCGGCTGGACAGTTCTGATTGGTATGATCTTGAGATCCACAATTGGAACAGATATGAACTCCACAGCATGCCATTTGTGAATGACCATACTTTTGGCATTTAAAGCAGCGGAGAGGATTCGGAATGTATGGTCTGATGTTACAATTTAGATAACCGGCCTTTACCGATGGAGGTGGTTTGGGAGTGTTAAAGGTCAGTATCAAATTTCTAGTTGGAGTAAGTATACCATCTCTAGTTACATTAATCCTTCTCACAGCAATGACACCTTGATCTTCTAGCTCATTTTTAATTTCTTCTTCTGAGACACTAATAAGGTCCCATTCAGAAATTACTCCTTTCGATGTATTTAGGCTGTTATGGGGAGAGACTGCTATTGGGATCCCTCCAAAAGTTCTCATCTGAAGCAGTCTTTCTGCATGTTTGGCACTGGCTGTCTCGACTAAAATGTCGCCTGATTTCAGTCTCTTGACATTTTTTGGTGTTCCAGCTACACTTTCTTGGCATTTTTGGATTACAAATGGCGATAGTTTTCCCAATGGCTGTTCTGATGTCGAATGAAGGACTAGAAAGGTAGGTGCATGAAGCGATGTTATGTCCTTTTTTTGTCTTTTGGTAACATTTGTCTCATTATCCTCATTTTTCCGACTCAAAGGAGTCGGATCTTTGGGATCTGTGGTTGTGATATTTGGATCATTCATGTTTGCTCCTTTTAGCCCTGGGAGAGAGTTTTTCCTCCCAGGTTTCCAGCTCTGCCACGGGGAGGCAGGAGCGGTGCCACCTAGTGACCAAGCAGAAGTTGATTAGTAGTTAGTAGAACTAGAAAATAAATAAAAGAAAGGTGTCTTTCCTTTCTTAGGATTTTTTGTGCTGGTACTTTTCAGCAACTATATATATGTACAATAGAGAATTTTCTTTAAACTCTATACATGTGTATCACTATCACTTTAGAAATCGCTTTATAATCGGAGAGATATCGCCTGATCACTAGAAACGCTTGGCACTTGGGGCCTCCAAATATGTGATATCAAAGTTATTCTTTGCATCCAGTTCCTTTGTGACTACATCATAGTATCCAATCAAATCAGTAAGATAAGACTTCCCCTTAACAAACCCATGCTGTGTCCAAACTATAACTGAAGTCTTGTCTAGATGATCTTGCAATGCTTCTTTAACCAGTGCCTCCATTAACTTACCTGGAACAGAATGTTAAACTAACAAGTCTGTAATTACCTGTGTCTCCCTTTGATCCTCCTATGTGGATTAGGATGACATTTGCACATCTTCAGTCCAAAGGTACCTTCCCTGAGTCCAACGAAGCTCTCATAATTATGGCTAAGGGTTTGCTTACTTCCTTTGCTGCCTTCTTTAATATAACTGGATAGATCCCATCCACCCCACGTGCCTTTCTTGTGTTTATCTTCAACAACTTCTCCACTTTACTCTCAGTTATTACAAGATTATCTAGCTTACTGCCAGAGTTGAATACACCACTGGCATTCCCCTCCCTGAATAACTCCTCATGTGCAAATGTAGATGCAAAATATTCATTTAGTTTGTAAGCTACCTGAGTAGGATCATCAACAGTTGAACCATCGATATTAAGTGGACCAATCTGATTCATCCCCTTCCTTCTAGAGTTTACATAAATAAATAACTCTTTGCTGTTTTTCTTTGCATCCTTTGCCAAAGATTTCTCGTAATCTGCCTTCGCCTGCCTAACCTCCTTTGTAACTTGGCTACAGATCAGCTTATATCTATCATAGGCTTCTGTGCCACATGTTAATTTATATGTATCCCAAACAAAAATTGCTGAAGTTAAGTTTAACTTCAGCAATTTCTCCTCCACTTTCCTCTCAGTTATTACAAAATCATTTAACTCCCTGTTAGAGTTTGATAAACTTCTGGCCTCCAATTCCCTACAGCATTCCTCATGTGTGAATGTAGATGCAAAATACTCATGCAGTTTGTCTGCTACCTGAGCAGGATCATCTACAGGTGAACCATTGATATCAAGTGGACCAATCTGATTCATTCCCTTCCTTCTAGAGTTTACATAAGGAAAGAAGTCACTTTTTTTTCTTTTTATCCTTCGCCAAATATTTCTCATAATCTCCCTTTGCTAGCCTAATATCCTTTGTGACTTGATAGCAGACTATCTTATATCACAATACACAGATACATAGAAGTATCTGTGTATCCTGATAATTTATATGCATCCCATCTGTTTTTCTTCTCTGCCATGAGTCTCATTACTTCATCTGACATCCATCTAGGCAGAAACCTAAAACAGTATTGCTTAGTTGGTATGAAAAGGCAAGTAACTTCAAAGATTAACTCCTTGAATGCTTCCCATTTAAAATTTGCTGTTGGTAACATTATCGTTTGGTTCCACTGTATAGAATTTAAAAACTTTCTTGGATCACCGTAGTCACTTTCACAAATTCAAAAACACTTCCCTTTACTCCTGATGGTAGTTAGATCTTTAAGTAAATCCCACATAAGCATACTATGATCACTGCTACCTACTGGTTCCTTTATCTGCAGATTCCTAGTGCATAATCACTGCTGATAATCAGATCAAGATTATTACTTCTTCTGGTTGCTTCTCAAACATGCTGCTGCAAAAAACAATCACGCAATAGATCTGCAAAAGTCTTGCTGGTGTATGAGTGACCAACCCACAAGTTCCAGTCTATATCTCGGAAATTAAAATCTCACATTATAAGACATTCGGATTTACTGGCCCACTATTTCTTTGTACAGCTGTCACTGCATTCATCACTCCTTAGGTCTATGACACACTCCTACTCTCAACTTTGCTTTCCCAGTGCTTATGTCACACCAAACTGATTCAATACTCCATTGCCACCCATGTAAACTGGATGCACTTCCTTAGATTTTGTTTCTTAATTAACAGTATGACACCTCTCCCTTCATATTCTCTCTACCCTTTCTGCACACATTGTATTTTTCAAATTCCAATTCTGCATTTTTTATCTCTGTGTTGTACCACGTCTCTGATATCCCAACAATATCTGATTTTGATTTCACCAGCACTTCAAATTCATCGCATTTATTTACTATACTACTAGCAGTGGTGTACATGCAAATATTGGTGCACCTATTCTTATCTTAGTTAAACTAAGATAACACAACCCAAGTATTTACTTGTTTTATGACGACTCCCAGCAGTCAATGAAATCTCCAGCATTTTGCTTTCCAGGCTGCTGCTCATTCCAACAGAAACAGTGCAAGAATCACTTTCACTCTGCATGTGGATATTGTTAATTTATAAATCTGTGAATCCCCCCAAGCAAGCAGTTTTCCAACCCAACGAACACTGCCTCAACAGCATGAGAAATTATTCTTGCACCCTTTCTATTTAAGTGTATCCCATCCCCGTAGAAACAATTTCTCCTGTTAACTAGTACAGACCATGCTGAGAAAAATTCTACCCCATGAGCCTTACACAATCTCTCCAGGAAGCAGAACTCACTGACAAAACTCTCATCATATACTCCCTCCTATCTTGTCTGATCGGAATTGCAAACACATTAGCATTAGTAGAGGCATTTGATGCAAGAAAGCAAGCTTATGCATCAGCCAAAAAAAAAACCCACTTCACCCCTCTGTTCGTTCAAAATACCTGTCCAGCTGAGCCTTAAACTTATTTAGGCTATCAACCTCCACGACAAGGGATGGAAGTCTGTTCCACCAATCAACCACCCGCTGGCTAAAGGCAAATTTCCGCACGTCTATCCTACATCTGTCTTTCCTCAATTTGAATTTATGCCCTCTCAGGTGATTATTCTGGGCAAGAGGAAGAATCCCATCAGCACTGAGCATGCTCAAACCATTCAAGGCTTTATACACCTCTATCAGATCACCTCGCTGGTGCCTAGTCTCCAGACACTGTAATTTGCAAAACTTAAGCCTTTCTTCGTAAGAGCACCCCCCTTTGTTCCATTCACTAATCTTGTTGCCCTTCTCTGTACTCGTTCCAGCAGCTCTACATCCTTCTTGAAATGAGGCCTCCAGACCTGTATACAGTACTCTAGGTGTGGCCTGACCATTGCCTTATACAAGGGAATGGTCAGATTTCAAATTTAACCCTTCAGCATTGATCTGTATTTTACCATAAGTATTAGTAGAGATATATGATGCAAGAAAGCAGGCTTATGTAGCATCAGCCAAAAAAAAAAACCACTTCACACATTCATTCCCTCTAAATGTTTGTCCAGTTCTTCCTCTCCAATTTATTTAAGCTATCAACTGCCAAAACGACAGATGGAAGTTTGTTCCAGCAATCAACCACCTGCTGGACAAAGGCAAATTCCACACATCTGCAAATAACACATCTGTCTTTCTAAATTTAAATTCATGCCCCTAAGGTTCGTAATCTGAGCAAGAGGAAAAATCACAGCAGAATTTAGCCAGCTCAACCCATTCGAGGCCTTATACACCTGAATCAGATCACCTCTCAGGTGTCTAGCATCCAGATGCAGCAATTTACAGAACTTGAGCCTTTCTTGGAAAGAGGACCCACTTTGTTCCCATCACCAATCTTGTAGCCCTTTTCTGTACTCACTCAAGAAACTCTACATCCTTCCTAAAATAAGGCCTCCAGACCTATATGCAGTACTCAAGGGGTGGCCTGACCATTGCCTTATACAAAAGGATAATCACCTCCTTTTCCCTACTAGCAAAATTCCTATATATCATTGACAACACCACATGACCTGCTCTGATAGTGTCTGCACTACTCAGAAAACTTGATATCTGACTGTAAAATTACTCACAGGTCTTTTTCATTTTTTTTGCCAACCTAAGTGTAATACTACACAATTGGTACATTCGATTATACACTGCTTGTAAAAAGGGGAACGATGTCGTATATAGCATGAACCAAATTCGGTTATGCGCATTTTGCCTTTGTGTTTACAAGAAATGACTGTCGGATGCGGGAATCAGCCCAACTGAATGCAACACAATAGGAATGAAGATTCTGAAAATGTATTTATGTTTTTTATATAATTGAAGATTTCACTATAATAACATTAAAACTCACAATTCCAGCCATCAGTATTATCACAAATGCAATTAGATCGAGTTTACTACAGATTCCACTTGCAGAAATGCAACTGGAAATTGGTTTTATTGTTTTATGGTAGTGATCTCCAGAAATTTGCTTTAGTAAAATGTGAGCTAGTGAGGTCTTTTTCATTTTCTACCACCTTAAGTGTAGCACTACACAATTGGTAGATTTCTCTGGGGATAATAGTGCGACTTACGGTGTTGTTTATTCAGTTGCTACAAGCGTGCAGCTTTATGGGTATCAAATGTTCCTCCTCATTTTGTAATTGTGCTTTATTCCGTAAAAATGATTAAAATACTTAAAAAGGAAGCGACCTGGTGAAGATAAAGATTCAGAGAAAGAATGGTTTGGTTTAGTTTAGATTTTTATTGGCACATAACAACTAAGGCTATAATGCACCAAAACCAGGTGATATATAAAAAAAATATAAGCTTTCACTGACCTAATTACTTAGATCACTATGTCAAGATATAAAATAACAAAGGTATAAAATGTAGAAAAGATAAATCAATAAAGAAATAACAATAACATGTAAATTTTAAATACAAGTAAAAACGTTTATTGATTTAAAATAGCTAAAAACAGCAGACACATGGTCATTGTCGGATAAAATCTGACTGAGTGTATACGGCTCATCCAGATGATTAAAAGCGGTAAAACGGATATTGATAAAATCTGGACAGTCAATTAAAATGTGTCTGATTGATAAAATTGTGCCACAGGATCGCACATAGGAGGATCATCAACCCTCAGCAAATACAAATGACTATGTCCTATGCGGGTCCGGGCAAGAACAACTTCCTCCTTACGATTCCTGCGCAGGCTAGACTGCCACGGTTCAATTACAGGCTTTATACGATATAATTTATTCGTAGTCTGTCTATTCCACGAATCCTGCCATTGGGAGTGTACCTTCTGGTGTATTATTTGCCTGTAGTATAGGAGACTGACAGGCAGCGATTATTACTGGGAATTGCTGATTTGGCTGCAGTGTCGGACAAATCATTTCCCCTAATCCCAATGTGGCTGGGAATCCAGCAGAAGCAGATATCATATTCACGTTCATGGAGAAAGTGAATCTTCTGCTGGATGCAAGACAGAACTGGATGAGGATTATATCTCACAGTTATTAAAGTCTGTAACACGCTGAGAGAGTCGGAATATAAAATGTACCTTTGGTATTCGCATTTACTAATGTGATCCAAGGTTAACTCTATAGTGTGCAGCTCTGCAGTAAATATGCTGCATTCAGAGGGAATCTGCTCCGATGTAGTGGTGTCTGTAAAGACAGCAGCAGATCCCACATATGATTCCGACTTCGAGCCATCAGTGTAAACTGGCGCGAAGTCAGAATGTTCAGCTCGGTGTGCTGAATAAAGCTGCAAGTACACAGATGATGGAGTGTCCGACTTTCCCCTATTTCTAAGGGACAAGTCACATGCTGGAACATGAGCATGCCAGGGTGGAAGGGGTTGCTTTGGTGGTTGAGCAACCTTGTCTACCTTGATCTTAAGTTCTTTGAGTAGCTCTTGGAGACGAATACCAAAAGGACGATTGGCAGTCTTATGGGTGTTGTACAAATTTTCCCATCGTGGTTGAAAAACGAATGGCCACGTAGGATGGTCTGGCAGGGATTTCAGTTTTAAGGCGTACTTTAGAGACAACTGCTAACGAAGTGATAACGGCGGTTCGTTTGCTTCGACGTATAAGCTCTGGACAGGAGATGTTCGATATGCTCCAATAGCGATACGGAGAGCCTGATGATGGACAGGATCCAGCCATCGAAGTACACTGTCTCTGGCCGAATTGTATACCAGGGATCTGTAATCTAGTCTGGATCGTACGAGCGCATGGTAAAGCCGGAGAAGGGTGCATCGTTCCGCACCCCAAGATGTAGAGGATATTCAGAGTGCAGAATATTCAGGCCTCTTGTGCAATTTGTGTGGAGTTGACGGATGTGATCCAGAAAGGTCAGCTTTTTATCAAATACGAGTCGCAAGAATTTTGTGTCCGCTGCTACTAGAATAGCATTTTGTCCGAGCCTTAATTCAGGTTCAGGATGAAGATTACACTTACGACAAAAGTGTACGCAAACGGTCTTCTGCGGTGAGAACCTGAATCCATTAGACAGAACACAGGAATTTAGGTGATCAATGGCTTTTTGCAGTTGTCTTTCTATAACCCTCATGTTGCATGACTGACAAAATATGCTAAAGTCATCAACATAGAGTGCACTTTTTACAGTTGGAGGAAGTTGTTCGGTGATGGAATTTACTTTGATGGTGAAAAGCGTGACACTTAATACTGATCCTTGTGGTACTCTCTCCTCTTGATAGAAGGGATGAGAGAGTGAGGATCCCATACGAACTTGGAAAGATCGATTGGCTAAAAAGTTTTTAATAAAAATGGGGAGATGCCCTCTAAGACCAAGGCTATGTAAATCTTTTAAGATCCCAAATCTCCAAGTTGTGTCATACGCTTTCTCCATGACAAAGAATACAGACATCAAATGTTCACGTTTTAGGAAAGCATCCCAGATGGATGTTTCCAATCTAATAAGATGGTCCAGAGTGGACCGGTTCCATCGGAAGCTGCACTGGATGTTAGAGAGAAGGTCATTCGATTCTATATGCCACATTAAACGAAAGTTAACCATTCTCTCTAGGATTTTGCACAAACAGCTAGTCAGAGCAATAGAACGATAATTAGTAGTGACTTTTGGATCCTTTCCTGGCTTAGCAAAGGCAAGAACGATTGCTTTGCGCCAGGAATCCGGAAACTGCCCTTCAATAAAGATTCTATTATATAGAAGGAGCAGGTGATCCATAGATTCTGGTGAAAGATGCTTAATCATTTCATAATGCATGCCATCTGGTCCAACAGCACTTGCCTTGGAAAGAGTGACGGTTCTTTTCAGTTCCTGTATAGTGAATGCCCCGTTGTAGGGATAAAGGCTCTTAGACTTAAAATCAAGTGCCTGTTTTGCGATTTTATGTATCAGTACAAGGAACTCTGGGGAATACGAAGATGTTGCAGAGATGTTAGAAAATTTTTCCCCAAGAGAATTGGCTATTGCAGTTGGATCTGCAATAGTGCATCCATTATAATCTAGGATTGAAGAATTGTGGGATGAAGTTCATTTTGTCCCAGACCAACTTAGTACTAGTGAACTGAGTAATTGATGAAGTAAAACGGATCCACAATTCCTTTTGACTCTGACGGCGGATGTAGCGTGCTTTGGTTTGTGCGCATTTAAAGGCTATAAGGTTGGTCGTGGGAGGATTTCCCACACTTTGTTTTGAGCCTTTTTTGCTGCTGTGCATTGTGAATTCCACCATGGTTTGGGAAATAGTGGAAACCGGGCAGGGGTTTTGGGACGGCATTCGCAGCTGCTTGGAAAATAATTTCTGTGATGTATGTTACTGCATCATTGATAGGCTCCTGACTGACAGTACTGAGGTCAAAATTTGCCTGATGTTGGAAGGCAGTCCAGTCAGCCTGATCAGTCTTCCACCGTGGTAACCTGAAAGGAAGCCACGGTCTCCCACTGTGTAACGAGGTTATCACGGTGAAGTGATCACTTCCATACGGGTTCTCCTCCACTTCCCAAGTGAGTGAAGGGAGTAGAGAATGGGAGCAGATAGAAAGATCAATGGCAGAAAACGTATGGGTAGGCATGTGGAAGAATGCGTTGGTTCCCACATTTAGAAGGGAGAGGTCATTGTCATTTAGCATATGCTCTATGACTCGTCCCCTTCCATTATTGCTAGCACTACCCCACAGGGTGTTATGTCCATTAAAATCCCCTAGAAGTAAGAAAGGGGAAGGCAACTGCGTTACAAAATCATCAAGGTCTTCCTGGGAGATGCCAGTCCCAGGTGGCAAATAAATTGAACAGACGGTTAATAGAAATCCCACTGTAAGGCAAATTGCAACAGCCTCTATGCTGGTTGTAAGTAGCAAGGCCTGGACTGGGGTCTGGTTGCCTACAAGGATAGACACTCCTCCATGAGCAGGATCATCTGAAATTCTGTTCTTACGAAAAATTGTGATGTTATGCATGGTGGGGTCATCATTTGCCTTTAGATAAGTCTCCTGCAAGCAAAAGCAAACTGGCTCGTGCTTTTGCAGGAGGGCCTTGATGTCATCAATATTTCGCCAGAATCCACGACAATTCCATTGTAGGAATTTAGTCATTATTTTCGCTTGGTGGGTCCATCAGGCAGATTCCGAGGTGCTGGGGGTTTACTTTTGTCAGTCTTGGATTTATCTTTTTTGGGGAAGTGTGGACGCTGTCCAGTGTCCATTTCTTCCTCTGCAAAGAGTTCCAAGACTGATTCATCCGGTACCTCCTTATTCTCTACATCCCTTGTTTCTGGTGTTATGGGTGGCTCTTCCGAACTTTTCAGCTTTTCTTTACCACTTGGTTTTGGTAGTGGTGGAGCACTAGGAGGTACGGATATAGGAGTGGCAGCCGATTGTGTTTTTTTGGTGGGCTTTTGTGAACTCAATAAATAGCGTACAGTCGGAGTGAATGACTCTCTTGGTGGTATAGTCATCTAGGTTTGTGTATCAATAGTGCACTTAGCAGAAACCTTCTGGGCATATGAAGGTTTCCTGCTATTTATTGATTGGATACATTTTCTGGCCTCTGGGTAGGAGATATTCAGCTCCCTTCCACTGCTGGCATGCTCTAGAGTAGGTGGGGTGCTCTCCTTGGCAATTGACACAGATCGGTTTTGAAGCTGAACATTTCTTGCTCTCGTGGTCTTTTACACCACATCGAGCACAGGCAGGGTTACCACGACAAGATGTTTGAGAGTGGCCGTATTTCTGGCATCTAAAATACCTCAGTGGGTTTGGGATATAAATCCTCACTGGGCAGTTTAGATAGCCTGCCTTGATGGAACTTGGAGGCCGTGGGGTGTTGAATGTGAGGATAAGAACTTGGGTAGGGACGAGATTCCCATCCTTTCGTATCGATATTCTCTTGACAGCTGTCACTCCTTGGTCTTTCAATTCAGAGCAGATTTCTTCTTCGGAGACATGAGGAAGGTTCCACTCTGATATAACACCTCATGAAGAATTCAGATTTTTGGGGGGTTTACGGTGATAGATATTCCCCCTATGGATGTAGACTATGATTTTGCCGCTTGTTTTGTGGTAGAAGCTTCGATCAAAAGGTCGCCAAAACACAGTCTTTTTACAGATTTAGGTGACCCTGCCAACCCTTCTAATCCCTTCTGCTCTCCGGTGGAAAGGAGAATGAGGAAAAGCGGTGTCACTGATGGTGGTGGTGTATCCTCAGTCCTGGCTCTTTTTGCAGAGGTGTTTTCTGTGTCATCATCTCAATTAGGTAGGGGCCTTGTTGGGGGCCCCAGAAGAAATAGGAATTAAATTACTCATATCAGTTAGATAAAAATTTCAGATTCTCTAAGTACCTCACTCACCACAGAGCCTTACGAGGGAATGCGAACTCGTGAACTAGCAGATACTGCGTACACGGATGGGACGCCAAGTTAGCTTAGGAGCACCATACCCACATTTCCAATAAGCCTTGATCCCGTCCCAGGACCAAAGGGAGGGAGACTTATTGGAACGCAGTTGACCCTAGCAGTAAGAACCACCCGCCGATTGATCCCAGTCGGGCCGGGACCACCCATCTGTCATCTGTTTGGATAGAAGATCAAACAAAGAACAAGTTTGCTTATGATAGAAGCAAAAGCATTAGCAATATTTTACAAAGTAATAATCGTAATAATATATGTAAGTATTTCATTGTTATTATTTATAGTTTGGTTACAAATGTGTTCAATCTTATGGGAAAAATAGGGTTAGGTGCCCTATTTTTCCCATAAGGCCTGTTATTTGTGGATGTAGACTATGATTTTGCAGCTTGTTTTGTGGTAGAAGCTTTGATCAAAAGGTCGCCAAAACACGGTCTTTTTACAGATTTAGGTGACCCTGCCAACTCTTCTAAGTATTGCATGAGGGTTTCTAGGAAAACAATACGAGGACTGACTGTACTTTGCATTTGTCAGTGTTAAAGTTCAGTTGCCATTTATTTCTCAGTCAATCTGCCCAACTTTTCTAGATCCAGTTGCAGTAGCACAATGTCCTTACATTGTTTAGGACATTAACAAATTTGCAAATTAACAAACTTTTTTTTTCAAATTTTTTTTACTAACAAACCTGCCAACCGTAGTATCATCTGCAAACTTGGATATTAAGCCTGACATACCTTCATCAATGGAAACAGTGAAAGGAGCAAAGGTGGAGTTGGGTTTCTGGTCCATAAAGATATAAAAAACATTTTGGAATTAAAAAGTAGATCACAAAGGTTGTCAAGACTACTACTCAGGATTTCTAAGAGGTACAAGCTAAAGGTTATAATGATTTATACATCAACATCAATTGAACTTTAACATTATGATGAAGAGGTTGAAGAAATGTACACAGAAATTGAGTCTTCTAGACGATCAGAAAACCTACTACACTATCATTATGGGGGACTTCAATGCTAAGGTTGGAAAGAGACAAAACAGTTGCAGAAAGGGAAATTATAGGAAATTTTGGAATTGGTGAAAGAAATGAAGGAGGTGAAAGACTTGTGGAATTTGCAGAATCTCGAGGATTGTCAGTAATGAACGCTTTTCCAAGAAAAGGGTGAACAGAAAGTGGACATGGAAGAGTCCAAATGGATTAACAACTAATGAAATCAACTTCATCCCCCTAACAGAAGATATATCATGAATGATGTTACCATCCTGAACAAGGTAAATATTGGACGTGATCACAGAATGGTAAAATGCACACTTGATATAGATGCAAGTAAAGAAAGGAAAAAAACTGACTCGAGTAAATAATATGAAGGTCTTTGAGATAACAAAAGAGGAGAAAAAGCAGCATGTACTGGAACTTAAGAACAAGTTTGAGCTTCTGCAGACAGCTCAGGACCAAGATATTGACGAGGAATATTACAACTTTCTGAAAGTGATAAAGCCCAAGAAATCTATAGGGAAAAAGAAATACAAAGAAGAAACAATTAGTCAAAAAACACTTGTCATGATGAACTGAAGATGACAAATGAAGAGCAAGAAAAACACTGACAAGGAGAAAATTGAGTATACTGAGTTTTGCAAAGCCATTAGAAAGAGACTCAGAGAGGACATAAGAAAATTTAACAGAAGAAAAGTAGAACAAGCATTAAGGGAAAACAAAGGATTTAAATCAGCAGCCATGAGCAGTAATACAGAAAGACAAATGATACTGAAACTGAAGAATAGTGACGGTGTACTTATAAATAGCAGAGAAGGCATAATTCAAATAGCAGAAGACTACTATAAAGAGTTATACAAGGAGCGAGGGATCAATCTTCCCCACTGATGCCAGCAGTGGGGAAGATTGATTGCAAATTAGTAATACATACAACATACCTGATATCCTTCCTGATGAGGTAGAACATGCGTTGAAGAAAATGAAGAATCTGAAAGCCCCAGGGGAAGATGAAGTTACTGTAGAGTTGTTAAAATTGGGAGGAAGAGACATGACACAAAAACTGGCAAGACCCTTCACAAAATGCATTAGAAAAGGTGTGATACATAAGGAGTGGAATAATGCAATCATAGTTTTGCTGCATAAGAAAGGAGATAAATCAGAAATTGGAAATTATAGACCAATTAGCTTGTTATCCCACATCTACAAGTTGTTCACAAGGTTCATTACTAACAGATTAGAAAGAAGATGAGAATCAACCGAAAGAGCAAGCTGGCTTTAGGACAGGATTCTCAACTATGGATTACCTTCATGTAATGTCACTGCTAATGGAGAAAGTAAATGAATATAAAATATAAAACACCATTATGCCTGGCATTTGTGGATTATGAAAAGGCATTTGCCTACATACAGCATAAGGCAATGTTTCAGGCACTGGAAAAACAAGGCATAGATACCCCATATATTATGATTTTTAAGAAAATATATAAGAATGCCACTTCCTTTATTAGACTAGACAAAGACAGTAGGAAATTTAAAATTGAGAAAGGAGTTCGACAAGGAGACACAATATCTCCGAAGTTGTTTACTGCTGCCCTTTGAGGAAGCTTTCACAAGATTAGACTGGTCGCAGAAAGGAGTCGATGTGAATGGAGAGTACCTAAACCATTTATGATTTGCAGATGACATTGTGGTCATACGCCACGATCCAAAAGAATTAGAGGAAAATTTTAATTAGTTATGCAGAGTTATTAAGGATTTTGGACTAAAGATGAATATAGCTAAAACAAAAGTAACGATGAACAAGTATGCCATAGAAAGGGATATAATGATTGAAGGAGCAGTAATTGAAAAGGTGGAGTTATTTCCTTATCTGGGAAAAATCATTAGCTGTAATAATGATAAATGGCTGGAAGTCAAGAGAAGAATAAATTTTGAATGGATAGCATTCAGGAAATATAGTCACATACTGAGAAGCAATATCCCAATTTGTCTGAAACAAAATAATGAAGCAATATATACTCTCCACCATGACTTGTGGAAGTGAAATTGGGCACTCACCAAAAGAATGGAAGAGAATCTGAGAACTACACAGCGAAGAATGGAAAACTTGAAAGACAACAACGGAGATGGACAGATGAAATTCATGAGTTTTTGAGTAGTAAATGGATGCCCATTGCACAAAGCAGAAGGAATTGGAAAGTTGCTGGAGAGGCCTTCACCATTACAGTGGATTGAAAATGACTGATGATGATAACCTTCATCAATATCATTGGTAAACATACAAAACAACAGTAGCCCAACACCAAACCCTGGGGGACTCCACTAATAACGTTAGTCCATGAAGAGCAGTACCCATTAATTACCACTCAACCACCCTTTTATCCATTGTAGCAACTTTCCCTTAATAACATACAGCTCCAATTTATACAGTAGTCTCTCATGCCCAACACTATCAAAAGCTTTAGTGAAATCCAAGTATATGATATCAAAATTATTTTTTGCATCCATTCCCTTTGTAACTAAATCATAGTATCCAATCAAAATTGTCAGACAAGACTTCCCTTAACAAACCCAGGCTGTATCTTTTTACTGCAGTCTTGTCTAGATGATCCTGCAAAGCTTCTTTAATCAGTGACTCCATTATTTTACCCAGAATGTGTAATTATCCATGTCACCCTTTAATCCAAGTTTTCAACCTCCACTACGACACATGGAATAAAGTTCCAACTATCAACTATCCGCTGGTTAAAGGCAAATTTCGCACATCTATTCTACAATTATCTTTCCTCAATTTGAATTTATGCCCTCTCGGGTTCATAATCTCAGCAAAAGGAAGAGACCCATCAGAATTGGGCTGCTCAACCCATAGAAAATGCTGCGATTAGCAGAACTTAAGATTTTCCCACTAAGAGGGCCCTTTGTTCCGCTAACCAATCTTGTAGCCCTTCTCTATACTCGCTCAAAGGTAAACATACAAAAGCATCCTTCCTAGTCTTATAATATGGTTTCTGATGTAGATAGTTTTTATTTGAAATCGGGGAGAAGTACAGGCACAAATGTGCGTGAGAGTGAAATAATTGTTGCTAACATACAGGACCAAAGGCAGAGGTACCCTGACATGTCTGCTATTTTTGAGCTTGTAACAAAGTTGAAGAAAAAAGTCATTGATTACATGACTAGTGAAAATAATTAAGTGACTAAAGCTGCAACTAATTTCTTACTTGACGTATGGATTGACATGGAGACTATATCAACAGCATTAGTCATTGACAATGAACGTCTTAAAACAAGGGTAGAGGAGATGAAGGTGCATGCCAGTTTATTGGATGACATTGTAAGAGGGCAGCCTTTTCTATCTAATGTTGCAGAACAAAAGGGGACATGCGGACAAGGTTAGGACTGGATTCAGCCAGCCTCAATTAGGTGAACAGGTAATATTAAATGATATCTGTATGGTGAATAATAACAAGAAGCTGAGCAAAGTGGCAAGATTAAATAATAAGGTTATTTTCAGGGCTGAGGAGTCCTCAAAACAGTATAAGTCAAGCCAGGAAGTTAAAGAGGTTATTGTTAACACATTAAAGGAAAAGTTTCAAGAAAAAAAATTAGAAATCTAAGAGCTATACGAAATAAAGGAGCCGTTGAGACAGATAATGATAAGGATTTAGATAAACTCAGTAAGGCAGAGGTATTTTTTCAAAAGGGTATTAATTTGGATAAAGTAAAGTTACAGAACCCTACCATCTTAGTGTATGATGTACCTAAGGAATTAACTAGGGAAGATATTATGAGGGATTTATATCAGAAAAATCTTCAAGATTATGGATATGAGGAGCAAGAGGTCAGAGAGGGCATTGTTTTTAGATTTAATAACAGTTCCAAGGCAAGGTTTAATAATTGGGTGATTGGGGTAGCTCCTACACATGTTGGAAAATTTGATGTGTAATGAAAGATTGTATTTTGGATATACATCACACAAATTCAGGCATTTTACAGTTGTGACTAAATGTTTCAAGTGTTTGGGGTATGGCCACTCTATAACACTGCACACACACACACAAGACCGTGTCATGTGGTCATTGTGCTCAGGGTGGCCATCTTTTTTTTTTTTTTTTTATGAAAACCCCAAACACGAAAGGTATCAAAACCTATAGTACTTAGTACTGTGCATGGGTTGAAAGAGAAGTAGGGGGGGAACTTTGCTCTAGAAACTAAACATGGGTTTCACCACTTCAAGCCTCCAATAAGCAAAGTGGTGGTATTGCACCGGTTGATGAAAGTCATCTACCACCTCAGGATTTGCCCAAATAAAAATAAAGATCCATGCTGTGTGAACTGCAAGCGCAGAGGTAGAGCTTATGATCATCATTAAGGAGTAGTAGTTGTCCTGAGTATAAAAAGGCTCCAGAGTTTGCAAGTATGCATAACTGTAGTACTTTTAATGTTAATGGTAGTTTTCAACATAAAGATGAAGGTAGTTGGCTCAACTCAATGCCCAAAGATGTTGTGCTGATGAAATTAGAATGGTGGCTGTACAAGAAAGTGTTGGCATTTTGTGTATGCAGGAGCCATATGTTGGTTCCTTTGCACACAGACATAAAATTGTTGGTTTATGTCCATGCGCAAAGGAACACGGACATAAAATTGTTGGTTTTCCTGCTGATGCCAGAGTTACAAGTGTAGTTGATGTTAAACCTAAAACAGCAATTAAGTTATTGCAGATAACTGTCCTCTCCAAGCTGTGAAGTCAGAACTCAACATGTGTGAACATTAGTACTCCTGGCTGTCTTTTAATTTAATATCTCTTTGTTGTCCTCCAAGTCACAAAATTGTTAACTCTATCCATTATATGGAAACAGTTTTCAGTGAAATTGGTTGTAGTAATTTAATTATTGCATTGAATTCCAATGCAAAGTCTAACTTATGGTTTAGCGGCATGACTGAGCAGAGAGGTCGCTTAAGGGAGGACTTTATTTTAATGAATAATTTGTGTGTAGTCAATATATCAGGTCAGCCTTATACTTTTAACAATGTTCATGGCAGGTCGAACATTGATTTGACTTTAGTTACTCAGGGGTTATCCAGACGAATCTGTCATTAGCTTGTGAAAACAGACTATACGAATAGTGATCATAGATCTTTGGTTTTTCATATTAATTTGGCTGATTTAAATACTACTTTAGATTTTGATAATTTTGAATTAACTAGATTTACTTATAAGAACATTAACTGGTCTAGTTTTGTATGGTCGGTGGCTTTAGATTTTTCAGGAGACAATACAGTTAATTTGAATTTTTTAAATGCTTGTGAGTATGCTGCTTTCGTTCAGTCTTCATTGCTTAGAGCCCTCAGTTGTGCCTCAAGAAGACAACGAGTTAAGAGGCGAGTTGTTAATTGGTGGAATGCAGAATTATCCAGGTTAAGGAAAGAAGTATTTTTATGTAGGAAGGCATATCAGAGGTATAGACGGTGGGGGCTGAATGAGGCTCAATTTTATCATGCATGTTATAGGAATAAAAAGAAAATTTATTATAGGGCTATTTATGAAAGTAAATTAAAGGCTTGGAGAAATCTAGTTACTAGTGTGAGCAATACAGATCCTTGGGGATTAATTTATAAACTAAGTATGAATAAAGTAAGACATGGAGAGATAATGAATACAGTAATTGTCAATGGTGTGGAAACAAATGATTGGATTACAACAGTGCAGGCAATACCATCGGAGTTGCTTCCTCATGAAGAAGGGGGGAGACAACAGAGCAAGAAGGTATCAGGGACTCTAATGTAACATACCTTGGGTCTGTTGATATTAGCTTATTTACTTTAGAGGAATTGAGAGCGTTTCTAAGAAAATTAACATTTCTAAAGCTCCGGGGATCGATATAGTAGAGAATATCGCTGTTCTTAAAGTGATTGAGTTTTATCCTAACATCTTGTTAACTTATATAATAAATGCTTACTTCAAGGTACCTTTCCCTGGGATCTGGAAAGTTGGTTTGATCAAGCTGCTAGTTAAGCCGTGTAAAAAAAAAAATCGAATGACCCAAGAGGGTATAGACCAATTTCGTTATTGGCTAATCTTGGCAAAGTTTTTGAAAGATTGTTATTTTTAAGACTGAACCAAGTCATGGATAAAAATGGTTTGACCCTGCCTTATCAGTATGGTTTCAAGAGAGGGCATTCTATGGAGGATGCCATTAATGATCTCATGAATTTCACTAATCAGGCAGAGGATAAGTATGTGTTAGCCATCTTTACAGATTTTACTGGAGAGAATACTCTCATGTGGCATGAGAGTATTCTGTCTGCATTAAGGGGTATGCAATGTCCAGACTTATTGTATAGAACAATACAGAATTATTTGTATGGTAGGAAAATTATAGTGAAAGCTGAGCATCTACAGTTTAATAGGAATCTTTCGAGAGGGTGTCCTCAGAGGTCTGTATTGGGCCCACTTTTTTGGAACTTAGTACTTAATTTATGGCTAGAACAATCAGTTGAAAATCTGCATAACATTGCTTATGAAGATGATTTGGTTTTATGTGTTACTGGTAAATTCAGGTCTGTGCTTGAAATAAGAGTGGCCCAGGTATTAGAAAGTCTAGTGTCATGGGCTGATCTGCATAAACTATTGATATCTACAACTAAAAGTGTTATGATGCTTCTTAAGGGGAAACTAAATTATGCGTGACCACCAAAAGCTTTAATTAAGGGGCGGCAGATTCTCCTAGTATCTGAGGTGAAATATCTAGGTATAAGAATTGATGATAGATTATCATTTTTTCCACATTTAAATTATTTACATGAAAAAGTTAAAATCTTTAGTGCAGCAATAATTCAATTAAATAGGTCAGATTGGGGGTTGAAAAGTAGAGTTTCAAATTTATACTACAAGGCAGTCTTCGTATCCATAGTTGTGTACGGAGCATCAGCATGGTACTTCAGAGTTACTAACGTTAAATTTAAATAGTTATCGATTCAGTGCTCAATGCTTTATGTTATTTCTAGTTTGTGCAGAACAATCTCAACGAATGCTATGCAGGTTTTGGCTGGGCATTTGCCTCTAGACTTGTACATTGTGTATTGGGCCCTTTGTTATTACTTTAAAAAAGGGATAGTTGTTTCTTTCAAGAATATTACATCTGATGTCACTATAGAGATAGTTGAAGCTAAGAAAAATGTTCAAACACAGTTGATTGGTATGTTTTTTTTTTGGTAGTTGTTGGCGCATCGGCTTCTGTGGCCATAGTGCACCTCCCAAGGTTTTTGCAGTACTTTGATCCAAGCCCGAGGCGGGATTCGAACCCGCGACCTTTGGGTTGCCAGGCAAGCACTTTACCCACCTGGCTAGCCCGGTCGGCGATTGGTATGTGGCAACAGAGATGGGATCTTAGTGTAACTGGGGAGGTGACTAGATTGTTCATTCCAACAGTTACATTTACTTATGATAGTAACAACAAATGGTTTTTTCCTTCTATGGTAACATCGTTTATTTTAGCTGGCCATGGGTCATTAAATTTTAAACTACATTACTTTGGTCTAGTCAACTCTCCTTTATGTACTTGCGGTCAACGTGAGACCCTGAGTCATTTATTATATGATTGTAGTTTCTAGGTTGAACTTAGAGAAAGGCTAAAAGTGAAGATTGGTAATTTGATTAGAGGCTGTGAAAGTGATCTTATTGCTAATCAGGCTAAATTTCAAGCACTGCAAGAGTCCTGCTTAACTGATTTTCAACGGAAAATACATTGGAATAATCTAATGCTTACTAATTAAGATTTGGTTATATACACTTTGATTATCTGTTTGTTTTTTTAGTTTATATTGTATGAATATATGTGTGTGTGTGTGTGTGTGTGTGTGTGTGTGTGTGTGTGTGTGTGTGTGTGTGTGTGTGTGTGTGTGTGTGTGTGTGTGTGTGTGTACAGTCAATTCCGGTTAATTGGGACACATCACTTTGGCCCAGTTAAGCGGCTGCCCCAATTAAGCAAAATTTTAATGAGCTGAAAAGCACATTCTAACAGAGGCAAAAAGGTATGAATAAAATAAAGGGAATGTGGTATTTAAAGAAAGCACACTGTATTTAAGTTATATTGGTGCAAACATTTATTTAAAAATAACTAAAGCTAAAAGCAAACAAAATGTACATATGTAAAATGAAGATACAGTACAGAATAATGTCCGTGTCAAGCAAAGGTTACACATTACTTAAGGGTTCTTACTTTGAAAAAAAATTATGAAGTGTACCCTAACGTGTTCTCTTTATGGACTGCAATTGAACAAAGCGGTGCAGGTAACTAATGCTGATAAAGGACTGCCTTCATTGCCTTCCTGCATGAAATAACATCTCAATTCAGTGATACATTTCCTGGCATCCTGGTTAGTCACTCGCTTAGGTATATCATCGTCATCATTTTCTTGGTCTTTTGGTGACTGCGTTTTGCCAAAATTTGTTCAATAATCGTTTCCTCATAATCTTAATTTTCATCATGGCATTGAAGGTTATCGTCAATCATTAAAAATTCTTCACAATTTTGGACCTGTTGCAGTTCCAAAGCCATTTCATTTTCTGTACAGCTTATCACGTCTGAATCACAATTAGTCGTGAAACCACATTTAGCAAAACAATTCCGAATTGTTTTGCTGCTTATTCCTTGCCAGCTATCGGTGATAAATTGAATAGCTTTTAACGTTGAAACTTTTGCACTAATCTCTATTGATTTCGAAGATGTCAGCAGATTTTCCTCAATTGCTTCAAGGATGTGATTAACCAGCTTTCCACGATAATAGGTCTTAATTTTTTATAATTCCCAGGTCCATAGGCTGTATCAGGGATGTGGTGTTAGGGGGTAAAAATTCCAGTTCAATATTTTTTAAACCAGCTACATTAGAGTGTGCGGTGCAGTTGTCCAATATCAACAGAATTTTTCTGGACTTCTGTTGCAGTTCCGTGTCCAAGTTCATTAGCCATTGTGTAAAAATATGTGGTCATTCACGCCTTCTTACTGGCATAATACAAAACTGGCAAACTGCTTATTATAAGCTCCTTGAAACAACAAGGTTTGGCACTTTTACCAATAACCAAAAGTTTGAGTTTATCATTTCCTGACATGTTTGAGCAGCACAACACTGTTACACGATCCATTGCTTTCTTTGAACCGGACAGTGTTGTGTTGATAGCTGAGGAAACAGGAATAATACAGACCTGTTTCATCGGTGTTGTAAATGTCATCCCCACTAAATTTTTTAAGCAACTCTGGCAGTTTTTCAGATTTCCATCGTTCAGCACTTGTAGCATCAGCACTGTCCTTCTCACCAACCACCCATCACTTTGAAATTTACGTGACCTAGCTTTTTGGCCAGCTCTTCTGACTTGGTTTTTAGCACAGGGCCACTTACACGCACTCCTCGTTTAGATACAGTGGAAAACCATTGATTCAAAGCATCTTCAACATCTGGATCTTTGCCTTCCCTCTTTCGCTTATGAGATGTTTTCTTTAAATCCATGCGAAATGTCCACTCCTCTCTAAGTTTTTCTTGTTGCTGTAGCAGTCGTGAAATTGTAGATTTTGGCACCTTTATTATCTCCGCTAGCTGATGATGACTGATGTTAGGAGTTTGACTTTATCTTGTCAAGAATAGAGATTTTTTTCTGAAAGCAACAAATCTTTACATGTCATCTTGACAGGGGTCTTAAATGTACTGAAAAAAAAAGGGGGGGAACCAAAATCAGTGCACTCTTTGGTACAGTTTTTCGGGTTTTTTTTTTTTTTTTTTTTTAGGGGCATTAGCAACTAAGGCCATATTGCTCCAGGATATGCGGTGGTCATTCTCTGACCTTTCTGCATCCTTCATATTTGGTGGTGATGGGCTCGAACCCCGGTCTAATCAAGAAGTGTGTGTTATGCACTGTTGCTCCTTCCCACCTGGCTACAGAGGTGCCGGTACAGCTTTTAATCTATTCTAACCTGGGTACATATGTATACAAGATGTATACATATGTACCTAGTGTGATTGTAAACAACTGCATGCAAAATTTCTTCAGAATCCGATTACCACGACACAGAACAAACGTAAAACAACCACTGTACAGCATGACTTCGCAATAACTAATTTGGCTGCTGCCCGCATGATCTCTTTGTTACGAACCATCTAAATTAGTTTATTGTTCAATAAACTATATTCAGATTTTGTGCGCGCCATCTAAATATAGTTTATTGTTCGATCAAGACCTTCGCTGCCCCAATTAAGCGGCGAGTTGGCCCAAATAAGCGGAACAAATTCAGGCTAAATATTTTTGTTTCTGTTCTTCATAATTTGCCCCTAATAAGCGGCTGACCCGATTAACCGGTGCCCCAATTAACCAGAATGGACTGTATATGTATATGTGTATATAATTTTTTATTATTTTTTTTTTTATTATTATTTTTTTATTTTTTTTTTCTGGCTCTTAGGTGTGGGCAGCCTGGGAGCGGGATTGCTGGCGCCCACCGGTATAGCAATACTTCCGGTGGGTGCAGGATTTTTGTGCATGAGGCACTGTTAAAATAGTAGACCAGGCCCAGTACCAAGTGACTATGGGCAGCCATAGTCACTTGGCACCAGGGAGCAGCTGTGCAGGTGCCAGCTGCTCCCTGGTGGCGAAGAGGCCTGCCATACAGGTCTGTTTTGCAGAGGTTCTGCACAAATTCAGTTTATCAGGTGGAGAGAGACTGAAGTCTAGGTGCCACCTAAGACATAATAATAATACATCCTTCCTAAAATGAAGCCTCCAGACCTATACACAGCACTCAGGGCGTGGACTGGCCATTGCCTTATATCAGGGGTTGGCAACCTTTGAGTGAAGAGCCATTTTTGATATAATTAAAAAAAAGAGAGAATCCAAAGAGCCGCATCACAGCTCAAGCTGGGAGGAGGTGGGTGTTTAAGAAATGGAATAAAGTGGGAAGGTGTTTTATTAAAAATATATATATTTTGAAATATTATTTATTTATATTTAAAAATGTAACAAACATAATTAAGTATGAATTAATGTGACTTTTGTTGCTGAACTTGTTGAGCGAGTCTCTCAACATCAAGCAAGTATGCCATAATTTTCATCTTTAAACATGCTGAGACACTCACATTGTTCAGGCAGTTCCTTGATTTATTTTTAATATAGTTCATGTTCGAAAATATTTGCCCGCAGAAATTCGTCGAACCAAAAACTAAGAGAAGTCCAAATGCAAATATTTTCAAATTTATATATGTGTCCGGTAAGCTACTCCATGCATCAAACACAATTTGGTCTTACTTTTTCAACTCACCACCATTCATTTGTGTAGAATTGCAGGGCAGCCTTTTGCCTTTACAAATTCTCAATTTCAATTTTAAGCATTTTAGTTTTGCACTCTACATTCCTTAATTTTTAAGTCCTCTAACTCCATTTCAAATTATGCTTCTTTTGTGCCAAAAGTTAGAGCAGCAGTTACATGTTCAAAGAGCTGCATGTAGCACATGAGCCACTGGTTGCCAACCCCTCTCTTATACAAAGGGATAATCATCTCCTTTTCTCGGCAGCCTGTCTGCACTGCTCAGAAAACTTCCTATCTGACTGCACAATTACTCCCAGGTCTTTTTCATTTTCTACCACCCTAAGTGTAGTACCACAAAGCTGGTACGTTTCTCTACAGTTACTTCTACCCATATGCAGTACTTCACATTTGTCAATGTTAAACTTAAGTTGCCACTTCTCAGGGCACCTCCGTAGTCAGGTGGGCAGGAGCAGTAGTGCGTAGCACATGCTTCTTGATTAGACTGGGGTTCGAGCCCGTGACCACCAAATACGGAGGATGCGGAAAGGTCAGGGAATGACCACATATCCCCGGAGCAATATGTCCTTAGTTGCTAATGCTCCTAAAAACCAAATAACAAACAGCCACTTGTCAGCCCATCTGTCCAAATTTTCTAGATCCTGTTCCAGTAGCGCACAGCCATTACTGTCATTAACAACTCTTCCAACCTTATTATCATCTGCAAACTTGGATATTAAGCCTGATATACCTTCATCATTATTTATATATTAATACATAAGCCATTTTCTTGAGACAGCCATTGTGAATGACAGGCCTAACCAATCAGGCTGAAAGTGGTCTCGAATTGAAGATATACGTGTGCAAAAAAAATGGGAAAAAATAAAATTCCATTGTCCATTGATTTTCACTCTATCTATCTTCATTCCACTACCAGTTGGAGTAGCTACACTGCCTGCTACTCCAACTGGTAGTGTTGAATGTACTCCACGGCAAAGAAGAAACGTGTTTAGTGCTCCCACAAGCGCATCCAGGATTGGTATGAAATGTGCATTTAAGGATCCAAAAGATTTAATGTCACAGTATTGGCTTACTTAGTGAAAGTTGTGTTCATTGTCAAGCCTTACATTTTAAGTGTGAAAAAGTTGGGTATCATTTTATTTTACTGCGGAATATGGAAATTTCAGAAGGATTGATCAATGGTAAAAGATATAGTCAAAGTTATGTATCAGAATTGTTTGGATCTAGAAATAATAACAAGAGAATCTAAAGGAAAACAGGTACTCTTACCATGCGTAGATTTGACTCCATCCGATTCAACTTTGCCATTCCCATTTAAGGGATAGCTGTTTCCTATTCAGCTGGCTTTTGTGATGACTATAAATAAAAGTCAAGGGCAAACATTTGATAGTAGGAATTTCGCTTACCTGTATTTAGCCACGGCCAATTGTATGTGGCAATGTCTTGGGTCAGATCATTCCAACATGTTAAGAGAAAGTCACCAGAATGACACAAGAATAAAAAAAATGTCATCTTCAAAGAAGTATTATAGAAAATATACTACATTTTGTAGGTGTGAAATTATTATGCAACATGCACATTTTGAATAATTGAAAAGATGGTGAAATGAAAAAAAATTTATAAGTTTCCTCAGATACAAGAAATAAGAATCTGAAGTGTACTGGCTTACCTGCTCACGAAAAAAAACGGACTACATTTCTTTAGAACAGCTAGAGAAAAACTCTGCCACCAATTGCGAAATTTCTGCAACGAGCATAGCTAGTCATTGATAAAAATAAAAAACAACAGTGGGCCCAATGCTGAACCCTCAGGTACTCCCCTAATAACATTAGTCCATGAAGAGCAGTGTCCATTGATTTTCACTCTATCTATCTTCATTCCACTGAACCACCCTTTTATCCATTGTAGCAACTTGCTCTTAATACCATACTACTCCAATTAGTACAGTTGTCTTCCATACGCAACAGTGTCAAAAGCTTTCCTGAAATCCAAGTATATGATATCAAAATTATTTTTTGCATCCATTTCCCTTTGTAACCACATCATAGTATCCAATTAAATCTGTCAGACAAGACTTTCCCTTAACAAACCCATGCTGTGTCTCAATTATTACTGCAGTCTTGTCTAGATGATCCAGCAGTGCTGCTCTAAACAGTGACTCCATTATTTTCCTTGGAACAGAAGTTAAACTAACAGTTCTGTAATTACTAAATTACTAAATTGGTCCACTTGACATAATAAATAATAATAAATAATAAATTTCTGTTTATACTCCGGGACGACCAAATGATCAGAGGAGTTCACAAGATAGACAGAATACAAGAAACAGCACCGTATTCAGCAGTCACGGGCTTGAACCCCGGTCACTCAAGGCACGTGTACTTATGCAACCGCGCGCCTGACCACTAGGCTACGGCGGACATCAATGGTTCGAATGTTGATGATCCTGCTCAGATAGCAAACAAACTGAATGAGTATTTTGCATCTACATTCACACATGAGGAATTATTAAGGTTTGAAAATGGCAGACGGTTATCAAATTGTAGAAGGGTACTTAATGATTTTGTAATAACTGAGAGCAAAGTGGAGGAGAAATTGTTGAAGTTAAACATAAGAAAAGCACCTGGGGTGGATGGGATCTATCCAGTTATATTAAAGGAGGCGGCAAAGCAACTAAGCAAACCCTTAGCCATAACTGGACTCAGGGGAAGTTCCCACGGACTGGAGATGTGCAAATGTATCCCCAATTCACAAAGGGGGGGATTGAAGGGTGACAAGTAATTACAGACCAGTTAGTTTAACTTCTGTTCCAGGTAAAATAATGGAGTCACTGGATAAAGATGCATTGCAGGATCATCTAGACAAGACTGCAGCAATAATTCAGACACAGCATGGGTTTGTTAAGGGAAAGTCTGATTGGTTATTATGATGTGGTTACAAAGGAACTGGATGCAAAAAATAATTTTGATATCATATATTTGGATTTCAGGAAAGCTTTTGGCACTGTTGCACATGGAAGACTATTGTAAAAATTGGAGCAAAATGGTATTAAGGGTAAGTTGCTACAATGGATAAACGGATGGTTAAGTGGGAGAAGACAGAGGGTGGTAATCAATGGGTGCTGCTCTTCATGGACTAATGTTATTAGTGAAGTCCCACAGGGTTTGGTGTTGGGTCCACTATTGTTTTGTATATTTATCGATGATATTGATGAAGGTATATCAGGCTTAATGTCGAAGTTTGCAGATGACACAAAGGTTGGCAGGGTTGTTAATGATAGTAATAGCAGTGTGCTACTGCAACAGGATCTAGATAATTTGTGTAGATGGGCTAAGAAGTGGCAACTGAAGTTTAACATTGACAAATGCAAAGTATTGCATATGGGTAGAAGTAACCCAAGAGAAAAGTACCAACTGTGTGGTACTTTTCTCTCGGACTTAAGGTGGTAGAAAACAAAAAAGACCTGGGAGTAATTGTGCAGTCAGATATGAAGTTTTCTAAGCAATGCAGACAGGCTGCCAGGGCAGGTCATGGGGTTTTGTCAATGATATATAGGAATTTTGCTAGCAGGGAAAAGGAGGAGATTGTCCCTCTGTATAAGGCAATGGTCAGGCCCTCGCCTTGAGTACTACGTACAGGTCTGGGGGCCTCATTTTAGGAAGGATATCGATTTGCTTGAGCATGTACAGAGAAGGGCAACAAGATTGGTGAGGGGAATGAAGGGATCCTCTTACCAAGAGAGGCTTAAGTTCTGCAAATTGCAGTGGCTGGAGACTAGGCACCTGTGCAGTGATCTGATTGATGTGTATAAGGCCTTGAATGGGTTTGAACATGCTGAATTCTGATGGGATCCTTCCACTTGTTCAGATTACAAACCTAAGGGGACTTAAATTCAAATTAAGAAAAGACAGATATAGAATAGATGTGCGGAAATTTGCCTTTAGCCAGCGGGTGGTTAATTTCTGGAACAAACTTCCATCTGTCACTGTGGAAGTTGATAGGTTGAATAAATTTAAGGAGGAATTGGACATGCATTTGGAGGGAATGCCTGTCCAGGGAATGCTGCATAAGCTCATACACTTGCTTTCTTGCATCACATGCCACTACTACTACTTGTGTCACCCTTTGATCCCCCTTTGTGAACTGAGGATACATTTGTATATCTCCAGTCCATGGGAACTTCCCGCGAGTCCAACTATGCTCTCATAATTATGGCAAAGGGTTTGCTTACTTCCTTTGCTGACTCCTTCGATATAACTGGAGGCATATGGGGTAGATTCCATCTACTCCAGATGCCTTTCTTACGTTTTTTCTTACGTTTAACCTTCAACAATTTTTCCTCCACTTTGCTCTCAGTTATTACAAAATACAACGCGTACTAGATAGCGTTAGCTTAGTATAGTATAATCAATTAATCAGTAAAATTTATTAATCTTGTTAAACTTCATTATCAATTAAATTGTACTTTTTTAACTAAATAACGACTTTGATTTTACAAACATAACATTATTAATTAATACATAACTTGATACAGAAGTTATATAAAGAAACTCAAAGATAATACTCGATACTGAAAAAAAAAAAAAAAAGAAAAAAAAAAAACACATATATACAGTGGTACCTCGCAATTCGACTATAATCCGTCGCCAAATTAGAGTCGAATTGCGAATTTGTCGAATTGTGGGTCAATATTTTCCATATAAGTTGATGGAAAATTGATTAATTCGTTGTCGGAGAGAAATAAACAGTATTATTGACTTGACTATATTCTACCATATAACAAACGAAATTACAAAATACATAATGAGTACATACATTTCATTGAGCCTTAGATGTTGGAAGGATGTTTTATTTATCTTGTTCTACCCTTTCTCTTCTCCTCTTGGCTTGAATGGGGATGAGGAATTTATCAAGGGTGGACTGTCTCTCCCTCTTTTTCAAGATAGCCTTGAAGTGATGCATAGTAGTGTTGTTAAACAAGTCTGTCATTCTAGTTACAACAGCAGTGTTGGGGTGCCATTTTAAACAAACAGACTGCACCTTCTCCCAATGGAATAAAATTTCTTTAATGGCAGCTGTTGGCATCGGCCCTTTTTTTCTGTCTTCTTCTTCTTCTCCTTCAAGTGAAATTTCCTTTTCTCTCTCTTTTGCTTCCTGTTCTCTGAGTGTTTTGAGTTCTTTCACGGTTGGTTCGTCATCGTGATCCTCCACAAGCTCTTCCACATCAGCCTCATCAACTTCTCCTATGTCGAGGTTCTCCGCCGTCGAAATGATTTCTCACATGGCTGCAGTTGCTTCTGATTCTTCAGCGGCTAGGACTGCACTGTTGTAATCCCAAAAAAAGATATAAAGGAAATGGCGTGAAGAATATTGAACTCAGTCTTCCAGAACTCCTTCAGTGTCTTATCAGAAGAATGAGTCACGTCAAAAAGCTGCGAAAACAAAGCCTTGGTGTAAAGTTTTTTAAAACAGGCAATTACTTCTTGATCCATGGGTTGGATCAGTGATGTGGTGTTTGGAGGAAAAACTGGACTTTGATGAAATCAAAGTCAATTTCAAGAATGTTTGCCAAGTCTTGGGGGTGGGCACTAGCATTGTCAAGAATCAGCAGTGCTTTCAAAGGTAAATTGTTGTCAATGAGGAATTTTTTTACGCTCGGGGCAAACTCCTCAAAAATCCAATCTTTGAAGACTTTCTGGTCTACCTAGGCTTTTGCATTGGATCTCCACATCACTGGCAGTTTGGACTTGATGATTTTCTTCCCAAAACAGCAAGGATTTTTAGAGTGGTAAATGAGAAGTGGCTTTACCTTAAAGTCTCCGCTTGCATTTGCTGCCAATAACAAGGTAAGCCTATCTTTCATAGGCTTATGTCCTGGGAGCGTCACTACTTCTTGCGTGATGTATGTTCGATTTGGTAAGCACTTCCAAAATAACCCAGTTTCATCCCCGTTAAAAATTTGCTGCGGCAAGTAGCCTTCCTTCATGATTAAATCTTCAAATTTTTTCACAAACTCTTCTGCAGCCTTTTTATCTGCACTAGCTGCTTCCCCATGTCTGAACACTATGGATACCTATTCTACCTTTGAATCTGTGAAACCACCCACGACTTGCCTTAAATTCATCAGTTTGATCTGAGATATGTCCTGGAATTTTCTTCTGCAATTCTTCAAAAATTAACCTAGCCTTCTCACAGATCATTGCCTAAGTTAATGGATCTCCTTTCATCTGTCTTTCTCTAATCCAGGTAAGAAGCAGCTTTTCCATTTCTTCATTGATTAAAGATCTGTTTCTGTCAGAAATTTTCATTGCTCCAGCGAACACCCTAGCATCTATAATCTTGTCTCTTTGTTGCCAAAAAGTTGCCTCGGTTGACCTAGGGACGCCATACTCATGAGCTACATCTGTAATTGTTCTACCTTTCTGCACTTTATCTATAATTTCTTTCTTCTTTTCTATGCTCAACCAAGTGTGTTTCTTTCCTGAATTATTCCGCTGTTCACTTCTCTTTGGACCCATTATTAAATTTCACTCAAAAAATAAATAACTACCAAAGCACAAAATTTTTTACTTTATGAGAAATGCAGAATTATAAATTAGCACAAACAACTAGAACAAACGTGAACTCAGACTACGATTATTAACAAGATAATGTTGTCTCATAACTGAGGAAGAACTGATGGCATACCTGTAGCTATTTTTGAGGGCGGCTAACGTAGCTCAACGATTGAGGGATCTATTCCCACTTTATCTATCATTGGTTAAATGTTACTCTCGCTTTTTAATACCATTGGTTAAAATGTAAGAAGCAGCCGTCACTATTTAGTGCTATTTAGTAACGTTAAACATAGTTACGTAGTCCAGCTAAAGAATTCTATCATGCAATATCGTGTAGCGTTTTCGCTGGCCCGCAAAATCCGACTGTCGAATTGCGGTACGTCAAATTGCGAGGCACTACCTGTATAGTGTTATAACTGCATTGGGTTATAATTTTGTACTAAAATTGAATTTTATTGAAATTAAATCAAAATCATGACTCAGACCAGAGCAGCAAAGCAAAAGGCTAATGGGAGTGCTGCGGCTCAGGGGAGAACTGGGGGGGGAGGCAGTTGCCCTCTGAATCGCAGCCTTTTAAAATGCACTGCTTGCTTGATGTTTCTGGAGCAATCAGGTACGGGACACAATATTGCCAAGGGGAATGTCTTTGTGTGTGCACGATGTAAGGAGTGTGAGGAAATCAGGCAACAACTCAGCGTTGTTATGGGCCCATATGAGAGCTTGAAGGACAGGGTGGATGCCCTCAAAAGATCTAAACTGAGGAGCCCATCAAGCTCTCAGCTTCCCACATCAACGCCACAGCGTGCACTTGAACATCACGCAACACAGCGACAATCCCCAAGGCAGAATGTGCTGGTCCCACAGGAACTAGTAGTTGTCGATGACTCTATTGTCAGGAAAAAGGGGAACATATTATGTAAAGAGGATAGGTGAAACAGGACCAGAGTATGTTTGCCAGGGGCAAAGGTTGATGATGATGTTGTAGTGCAGATATCCTTTAAGGGCACAAAAGGTGATATTGTTGTACACGTTGGCACTAATGATATTAAGAGTAGGAGACCGGCAGAATTACTAAACAAATACAGGTCACTGTTGAAAAAAAAAAGCCTTGAATTAGGGTTCAATTTGAAAGTGTCTGCAATTCTACCCAGACACGATAGGAGGGAATATATGATGAGAGCCTTTTTGATCAATTCGGCCCTGGAGAGATTGTGCAAGGCTCAAAGTGTAGAATTTTTCTCAATCATGGTCTGTACTTGTTAATAGGAGAAACTGCTTCTACAGGGATGGGTTACACTTAAATAGAAAGGGTGCAAGAATATTTGCTGATGCTATCGAGGCAGTGTTAGGTGGGTCAGAAAACTGCTGGATTGAGGGGGGGATACACACACTAATGGATTAACAGTAGCCGCTGGCAGAGGTTAAAGTGATTTTTGCACTGAATTGTACAGTACAATAAAGTGATTCTATTGCAATGAGCAGCAGCCTGGAAAACAAGATGCAGGGGATTTCAGAGACTGCTGGGAGTCATTGTGGTACAGGTAAACACATGGATTGCATTAGCGTAGCTAAGAATAGGGGCAGATGCATGTATACTTGTGTGTACACCAATCATAGGAGTTTGGTAAATAAATTTGATGAATTTGAGGTGTTGGTCAAAACATCAAAGGCTGATATTGTTGGGATATCAGAGACATGGTATCACACATATATAAGGACTGCAAAACTGGAATTTGGGGAGTACAATGCGTACAGGAAGGATAGACAGGATAGGAAGGGAGGAGGGATTATGCTATTAGTTAAGAAACACATAAAATCCAAGGAGGTACGGCCAGCCGACATTGCTGGACAGTACAGTGTCGAGTCAGTTTGGTGTGACATAAACAATGGTAAATCAAAATTGAGAGTAGGAGTGGGTTATTGGTCTAATGACTCTGATGAGTATAATAAAAAACTGTACAGGGAAATAGAGTGAGTCAGTAAATCTTATAATGGGGGATTTTAATTTCCCGGATATTGACTGGAATTTGTGGGTTGATCACTTGCACACATGCAAGGCTTTTGTGGATTTATTGGATGATTGTTTTCTACATCAGCATGTTTGGGAGGCAACCACAGGGAGTAATATTCTTGATCTGATTATCAGTAGTGATTCTTCATGCATCAAGACTCTGCAGATAAAGGAACCACTAGGTGGCAGTAATCACATTGTGCTGAAGTGGGATTTACTCAAAGAGGTTAACTACGATCAAGGGTAAAGGAAGGATTTTTGCCTTCGTAAAGGCGAATACAGAGGTCTGAGACAGTATTTAAATTCTATATAGAGGGACCAACTGATGATGTTACCAACAGCAAATTCAAAATGGGAAGCATTCAAAGAATTAATCTCGGAAGCTACTAGGCAAGAAAAATGCATGGGATACATGTAAATTAATGGGTGACATGGAAGCCTACGATAGATATAAGCTGGTCTGTAACCAAGTCACAAAGGAGGTTACGCAAGCAAAGGCAGATTATGAGAAATCTTTGGCAAAGGATGCAAAGAAAAACAGCAAAGAATTCTTTACCTATGTAAACTCTAGAAGGAAGGGGGATGAATCAGATTGATCCACTGGATATCGATGGTTCGACTGTCGATGATCCTGCTCAGGTGGCTAACAAACTAAATGGGTATTTTGCATCTACATTCACACATGAGGAGTTATTCAGGGAGGGGATGCCAGAGGTGAACTAAATTCTGGCAGTGAGGGGTTGCCAGAGGTGAATTAAACTCTGGCAGTGAGCTAGATGATTTTGTAATAACTGAGAGTAAAGTGGAGGGGAAATTGTTGAAGATAAACATAAGAAAGGCCCCTGGGGTGGATGGCATCTATCCAGTTATTTAAAGGAGGCAGCAAAGGAAGTAAGAAAACCCTTAGCCATAATTATGAGAGCTTCCTTGGAATCAGAGGAGGTACCTATGGACTGGAGATGTGCAAATGTGACCCAATTCATAAAGGAGGATCAAAGGGCAAAACAAGTAATTATAGACCTGTTAGTTTAACTTTTGTTCCAGGGAAATTGATGGAGGCACTGGTTAAAGAAGCACTGCAGGATCATCTAGACAAGACTTCAGTTATAGCTCGGACACAGCATGGGTTTGTTAAGGGGAAGTCTTGTCTTACTGATTTGATTGGATACTATGATGCAGTCATAAAGAAACTGGATCCAAAGAATAACTTTGATATCATATATTTGGATCTGAGAAAAGCCTTTGATACTGTTGCACATGGAAGACTGCTGCACAAATTGGAGCAGTGTGGCGTTGGAGGCAAACTGCTGCTATGGATAAAGGGATGGTTGAGTGGGAGAAGACAGAGTGGTAATCAATGGACACTGCTCTTCGTGGACTAATGTTATTATTGGAGTCCCTCAGTGTTCAGTGTTGGATGCATTGTTGTTTTCTGTATTTATAAATGATATTGATGATGGTATATCAGGCTAAATTTTCAAGTTTGCAAACGATTCAAAGGTTGGCAGAGTTGTTAATGACACTAATGACAGTATGATGCTGCAACAGAATCTAGAAAAGTTGAGCAGATGGGCTGAGAGGTGGCAAACGAAGTTTAACATTTGACAAATGTAAAGTACTACATATGGGAATCAGTAACCCCAGAGTAACATATCAACTCTGTGGTACTACACTGACAGTAGTAGAGAATGAAAAGGACCTGGGGATAATTGTGCAGGCAGATATGAAGTTTTCTGAGCTGTGCACACGGTCTGCAAGAGTAGCTCATGGTGTCTTGTCAATCATATACAGGAATTTTTCTAGCAAGGATAAGGAGGTGATTATCCCCTTTATAAGGCAATGGTCAGGCCATACCTTGAGTACTGTATACAAGTCTGGAGGCCTCAATTTAAGTAGGATGTAGAGCTGCTGGAACGAGTGCAGAGAAGGGCAACAAGATTAGTGAATGGAAAAAAGGGTTGCTCTTACGAAGGAAGGCTTAAGTTTGCAAATTACAGTGTCTGGAGCCTAGGCACCTGCGAGGTGATCTGATTGAAGTGTATAAAGCCTTGAATGGTTTGAGCATGCTCAATGCGGATGGGATTCTTCCTCTTGCTCAGAATAATTGCCTGAGAGGGCATAAATTCAAACTGAGGAAAGACAGTTGTAGTATAGATGTGCGGAAGTTGGCCTTTAGCCAGCGGTTAGTTGATTGGTGGAACACACTTCCATCTTTTGTTGTGAAGCTGATAGCCTAAATAAATTTAAAGCTGAGCTGGACAGGTATTTGGAAGGAATGGAGGGGTGACATCGGAGCTTTTTTTTTGGCTGATGCTGCATAAGCTTGCTTTCTTTTATCGTGTGCCTCTACTAATGTTAATGCTAAATTCATATCATTAAGCTCCCTGTCAGAGTTTAATAATACGCTTCTGTACTCCACTTCCCTACAGAATTCCTCATGTGCGAATGCAGATGCAAAATATTTATTCAGATTGTCAGCTATTTGAGCAGGATCGTCAACAATCGAGCCATCGATATCAAGTGGACCAATCTGATTAATCCCCTTCCTTCTAGAGTTTTTATATAAGTAAAGAAGTCCTTGCTGTTTTTCTTAGCATCTTTTGCCAAATATTTCTCATAATCTGCCTTCACTTGCCTAACCTCCTTTGTGACTTGATTACAGACTGGCTTATATCTACCATAGTCGCCTGATGATTTATGTGTCCCATGCACTTTTCTTCTCTGCCAGTTCCATTAGTTCATCCATTTAGGTCTAAACCTTGAATAGTATTTCTTAATCGGTATGAAAAGCCTAGCAGCTTCCACGATGAATTCCTTGAATGCTTCCCATTTAGAATTTGCTGTTGGTAATATCATTAGTTGGTCTCATTGTATAGAATTTAAAAACTGTCTGAGACCGTTGTAGTCACCTTTACAAAAGTAAAGTCCTTTCCTTTACCCTGATGATAGTAATATCTTTAAGTAAATCTCACATCAGTACACTGTGATCACTGCTGATAACCAGATCCAGAGTAATTCTGGTTGCCTCTCGAACATGCTGCTGCAGAAAACAATTGTCCAATAAATCAATAAAAGTCTTGTTAACCCACAAGTTCCAGTCAATATCTGGGAAGTTAAAATCTCCCATTTAGCTCCTTATTACTGTTAACTTCTAATAGCCATCCATAAAAACTTCTTCATGAATGAATGAATAATTATTCAGTTTGTCAGCAACCTGATCATCATCATCAATAATTACGACATTCATATTTAGTGTGCCAATGCAATTCATCCCTTTCCTTATAGTGGGGTGATTCCGTGTCAAGTGGCCTAATTTTGAAGATGGTCCCTGCTCGACCATCTTCAATTTTGCTGAAACTTGGTATAGATGTTTAAACAGGTTTCCAAAGAAGCTATGCAAAAATTCAGTTCAAAATATAGTATGCTTGAGGCACCAGTACCTTTTTTGTGGAAGTCACTTGTGTTACGCAGAGCAAACCACTAAAAATTTTCAAAGTTTTAAGTGTTACTGTTGCACAACATTGAGAGATAGTGCTCTGGAACTTGGTATACCTAGTTAACTTTTGGCGTCCAGGGTTCAAAAACCTTCACATTTTTTACAATGCAGTCTAAAACTGGCACCAAAAATTTGTGGCGACAAATTTAAGTAAGGCTTTTGAAAGTCATAACTTTGAAATAAAAACTTTTGGTACTTTCTTCTTTGGGCATTCCATTTAACGTCTGCATGAATTTGGCCTAAATAAATATGAACTCTTATACTTGTTTGCTGACGGAGATATTTTTCTTCAAAGATACTCAAAATTTTACCTATTTTTGGGGCAAATATCTTAAGTGGGAGACTTCCAAGTCTCTCATTTTTGCACCATTGGAAAGAGCAGGTTTTAAGCAAAAAGAATCATGGTTTTTCAGTTTTGTAACTTGATACTTAAGGCTTAAAAAATGGCCTTAAACATTTTCTATTTTCCACATAATATTTGCATACTTATTTGATGGTGAAGTTTCACATCTCAATAAGGACAGAACTACTGCATTTACAAGAATGAAATTTTCTGCAATTACAAAAATACAAAAAGATCTGTATTTTTTACAATGGGGATACAAATTGCAATAAAAAAAATTGAATGGGTTTCTTTAGTGCAAGTTCCTAAGCCTGAAAGGAGGCCTTTATTCAGGATTCCAAGCATGAAGATGATGTTCTATTGGTTTCTAAGCTTGAAAAAAGTTATAACTGCAACAAAATTTATTTAAAACACAAATACAATTTGAAATAAGCAAGTGAGTGTGAAGATATTGAATCACTGCTTCGTAATGGACTGGAATTTTTCATTGATGGTTGATATTACTACTTCAGGCAAGCTATATTGTTGTCCCATCGTTGTTGCTTTTGGAGCTGGAAGACTGGCAATAATTTGTTGTTCAGGAATACAGCAGACATCTTGTCCAGCAGGCCAGTGAAATGAGCGAACTGCTCCATGAAGATGCATGAAATTTACCAATACATCATGTTCTTCAAATGAAATTTCACAAATATTTCAAATCTACCAATTATTGTCATAAATACAGGAAATGTATGTATGCCAGGCTTAAATTAACAATTGGCACATATTGATATGTGCCAATTGTTTTAATATTCTATTGAAGCCAATATTCTATTTCAATTTAGTCTGATCAAATATTGTATTGCAATTTAGTCTGATCTACATGAGCTACAAATGATGATGGTGTGTCATTTGATATTCTGCAAACACGAATCTGTCTTGCATCAATTCATTTCACAAATATACGTGGTCTCAATTCTAATCTCAACGACGTCCATTTCCACTCACAGTCTGCCAAACCCCATGTACTTTTTCTGACAGAATCTCAGTTATTGGTTGATTCAACTAATACTCATCTCAGATGCCCAAATTATTCGCTGTATGATTCCTTTCGCCTCAAAGGTGGTACTTGTGTATACGTCCATTCTGATATTCTCTGTCAGAGACTTGGCAATTTGGAATCTCCTCTCTTTGATCTTCTCTGGCTTAAAATTTCTCTACCTCACTGTGTCAAATTCATCTGTTGTCTCTACCATTCTCCCAATTCCACTAATCACTTGGAGCTCTTTGACTTCCTCTCTTTGCAACTTGACTTTCTCCAGTCCAACTTTCCTAACAGTGAGGTGGATTTTAATGTTCACAACTCCAGCTGGCTTCTGTTTTCTAGTCACACCGACTCAGCTGGTCGAGATGCTGAGGCTTTTGCAATTACTAATGACCTTGAACAGATTGTTCATTTACCTACAAGAATACCGGACAATCCTAATCATACAGCCAATACGCTTGATCTTTTTCTCACAAACAACCCTTCTAAGTACACGTCAAAGTGAGAGGTCCTTTAGGCACTTCAGATCACAACTTGGTGATTGGCTCTTCTCCAATGGAATCTTTATCTCATGGCTATTCCCAACCTTGTGTTTTTGGCATTACAAGAATGCAAACTGGGATGACCTGCGAGAGTTCTTTTCCTTGGTCGGATTACTGCTTCAAAACTTCTGATGTCAACATTTGCTCAGATCGTGTCAGTGAAATTATTCTTGCAGGAATGGAATCCTTTATTCCACATTCCACTTTAAAACCTCGTCCTTTATCTAAACCTTGGTTTTCCAACAAATGTGCTAAGGCTGTCCAAGAGAAGAATGTTGCATATCGTAATTGGCTTGTTTCTAATTCTTCAGTTTCATTTTCTGCCTACACCAAAGCTCGCAATAATTCTAAAGCAGTTATTAATCAGTCCAAACTAGAGTTTGAACAGGCTAAGAGTAGAAAACTTACTTCTAGCCGAGTATTCTGGTCTCTTGCCAAGCAATTGGCCACAACTTTTGCCCATCTCTGCTCCCACCTCTGTCCAAACCAGATGGTTCTGTTGTCACTTCAACCAAACAAAGCTGACCTGCTAGCATCCCATTTTTCTTCCAACCCATGTATTAATGATCTTGTTACCACCATTCCCCAGTTAATGTCTCCTGTGGTCTTCTGTCAAAAGGATATCAGAAGGATTTTGACTAATCTTGATGCTAAGAAAGCTCCAGGTCCCGATGGTATTTCTCCACTTGTTTTCAAAACCTGTGCTCCTGAACTTACTCCTATTCTTTGCCACCTGTTTTCACTTTCTTATTCCAAAGGTGTTTTTCCTTCTGCTTGGAAATTTGCTCATATCCAGCCAGTTCCTAAAAAGGGTGACAAATCCCTCCATCCAATTATCATCCCATTGCAATTACTTCTACTCTTTTTAAAGTAATGGAGAAATCAATTAACTGCCAACTCTTAAACTACCTAGAAACCTTCCGTCTGATCAACAATAGCCAGTATGGATTCCGTCAGTGTCGATCCACTGGTGATATTCTGTATTATGTTACCCATTTATGGACTAATTCAATGGAAAGGTTCGGTGAAACACAAGTAGTTGCTCTTGACATCTCAAAGACTTTCGATCGTGTTTGGCATAAAGGTCTTCTAAACAAGCTTCCATCTTATGGTTTGCCAACTGTTTTTAGTAATTGGTTATCCATTTTTCTCTCTGATCGCTCACTGATGGTGATGGTAGATGGCTCTCTGTCTTCTAACTTCTCCACTAATGCTGGTGTCCCCCATGGTTCAGTTCTTCCCCCCAATCTTTTCCTCTTGTATTTAATGACCTTCTTCCATTGACTGGAAATCCTATCCATAGTTTTGCCAATGATAGCACATTGCATTCCACTTTCCATTTTGAGAAACCTTGTCCTGCTCAATCAGTTTGAACTTCTAGAAAATCTGCTACCAATTCCTTAAATGCCGATCTTCAGGTAATTCTCCAGTGGGGCAAAGACAACTTAGTTGATGTCAACCCTTCTAAAACTCAGTCTTGTCTTATATCTTGCAAAAAGGATTCTTCTGCTCCTATTCTTATCTTTAGTGACACTCCGATTTCTAGGCAAAATGATATATCTCTTTTGGGGATTACCCTGACTTCTAATCTCTCTTGGCACAAGCACATTACAAATATTGCTTCCTCTGCATCTAAAAAACTTGGTTTTCTCTTTCGCTTTTGGTGTTACTTTTCTTCCAAACAGCTGCTCACTCTGTATAAATCGCAAATCCATCCTGCTATGGAATATTGTTCCCACATCTGGGGTGGTGCCCCCAAAACCTCTCTCAGGCTTCTTGATTCCATTCAGAAGAGGGCAGTTAGGTTAATTAATGATTCATCTCTAATAGAGTCTCTCCACTCGCTCTCTCATAGACGCACTGTTTCTGCTGCATGCTTCTTCTACAGATACTTCCATGGGCACTGTTCTTCTGAATTGGCTTCTATAATTCCCGCTCTCTCTTTCAAAACAGTCTGAACACGTACCGCCACCAGCCAACATCCATTTACTGTCCAACTTCAAACTCACAGAACCAACTTTTCATCTTCCTCATTTATTCATTCAACTGCCGTTTTCTGGAACAACCTTCCTTCATATGTATTTCTTGAAAATTACAGTCTACAGAAGTTCAAGTCCAATGTCAACAAATATCTTCTTTTGTCTTCTCAACCTCCAACCCAAGAATGGTACTAAGTACTATAGGTTCTAATACCTCTCGTGTTTGGGGTTTACATAAAAAAAAAAAAAAAAAAAAAAACTTTCTGAGACACTAAACTCTTCCATTGTTTTCTTTATGGACCAACTAAATAAAGCTAGTGTTAATATTTCAAGTATTCCTGAATGACTTGATACCATCAACTTTTCTTTCAATTCTTTCAGCAACATTGTAATCTAAGCAATTTCCACATTGATGACTTGCACTTGGCTCCATGATGTCATTTGGATCCAAGCCACCAATAGATGCAATTTTACTGGCAATTAGATCTTGTACTTGACTTGCCTTCCTTTTGGCATAGCCTTGTGAGTCTCTCTTAGCCATTCACTGAAATTTCAGAGAAATACCAATAGCCATCAAACTTGTGTTCAAGCTTTCAGTCACATGCATTTTGTTATCATGGTCTGATCCAGATGGTGCCTCTGTAGCCAGGTGAGAAGGAGCAGCAATGCATAACACAAACTTCTTGATTAGATTGGGGTTCGAGCCCGTCACCACCACATACGGAGGATGCGGAAAGGTCAGGGAATGACCACCGCATATTCCCGGAGCAATATGGCCTTAGTTGCTAATGCTCCTAAAGACCAAACAACAACTGATCCAGATGAAGTTGATGTTCCTGTTGCTGCTTTTCAGCTGTTAGACCCTTTTCGGCATGATGGGCACAGCTTCTGGCTTGGTTTTATGTCTACTTTTGTTAGGTCTTTCAGGTAGTCTGCCAATGACAAATAAATTGGTTGTAAACTTTTTTTCACCATATGATTTTTCTTCTGGAAAGGATTGCAACATGAACGCTGCAAAAATTCAAATTTTGTCAAAAGCAAAGCTTCATGATGTAGACAAATTGTGTCTTCTTCACCCAGTTTTAATCCAAAACATCATCCTATCAGCTGTTTTTCTTAAAATTCAAATTCTTTAAATAATTTTAACCCAGTTTTGCATGTATAGATAGCACATGACATTTAGAATTATCCATATGACATAAGTCCAGCTTATCTACAGCAAAATCTTCTCATTCCATGGCTTTCATGCTGACTAATAAGTGGATAAACAAACTGTTCATCATGAAGATAAAACACATTAATAACAGCATGGTTCAAATATCAGCTATTTATACTTTTTTGGTATGATTCTAGAATATTCCAGAGTTCTAGAATGCTCATCAGGTTTCTTTTTTTTTTTTGGGGATTCAAGAATATTCCAGAATTTCTGGAAGTTTAGAATATTCCATAATTCTTGGGTATTCTTCTAGAATATACTCGATTTCAGGATTATTCTAAACATTAGGCAGAATTAAGAAAGTGTTCTGCAACAAAAAAAAAAATCTCACAAAATAACAAGGCGCCTCCGTAGCCAGGTGGGAAGGAGCAGCATTGCGTAGCACACACTTCTTGATTAGACCGGGGTTCGAGCCCGTCACAACCAAATACGTAGGATTCGGAAAGGTCAGGGAATGACCACCGTATATTCACGGAGCTATATGGCCTTAGTTGCTAATGCTCCTAAAAACCAAATAACAAACAACAACAAACAAAATAACAATATGGCACATAAAACTACTTGATGTTTAGGCTTAATTTTAAGGCCTTAAGTGCAAAGACAAAACAGATAAACCGTGATCCTTGTAGCTGAAACTCTGCTTTTTCCAGTGGTGGCAAAAACAAGAGAATTGATGGTGTCCCACATTAAGATATTTGCCCTTTAAGATAGGCCTTTAAGAGTCAATCTTTGAAGGAAAATATCTCAGCCAGAAAACAAGTATAAGAGCTGATATTTAGTTACACTGAATTCATGCAGTTGGTAAGTGGAATGTCCAAAGAAGGTACCAACAGTTTTTATTTCAAAGTTACAACTTTCAAAAGTCTGTCACCAAATTTGTTGGTGCAAGTTCTAGACTGCATTGTAAAAAATGTGAAGGTTTTTGAGCCTGGACACCAAAGGTTTTGAATTCTCCGCCAAAAGTTAACTAGGCATACCAAGTTTCAAAGCACTACTTCTCACCATTGGGCAACAATATTAAAGGAGGCAGCAGAGGAAGTAAGCAAACCCTTAGCCATAATTATGAGAGCTTCCTTGGACTCAGGGGAGGTACCCGCAGACTGGAGATGTGCAAATGTGACCCCAATTCACAAAGGAGGATCAAAGGCTGACACAAGCAATTATAGACCTGTGAGTTTAACTTCTGTTCCAGGTAAATTAATGGAGGCACTGGTTAAAGAAGCACTGCAGGATCATCTAGACAAGAATTCAGTTATAGCTCAGACGCAGCATGGTTTTGTTAAGGGCAGGTCTTGCCTGACCAATTTGATTGGATACTATGATGTAGTCACAAAAGAACTGGATGCAGGGAATAACTTTGATATTATATATTTGGATCTTAGAAAGGCTTTTGATACTGTTGCACATGGAAGACTGCTGCACAAATTGGAGCAGTGTGGCATTGGAGGCAAATTGCTGCTATGGATAAGGGGATGGTTGAGTGGCAGAAGACAGAGAGTGGTAATCAATGGACACTGCTCAACGTGGACTAATGTTATTAGTGGAGTTCATCAGGGTTCAGTGTTGGGTCCGTTGTTGTTTTCGTTGTTTATGAATGATATTGATGATGGGATATCAAGTTTAATGTCGAAGTTTGCAGATGATACAAAGGTTGGCAGGGTTGTTAAGGACACCACTGATGCTATGCTGCTGCAACAGGATCTGGAAAGGTTGAACAGATGGGCTGAGAGGTGGCAAATGAAGTTTAACATTGACAAATGTAAAGTACTACACATGGGAAACAGCAACCCCAGAGCAACGTATCAACTCTGTGGTACTACACTGACAGTGGTAGAGAATGAAAGGGACTTGGGGTGGTTGTGCAGGCAGATATGAAGTTCTCTGGGCAGTGCAGACGGGCTGCAAGAGTAGCTCCTGGTGTATTGTCAATGATATATAGGAATTTTTCTAGCAGGGATAAGGAGGTGATTATTCCCTTGTATAAGGCAATGGTCAGGCCACACCTAGAGTACTGTATACAGGTCTGGAGGCCTCATTTCAAGAAGGATGTAGAGCTGCTGGAACGAGTACAGAGAAGGGCAACAAGATTAGTGAATGGAACAAAGGGGTGCTCTTATGAAGAAAGGCTTAAGTTTTGCAAATTACAGTGTCTGGAGACTAGGCACCAGCGAGGTGATCTGATAGAAGTGTATAAAGCCTTGAATGGTTTGAGCATGCTCAATGCTGATGGGATTCTTCCTCTCGCTCAGAATAATCACCTGAGAGGGCATAAATTCAAATTGAGGAAAGACATGTAGGATAGACGTGTGGAAATTTGCCTTTAGTCAGCGAGCGGTTGGTTGGTGGAACAGACTTCCATCCCTTGTCGTGGAAGTTGATAGCGTAAATAAGTTTAAGGCTCAGCTGGACAGGTATTTTGAACGAACAGAGGGGTGAAGTGGAAGTGGTTTTTTTTTTTTTTTTTTGGCTGATGCTGCAGAAGCTTGCTTTCTTGCATCAAATGCCTCTACTAATGCTAATGCAACAGTAACACTTAAAACTTTGAAAATTTTTTGTGATTTATTCCACCATAACACAAGTGACCTCCACAAAAAAGGTGCTGGTGCCTCTAGCATACTATATTTTGAACTGAAATTTTGCACAGCTTCATTTGAAACCCGTTTAAACATCCACACCAAGTTTTAACAAAATTGAAGATGGTCGAGTAGAGACCCCTAGGCCACTTGACATGGAAGACCCAGTGTTAAGATGTGCTACAAATGCTTTGCTACTTTTCTTTACATTCTTAGCCACAGACTTCTGCTTTAGCCTTACTTGAAGATCAGTTTGAACTTATCATAGGCTTCTATCTCCGCTGATAATTTATAATCATTCATGCATTTTTTCATCTGTTCAACTGATATCCATTTAGATCTTAACCTTGAAAAATATCTGTTAATTGGTATGAAAACTTAGCAGCTTCTATGATTGCTTCTCTGAATGCTTCCCATTTAGAATTTAATTTTCTAATATCCGATTGCAGTCACCTTTACAAAGGCAAAATCTCTTCACTTTGCAGTAGTTATATCTTTAAGAAAATCCGACATCAATATATTATGATCACTGCCACCTATTGGTTTCTTTATCTGGATATTCTTAATGTATGATGTGTAATTTACTGATAATCAAACAAAATATTGCTTTCTCTTGATGTATACAAGTAAAACTTCCATTTAACAACCATTATATGTTTAAATATGTTGTACTGCACAGTGCAAATGCAGCCCAGTTCTAGGAATTGAAGACACACAATGGTTGTAAGAGCGCGAGAATGTTCATAACATTCCTCAGACTAAATGGCAAAGTATATTCAGAAAATAATACAAAAACCCATTATAAAAGAAATAAGTAACAATAATTAATAGTCACTTGTAATGTTTAAATATTGCTGGATTTGGTACAACTTTCAGTTTCTTGCACAGCTTTTTCCCATCCCTGTAAAAAAAAAAAAAAAAAAAATACTATAAATACAAGCAACTTGAAATTTTTGTTTATAATAATCAACAAAAATGATAATTTGAATTCACTTTCAATACCATAAATTGAGATTTGTTCTAATTACACTGGTCAACACCAAAAATATTTCTGGCTTGAAAATAGTCAATTCTTAATTTCAGCACAAGAAAAATGAATATAACATTTAAAACTCTTAGTTAGTTCTCAGTTCCACAATATAGCCCCTCTTATGATTTAAGGGAATATTGGTGAATACTAGGGAATTTTGGAGTCTAGAGAATAGATAGGTTGGAATCAGGAAATGATATGCCATGTTTTTTTTTTTGTATTTGTTTTTAGTTTTTATTTGTATTTACCTCGCAAGTGATGTCATGAGCGAATGCCCTTTCTTTTTTTTTTTTTTTTATATCAGGTTTATGGACAAAAATTAAGTAAAAAGCCAGGATACCACGTAAATGTGTTAACAGTGTTGACAATCTCTCTTATGTGTGTAATGATGTGACATTTTCCACTCAGAAACGCCAATTGACTCCACTTGTGAAGACAGCCTACTACCATTATTTTGACTGTAAGGTAGGAGATAAAGTGTAAGGTAGGAGATAAAGACAAACCCTGGGCACCTCATTTGCTGCAACACATGTGCTGTAAATCTCTGTGGATGGTTGAATAACAAAGGATATTCAATGTCGTTTGCCATCCCAATGATTTGGAGGACTATTATTTCTGCATGGTGCCTCCTCTTCAGCATGGCATGTCAAAAAAAAGGAAGTGGACTGTGGAATACCCCAACATCCTGTCAGCTATCCCACCAGTGGCACATGGAGATGGTCTGTCTATACCTCACCCTCCAGAACAGTACACTTTGGAGTCTGATGAAGATGGGGACAGTGTGAGGACATGGTCAACCTGGACCTTCAACATCACAGGATCCTGATTTTGTGACAGAACGTGAGTCGCCGAGTGAGTCACACAGAATCACTCAAGGAGAACTAAGTGATCTAATTCGAGACCTAGATCTATCGAAAGTAAAGCAGAGCTTCTGAGATTAAAAGAATGCTTTGACTCCGTATTTTAAAAGTGAAAACAACTTTGTTGCCTGCTGTGATGTCAATGGTTTGATAACAGCTTTGAATGGGGAGCACAACCACATAACTGGAGCCTATTTACAGACTCATCAAAGCTAAGTTTAAAAGCTGTTTTGCTCCATAATGGCAATGCTCTTCTTTCAATTCCTCTAGCCATACTGTCCACATGAAGGGGAGGGCGCTGCGATCGTGGAGGTGAACGGATGCATCAGCAAGAAGCTCCGCTTGCTGTAAACGGCGGACAGTGACTGATGGCAGCAGGGAGGATTTTTTGGATTTTCCGGCTTCAAAAACAATGAAATTTGGATTCTTCATGTTGTATACAGTTGAAAACAACTAGTATTATGCAGGCAAGCTTGTTAATTATAGTTGTTTTTAGCTATTGTTGGTTTTTTGAACGTGTTTACGTGCAGTACGATTGTTACAGTATTAGCGGTAGCGATCCTACTATTGCCGATTTCTATATTGCAACGCCTCAAAATTCCAAAAATTGGGATAAATTTGTCGATCAAAATAGCTGGATACATGTTATTTGTGATGGAAAATGTGAATTTCGCTTAGATTAAACATATTCTTGCATATAAGAGTACCTTTCTTTGTGTGACTGTTTTCCCGGCCCACTGTGACTGTTTTAATAGGCCCACGACGATAAAATTAGCATTAGCATTAGTAGAGGCATATGATGCAAGAAAGCAAGCTTATTCAGCATCAGCCAAAAAAAAAAAACCCAACCACTACTCCCATTTCACCCCTCCGTTCGTTCGAAATACCTGTCCAGCTGAGCCTTAAATTTGTTTAGGCTATCAACTTCAACAACAAACGATGGGAGTCTATTCCACAAACCAACTACCCGCTGGCTAAAGGCAAATTTCCGCACATCTATCCGACATCCGTCCTTCCTCAATTTGAATTTATGCCCTCTCAGGTGATTATTCTGAGCAAGAGGAAGAATCCCATCGGCATTGAGCATGTTCAAGCCATTCAAAGCCTTATACACCTCTATCAGATCACCTCGCCGATGCCTAGTCTCCAGGCTCTGTAATTTGCAAAACTTAAGCCTTTCTTCGTAAGAGCAACCCTTTGTTCCATTCACTAATCTTGTTGCCCTTCTCTGTACTCGTTCCAGCAGCTCTACATCCTTCTTGAAATGAGGCCTCCAGACCTGTATACAGTACTCAAGGTGTGGCCTGACCAATGCCTTATACAAGGGAATAATCACATCCCTGTCCCTGCTAGAAAAATTCCTATATAATTGACAAGACACCATGAGCTACTCTTGCAGCTCGTCTGCACTGCTCAGAGAACTTCATATCTGCCTGCACAATTACCCCCAGGTCCTTTTCATTCTCTACCACTGTCAGCGTAGTACCACAGAGTTGATACGTTGATCTGGGGTTACTGTTTCCCATATGTAGTACTTTACATTTGTCAATGTTAAACTTCATTTGCCACCTCTCAGCCCATCTGCTCAACCTTTCCAGATCCTGTTGCAGCAGCATAGTATCAGTAGGGTCCTTAACAACCATGCCAACCTTTGTATCGTCTGCAAACTTGGACATTAAGCCTGATACACCATCATCAATATCATTTATAAATACAGAAAACAACAATGGACCCAACACTGAACCCTGAGGAACTCCACTAATAACATTAGTCCACGTTGAGCAGTGTCCATTGATTACCACTCTCTGTCTTCTGCCACTCAACCATCCCTTTATCCATAGCAGCAATTTGCCTCCAATGCCACACTTCTCCAATTTGTGCAGCAGTCTTCCATGCGCAACAGTATCAAAAGCCTTTCTAAGATCCAAATATATAATATCAAAGTTATTCCCTGCATCCAGTTCTTTTGTGACTACATCATAGTATCCAATCAAATTGGTCAGACAAGACCTGCCCTTAACAAAACCATGCTGTGTCTGAGCTATAACTGAATTCTGGTCCAGATGATCCTGCAGTGCTTCTTTAACCAGTGCCTCCATTAATTTTCCTGGAACCGAAGTTAAACTAACAGGTCTATAATTACTTGTGTCAGCCTTTGATCCTCCTTTGTGAATTGGGGTTACATTTGCACATCTCCAGTCTATGGGTACCTCCCCTGAGTCTAAAGAAGCTCTCATAATTATGGCTAGGGGTTTGCTTACTTCCTTTGCTGCCTCCTTTAATATAACTGGATAGATCCCATCCACCCCGGGTGCCTTTTTTATGTTTATCCTCAACAATTTCTCCTCCACTTTCCTCTCAGTTATTAGAAAATCATCTAGCTCACTGCCAATGTTTACTTCACCTACAACATTCCCCTTCCTGAATAACTCCTCATGTGTGAATGTAGATGCAAAATACTCGTTTAGATTGTTAGCCACCTGAGGAGGATCCTCAACTGTTGAACCATCAATATCCAGTGGACCAATCTGATTCATCCCTTTCCTTCTTGAGTTTAAATATGTAAAGAACTGTTTTCTGTTTTTCTTTGCATCCTTTGCCAAGGATTTTTCGTAGTCTGCCTTTGCCTGCCTAATCTCCTTTGTGACTTGGTTACAGACCAACTTATATCTATCATAGGCTTCCATGTCACCCATTAATTTGTATGTATCCCATGCATTTTTCTTCTCTGCCACATGTCTCATTAGTTCATCTGACAACCATTTAGGCCTAAACCTTGAACAATATTTCTTAGTTGGTATGTAAAGCCTGGTAGCCTCCAAGATTAGTTCCTTGAATGCTTCCCATTTTGAGTTTGCTGTTGGTAACATCATCAGTTGGTCCCACTGTATAGAATTTTAAATACTGTCTCAGACCATCATAGTCGCCTTTACGAAAACAAAAACCCTTCCCTTTACCTCTGATGGTAGTTACCTTCTTGAGTAAATGCCACTTCAACACACTGTGATCACTGCCACCTAGTAGTTCATTTATCTGCAGATTCTTAATGCATGAAGAATCACTACTGATAATCAGATCAAGAGTATTGCTCCCTCTTGTTGCCTCCCGAACATGCTGGTGTAGAAAATAATCATCCAATAAATCCACAAAAGCCTTGCTAGTGTGTGAGTGACCAACCCACAAATTCCAGTCAATATCTGGGAAATTAAAATCCCCCATTATAAGACTCTCTGATTTACTGGCCCATTCTATTTCCCTGTACAGTATCTTATTATACTCATCAGAGTCATTAGGCCTATAGCACACTCCTACTCTCAATTTTGATTTACCTATGCTTATGTCACACCAAACTGACTCGACACTGCCCTGTCCATCGATTTCGACTGGCTTCACTTCCTTGGATTTTATGTGTTTTTTAACTAATAGCATAACCCTCCTCCCCTCCTGTCCTGTCTATCCTTTCTATACACATTGTACTCCCCAAATTCCAGTTCTACATTCCTTATATCTGTGTGACACCACGTCTCTGATATCCCAACAATATCTGCCTTTGATGTTTTGAGCAATACCTCAAATTCATCAAATTTATTTACTAAACTCCTAGCACTGGTGTACACGCAAGTATACCTTATATTACTCCAATGGATAAAAGGAAATATACCTTATATTACTCCACTGGATAAAAGGAAATTATAATAACAGTAAAATGACTGGCAAAGACCAAAACTCAAGGGAAAAAAAAACTGAAAAATCAAAATTTATTGATCGTTATTCTGACTTGAAGGACCTGCTCGATAGACCTGTGGCGCTAAACAATGAAGAAATTACAAACCAAGACCTAGAATCTTGCCACGTTAAGGGTAAAATGGGCTAGGAAAGGCAAAAACCAGATAGAAAATACAGATCAAAAGGAGAATGATAATTTAGAGCCACAGGTAACAAAAACAGAGGAGAGGAAATTTCAGCAGAGGATCCCATAAGACAAATTAAAGAAATGAAACTGTTCCTAGAAGAGTTTCTTTATAAACAGACAAATACGATTACATCTGCAACAAGATTGCAGGTAGTGAATTGCTGGTCTGTTTTGGAACATAGAGTGGTTTATCTTAATACAGAAAACAAAGTATTGAAGGCAAAAGTAGAAACAGTGACTGAAGAGAAGAATAATTATAAAGAAATAAATACTTTGACTTACGCCCAAGTAGCAAGGGCCACCAAAGCAGATTCATCAAAAACTAAACAAACCAACAATAAGACTAAGGAAATACCAAAGGCAAAAGAAACAAACGATCATTATAAAGGCTAAGCCTGACTCTACATAAAAATCCAGCGAGGCAGTCAGGGATACTGTCATGACAAAATTAAAACCTCATTTGAAAGAAATAAAAGTGAATAACATGAGAAAAAAAAAAGATAATGGAGTTTTAATTGAAGTAACAAATAAAGAGGATGTTAAAAAGACTGAAACCAACCCAGAGGTAGTAAAACTACGACTGCAAACAAAAACGCCAAGGGGCAGGAACCACAACATCATTATATTTGACATCCCTGAGAAGAGATGCTATGTTGGATTTCTACAACAAAAACTTTATCAATATGATGGAACTGGACGAGTTTGCCAAAGAATTTCTTCTAAAAAGAGGGACAAAAAACAAAAGAAATGGGCAATTTAATGTCACTGTGGAAGTGTCACCCAGAATTTGTAAAAACCTACAAGAACAACAAAAAGTCTACACTGGCTGGACCAGCCATAAATTCAGGGAATTCTTTCCTGTACAGAAGTGTTTTAACTGTCACTGGCCACGATTACAAGAACTGCCAAAATAAAAATCAGCAGCCAAAATGTGCTACCTGTAAAGTAGCACGGCTGACTGACTATACACATAGTATCAGGGATGATAAATGGCCCTGTTATTAAAAAAAAAAAAAGGTAAAACTTATACAATCTAGGACCAACTATGGGCCAGATTGAAAACATAAATGTGACTAGAGCTCTAAATATTGTCCAACTGAATGCTCAAAGAGCAAGCGCTGTTGTAGATCAGATCAAACTCAAATTAGAAGAAAATAATATAGATATCTTGGTACTCCAAGAGCCCTAGGTAGGGGTCAAGGATACCCAAGGGGCTATAAAATAATAGAATACGCCTCAGGTGTCCCTTCTACAGCAATAATAGTTAAAAATACTGACCTTACAGTCACAACGGTGGATCACCTCTACTCTCCAGTGGCAGTGTGTGCCCATATCACCAGTGCTGTAGGACAGTTATATTATTTCACTATATTCTAGACCAGGTGAAGATATAAATCCAACTATTGAATACCTACAAGCAGTCATAGACTTGCTACCTACTGCAAATATCATAGTGTGTGCTGATGTCAACTGCCGATCAGCCTTATGGCATAGCGGTACGGAAGACAGAGCAGGCACGGCCAAATCCTTTCAGACTATATAGCCACCTCACCCTTTCAATTGCTAAACCAACGAAATAACCTCCCAACTTTTAGCAGTACCATGTGGGAGAGTGACACTGATGTTACTCTTGCCATCAATTCATTAGCTTATAAAATTACAGACTGGTGTGTCCAGCCGGTCTGGACCACATCGGATCATAGAGCCATCACCTTCAAACTAAATAGGCAATTACAAACACCCCAACACTCCTTGTTGAATATCAAAAGGTATAACCTCAAAAAGGCAAACTGGCAGATTTTGTAGAACATACAGCAGCTCAGCTGCAAAAACAGGAAAATGAGTGGTCTAGATCAAGCAACTGTAGCCCGGACAAGCAAGCACTAACTATGACAAACATTTTAACAAAAACAGCAGACCTGTCTATCCCACGGAAAAAACCGAGGAAGCAGGCAGTCCCTTGGTGGTGCCCTAAACTGACTGTACTCAGGAGAAGGGTGCACCAGGCAAGGAGAAATTTTCAAAGAGCCAGAACATCTTGGTCACAAAATGAGGTGGATGCACTGAGAGATTCTTATATAATCTCTCAGGAATCAGTATAGAGCCCTCATAAAGAGACAAAGAAAAGGAATACTGGAGGCACTTGGTGGAAACCACATTGAAAACAATAACCCTTGGGTAATTTTCTACAGAATAGTGACCAACAAGCTGACAAGAGGAGATGTCTTAGAAACTACTGTCAAACCAGATGGAACCACAACCCTGTGTTGGGCAGACTCTGTAAATAACATGCATAGGTTCACGCGTGAAATAGCCACGTGGTATTTTACAAATTTAGATTTTAATCTAAATCTCTAAACCTCTGATGATGACACAAATTATGAAAGACACTGCAATGTTATTTTCACCTTGGTCGTTTCTTCAAAAAATTTTTGATATTTTTTCAATTTTTGCTATTTTTATCGTTTTATTTTCCGGTTCATTTCTCTCCCCTTCTTTCACAACATATATCGCTCCCAGGGTATACGGTATATTCATTAGTTTTAATTCTATACATAAAGCTCTTTAACATGTTCTACCTACAATATTTTATATATACATATAACCTAATAGAAAAAATATATATACATTATTAACTATAAAAAAAAAGTATATAAATAGAATGCAAGTAAAATGAGAATGCGGATTATGAATGAAGTAAATGTGTCTCTCCACCACCACCTGGTGGGTTCCACACTGCCAGCCAACATATCCCACAGCCAGAGCTGGATGGGCAGTTTGACCTTCCTACCAGATTCAACAAGACATGGACTTGACAACCATCACCGATGAAGACATACTGCGGCTTTGCTGCCAATGCGCCATTTGGCGAACTGAACTGGGTACTCTAGCCCAGTTCCCTTTAAAACCCCATCCCCAGACAGGGAGGGGAGGAGACAGAGACCTGTCTCCTCCCTCCTTGCCTCCCCCATACTTTGCCTGGTGGGGTTCGTCCCCACTGACCTCTTTGGGAATGTCTACTCTATCGTCACCATCCTTCTACCTGTTTCCCCCGAGTCTCACCCCCACTCTAACTAAACCGACTGAGTACGCCTCTAACAATGCCACCAAATTCTAATCAGCATCAAAAAATTCAACCGCTTTCTCTTTAAACCTCTTTCGGCCTTTCCAATTTCTAATGTTTACCCCCCCCCCTTTTTTTTAGGCCTTGCCATTGAAATCCTCAGAAAATAGGTGGCAGGACCTGCCAGAGTACTTATATAATCTACTGGGTGCCTGACCTCCCTCCTCGTGGCAAATGTGGGTCCCAATAGGGGCCCAATGGCTAAATGGTCAGAGAAACAACAGAACATAACACTACACGACAAACCACTCTCCACACACTTTTAAATCTCTGGCCTCCACAGAGTTCTGTGTCACTTACAAAGAATACAACGCGGAGATGGGGGAAATCCCCGGTGCCGTCAGACAACAAACACACTTTACACTTGTCCACATGAAGAAGCAAATGTAATTGGCTGAAAGAATACAAATTTAATAATAACTTTATATATACTAACAAACATTTACTAACAACACAAACACTATCACTGCATTCTCCCCTTGCCTGCAAAAAACTTGCGGCTTGGCCTGCACCACAACTGAAAAATAACAGTAAGTTGAGGTGCCCAGAGAGTGCAGTGCAGAAAGCAAAAGTTGAACAAATGAAATGAATGCCAGAAGGATGAATGAGGGTGAGAAAAAGTGTGTGAGAAAAAGAACACAAACCATAAATGTTACAGTTAAGTTTAAACCCTAGTTTCAATCATCTATATTCTTACTTATTTAACTATTATGCATCAGTATTAATTTACATTACACACCATTGCATCTCCCCACCCTGATGTGTGAGAAAAAAAATTGAGTGAATGGTTAAAAAAAAAAAAAAATTAATAAATAATAAAAAAAAAAAATATATATATATATATACACACACACTTATATTTGAATAATGTTTGAAATAATAGAAAACTGAATCTTACATAAAAAAGGGGGATAAGGCATACATCAGAGGCAGCAAAAAGCATTTTCCTCTACATGACGCTTGAGATATAAACTTAAGTGAGAATAATGATTAAAATAAAAATAATAAAAATGCCAGCAGCATGGCAAGACAGAACAGCGAAAATTATGAAATTATACGTAACGATCAAACCAACAGGGAAGGAAGAAAATAATTTAGAAAGTCTAAATACAAAGATAATAAAATATAATCAATTAAATTTTGAATAGCCAATTAAATGAAATTTAATGGCACTCCCTCAGACGGGCACCAGGTCCAAATTTATGTGAAATATCACAAGCAAAGATGTGAACTACAATAAAATAAAATAAAACAAAACAGAAATAGACTGACCAATATGCCCCTTCTCAACAGAGGACCACAAGGCCAATAATGGTCAGGGAATCGCTGCATTTCGATCGCCAGACAAATTGCCGCAAAGGCGAATCAATCGAAAGATCAGCACCACTATGCGATCCCCAGATCGAACTGCCAATGCAGTGGACTTGAATAGCGGTGGTCCTGATGCAGCGAAAATTAAAAATAAGACAGATACAAGCACTCAAATGCAAAGCCACACCGCCGTTAAATTTCATTTAATTGGCTATTCAAAATTTAATTGATTATATTTTATTATCTTTGTATTTAGACTTTCTAAATTATCTTCAAGAGTTTCTGCTGCAATAATTTTATTCTCTTCCTTCCCTGTTGGTTTGATTGTTACATATAATTTCATAATTTTTGCTCTTGCCATGCTGCTGGCATTTTTATTATTTTTATTTTAATCATTATTCTCACTTAAGTTTATATATATATATATATATATATATATAGTCTAACAGAAAAAAAAAAATTATTATAAAATATAAGAAAAAGTATAAAACTAGAATGCAAGTAGAGTAAGAATGCAGATTATGATTGAAGTAAATGTCTGTCTCTCCCACTCCCCACTGTCAGCGAACATATCCTACCCCCAGAGCAGGGTGGGCCGTTTGACCATCCTACTGGAATCGACACACAACACGCCATTTGGTGATCTGAACTGAGTACTCAAACCCAGTTCCCTTTAAAACCCCATCCCCAGGCAGGGGGGTAAAGATGGAAGATGGGTCTCTGTTTCCTACCCTACCTGCTCCCCATACTTCGCCTAGTGGGGCTCGTCCCCACTGATCTCTTTGGGTTATTTGTTATTTGGTTTTTTAGGAGCATTAGCAACTAAGGCCATATTGCTCCGGGATATGCGGTGGTCATTCCCTGACCTTTCCGCATCCTCCGTATTTGGTGGTGACGGGCTCGAACCCCAGTCTAATCAAGAAGCGTGTGCTACGCACTGCTGCTCCTTCCCACCTGGCTACGGAGGCGCCGATCTCTTTGGGGGATGCCTACTCTATCATTTCCATCCTTCTACCTGTTCCCCCAATCTTCGGTCTTCCCCCCCCACTCTAACTAAACTGACAGAGTACGTCCCCTTAACAATGCCGCCAAATTCTAATTAAAGTCTAAATTCAACCACTGTCTCGAAAATCGGTCAACTACTGAGTGCCGGGCACTCAGGATCTCAAGGTCTGTAGTCACAAATGGTCGTTAGTGTAGTATCTCAAATAGAGAGCTTTATGGTAACTGAAAAAAAATTTCTAGTACCCCAGCTTGGCCTAAAACTGAGGAATTAACGAAAATGTTGTCTATCTGAGTTTTTCCAGTTGTTGTGAATGGCAAGGGTGGAAGAAGCGACTCAGACTTCTTCCTGGAGAAGTGATTAAAGTCCTGGAGGAGAAGCAACTGGCAGGTGAGGGTTGTGCAAGACTAAGCAAGCACCTCCCCCACCACTGCTGCCTCAACATTGGCTCTCGAGTACCTTGCTGGGACAACTCCAGCTTTAAAAATTGTTAAAAAATACATCTCATCGCAAAATTTATAAATGACCTTTACAGAATTAACTAACTATTTAGCAACCTTTTTTGTCACCAAAAGGAGAGTTACTTAGTACAAAGAAGAGCACTATCAAAGTGCAGTAAAAAATTGTTTTTTTAATTTTAACACAAAAAAGTAAATGATATAGATTTCAATTGGAATAGTTTCCCCTTAATAAACATCGAATAAAGCATAGCTATAAGGTATGTTCATGTCAGACGGCACCTGGGATTTCTCCCATCTCTGTGTATGTGTTTGCTGTACTGAGGACAGTACACTGTCAAGCCAGAGATTTGAAAATGTGTAGACCATGTCTGTGCAGTGTGATGTGTTGTGCCCATTGTTTGTCTGGCTTATTGGCCGCCAGGCCACTAGTGGGGCCAGATGTTGCCCATACTTCGCCACACTAGCTGGGTGTGTCCAGAATCATGACAAGTTGCTCTGGCAGGTCCTGCCACCTAGTTTACTGGGATGTCAGTGGCTAGGACCTAAAAAAAAAAAAACACGTTTGACATTAATCCTTAATGAGATTACTGTTAGAAAATAGCTGGTTGGGGTTGAATGCTAGAGAGATGTGTTAAAAGGTTTAATGGTTGAGCAAAAATTTGTTGTGTGGGCTATACGCTAGATGAAAGATAATAGGGGAAAGGAGGGGAGGCTGAGGACTGGGGGTAGAAGTAGAGGTACAGGGTTGATAGAAGAGATGACCCCTGCTAGGCAGTGTGGCATGCCCATGCCACACCAGAGGGAAGTTTGAATGGCAGGTGAGGGAGACGAATAAAAGTTATCTCCCCCTGCCATGGATAAGGTATACAGGTAGAGTGAGGGAGAAGCTGAAAACTGGGGGGTGAACAGAGATTAACAAAGGCAGAGGTATGGGGATGATAGAGAAGGTGACCCCAGGTGGTCAGTGAGGCAGGCCCATGCCTCACCAGGCAAAGAGATGGGTCGGCAGGGGAAAAAGTGTAAAGTGTATTTAGTGTCTAATGGCACCGGGGGTTTCCCCCATCTCCGCGTTGCTTTCATTGTGGTGTACCAATTCACTGGGAAGGCCAGAGATTTAAGTGTATGGATATTGTACATGTGTAGTGTTGTGTTCTGTTGTTCATCTGGCCATTTAGCTGCTGGACCCCTACTGAGGCCCAATGTTGCCCACACTTGGCCCCGTGGAGGCAGACCAGGTACTCCAATATTTTTAGATAAGTATTCTGGCTGGTAATGCCACCTGTGTCGAGTGTGGCATTTAAAATTTTACGCTGTGTGGGGCATTCGCTTTTCACTGGCGATATAGGTAGAGTAGGGGAGGAGAGACGGAAGGCTGGAGGAAAAAGACAGAAATATGGTGTCAAAGGGAAGGTGACCCCAGGAATATAAGTGGGGCATGCCCTTGACCCACCAGAGGGAAAAGAGGGGGTGGTGAGGTGGGGAGGGGGCAGAAAGACCTTCCCCTCACCCCCACCAGGAATGGGGAGAGAAAGTGGGCTGGGCAAGGGAGCCCCGCCAAGTTCGCCATAGCGCCAATTTGCAGTGCCATCCAGCAAGTGCATTCTGATAATGACTTGTTGGTGGGGCCTAGTCCTTTTCTAGGTGTGTGGGTTCATCCTGGGAGCGATGACATCCTGGTTGGAGCCACTCCCATTGGTTCCTAGGTCGATGCTGTTTCATTTATTCTGCTGCATATTACGCCGTTTGTCCTTAGTATTTTGCGATCCTTTCCTCTGTGTTGATGTTTTATCAGTTTGCCTTTATTTATTATTTGTGGTCATCTATTCGTTGTGGATGGCTATTTCTCTTCGTCATCTATTGAAGACGTCAAGTGCAAGTCGGCTGAGGGCTTTGTATTCATCTTCTGAATCCAGTAGATGGTACTCTTGATTTTTCGGCAAGTACTGAATCTCAGTTATAAGTCTACTTCTGTGTTCTTCGTAGCATTCACAGTCATGCATAATATGACTGACTGTGAATAGCAAGGCTACACTAGCAAGGCTACACCTTGCTAAACTAGCAAGGCTTTTGTGGATTTATTGGATGATTGTTTTCTACATCAGCATGTTCGTGAGGCAACAAGAGGGAGCAATACTCTTGATCTGATTATCAGTAGTGATTCTTCATGCATTAAGAATCTGCAGATAAATGAACTACTAGGTGGCAGTGATCACAGTGTGTTGAAGTGGCATTTACTCAAGAAGGTAACTACCATCAGAGGTAAAGGGAAGGGTTTTTGTTTTCGTAAAGGTGACTATGATGGTCTGAGACAGTATTTAAAATTCTATACAGTGGGACCAACTGATGATGTTACCAACAGCAAACTCAAAATGGGAAGCATTCAAGGAACTAATCTTGGAGGCTACCAGGCTTTACATACCAACTAAGAAATATTGTTCAAGGTTTAGGCCTAAATGGTTGTCAGATGAACTAATGAGACATGTGGCAGAGAAGAAAAATGCATGGGATACATACAAATTAATGGGTGACATGGAAGCCTATGATAGATATAAGTTGGTCTGTAACCAAGTCACAAAGGAGATTAGGCAGGCAAAGGCAGACTACGAAAAATCCTTGGCAAAGGATGCAAAGAAAAACAGAAAACAGTTCTTTACATATTTAAACTCAAGAAGGAAAGGGATGAATCAGATTGGTCCACTGGATATTGATGGTTCAACAGTTGAGGATCCTCCTCAGGTGGCTAACAATCTAAACGAGTATTTTGCATCTACATTCACGCATGAGGAGTTATTCAGGAAGGAGAATGATGTAGGTAAAGTAAACATTGGCAGTGAGCTGGATGATTCTGTAATAACTGAGAGGAAAGTGGAGGAGAGATTGTTGAGGATAAACATAAAAAAGGCACCTGGGGTGGATGGGATCTATCCAGTTATATTAAAGGAGGCAGCAAAGGAAGTAAGCAAACCCCTAGCCATAATTATGAGAGCTTCTTTGGACTCAGGGGAGGTACCCATAGACTGGAGATGTGCAAATGTAACCCCAATTCACAAAGGAGGATCAAAGGCTGACACAAGTAATTATAGACCTGTTTAGTTTAACTTCTGTTCCAGGTAAATTAATGGAGGCACTGGTTAAAGAAGCACTGCAGGATCATCTAGACAAGAATTCAGTTATAGCTCAGACGCAGCATGGTTTTGTTAAGGGCAGGTCTTGCCTCACCAATTTGATTGGATACTATGATGTAGTGACAAAAGAACTGGATGCAGGGAATAACGTTGATATTATATATTTGGATCTTAGAAAGGCTTTTGATACTGTTGCACATGGAAGACTGCTGCACAAATTGGAGCAGTGTGGCATTGGAGGCAAATTGCTGCTATGGATAAGGGGATGGTTGAGTGGCAGAAGACAGAGAGTGGTAATCAATGGTCACTGCTCAACGTGGACTAATGTTATTAGTGGAGTTCCTCAGGGTTCAGTGTTGGGTCCGTTGTTGTTTTCGGTGTTTATGAATGATATGGATGATGGGATATCAAGTTTAATGTCCAAGTTTGCAGATGATACAAAGGTTGGCAGGGTTGTTAAGGACACCACTGACGCTATGCTGCTGCAACAGGATCTGGAAAGGTTGAACAGATGGGCTGAGAGGTGGCAAATGAAGTTTAACATTGACAAATGTAAAGTACTACATATGGGAAACAGTAACCCCAGAGCAACGTATCAACTCTGCGGTACTACACTGACAGTGGTGGAGAATGAAAAGGACCTGGGGGTAATTGTGCAGGCAGATATGAAGTTCTCTCAGCAGTGCAGACGAGCTGCAAGAGTAGCTCATGGTGTCTTGTCAATGATATACAGGAATTTTTCTAGCAGGGATAAGGAGGTGATTATTCCCTTGTATAAGGCAATGGTTAGGCCACATCTTGAGTACTGTATACAGGTCTGGAGGCCTCATTTCAAGAAAGATGTAGAGCTGCTGGAATGGGTACAGAGAAGGGCAACAAGATTAGTGAATGGAACAAAGGGTTGCGCTTACGAAGAAAGGCTTAAGTTTTGCAAATTACAGAGTCTGGAGACTAGGCACCGGCAAGGTGATCTGATAGAGGTGTATAAGGCTTTGAATGGTTTGAGCATGTTCAATGCCAATGGGATTCTTCATCTTGCTCAGAATAATCACCTCAGAGGGCATAAATTCAAATTGAGGAAGGACGGATGTCGGATAGATGTGCGGAAATTTGCCTTTGGCCAGCGGGTGGTTGGTTGGTGGAACCGACTTCCATCACTTGTTGTTGAAGTTGATAGCCTAAACAAATTTAAAGCTCAACTGGACAGGTATTTCGAACGAATGGAGGGGTGAAATGGGAGTGGTGTGTGTTTTTTTTTTTTTTTTGGCTGATGCTGAATAAGCTTGCTTTCTTGCATCATATGCCTCTACTAATGCTATGCTGCCAGGTTTTCCATAGGTACATGTGGAGAACCTGAAATTATTCTATTATTCCGAGTGCGTTCAGTTTTGCTTCAAATGGGCCATGGCCCGTCAGGAGGAAGGTTGTATTTAGCCCGGGATAGAATCACGAGGGGGTTTTTGGGTACATTTTTGCGACTATCGGTATGAAGCTTCTTGTAACTTGACCCTTTGGCGACATCTCCATCTGTGCTGCCAAATCTTCAACATATGAGCCACTATTCGTTGTTTCTCTGTCGTCCGGCTGTTGGTTGGGTCCAAAGTAAAGTCATAGATGGAGGCAGGCATATCCTTGGACAGTAAATACATGAGTCCACATCTGTCACCTCTAGGTCCAGCGGAAGAGCTCCTGCAAGGACCTGCAGGGTGTGGGTGCTCACAGTTTTCAGGCCCTAGTTATAGTTAGAAGAATGTTTCTTTGGATAATGTCCAACAGTCTTCTGTTGACCGCAGTCCCGGCCTTCCTGAACCAGACTGGCGATCCGTAGGTGATCGCTGGGATGAATATTGTTTTATAATACAGGGACAGGGTCTTCCTGTTGAGTCCCCATTCCCTGCGAGATACTCTTGCTACAAGTGCTGCATAGTTCCTTAGTTTCTCTCTCAGGTAGGTGAGGTGAGGTGAGGTGTAAAGGACAGGTTTCCATCCAGGATAATACCTAGATACTTTATTTGCTTTACTAGTTTAATGGTGGATCCCGCTATCTTTATTTGCGGTGGTCGTCTGATATTTAGAGAGCCTTTTGGTAATACTGAGTTTGTCTTGGTTGGTGAAATCATTAACATATGTGTTTTCGCCCAATTCTGTAGGGTTTGTAGTGCTTGGTTTGCCTGTGTTTCAAGTTCCGTTCTGGACTTCATGTCCCATCGGCAGGGGAGGGAAGAATCAGAGCATGTCTCCTCTCCCTCCTGCCAGGGATAGGGAATTAAAGATGAATAGGGTTAGGGTACCTCATTCAGATCGCCATATAGCATTTGGCATCAGAGCTGCTAGTGGTCCTAGTCCGTTCCCAGCAGAGATCAGACCGAAGCATGATCATTCATGGGATGGTTCCCATCCGGGTTTGCTTCTCGGCATTTGTGGGGTCTTTCTTGTGTCATTTCCCATCCATGTGGTATTTGCGTCACTGTTGTTTATAGAGTAATTTCTCATTCATTTGCCTTTAGATCCACTTCAGGGTTTAGTGCCTTGATCACCGGAGGCTACTGGGTTCCAGGCATCTTCCGTGAGACGACTGCCTTTGAGGTTTGTTCGTTTCCTTATTGTGTCAGGTATGGTTGGTTGCGGTTTGCTGCGATAAGAGCTCTCCGTCTTGTGAACAAGGCCAGCGCATAGTTGGAGAAAGCCTGATATTCCTCCCTAGCGTTCAAAATGTGGTGCTCTTGGCCATATGGTAGATACTGTATTTTGGTGATGAATACACTGCGGTGGTCATCATAGAGCTGGCAACCATGCATGAGGTGCTGCCAGCTCTCCAGTCCCCCGCAGGTGCAGGTGGGATTTTCCTGTATTCAGATAGGGATAGCTTTGCATTCAAAACTCCATGTCCTGTCAGAAGGCATGTTACTTGTAGGCCCAGGGAGAAACAGAGGAGTTCAGAAAAATCTGGCCAATGTTGGGCAGAAACTTTCTGGTGATTTCGCCTTTTTGCGAGGTGGCCCATCTATCCTGCCACACCTGCAGCAGGTGAGCATGCAGCTTTTTCTTCTCCATTGTCTTGCTATTGGTGATGTCAGTGGTGAACCCAAACATGTCTGTGGGATACTCTTGTCCAGGTGATGCGTGAGGCCCCATTAAATGATATCCAAGTCCAGTGGAAGGACACCAGCAAGGACTTGTAGGGCATGCATGCTCACTGTGCTGTAAGCTCGAGTAATGGTCAGAAGGATTGATCGGTGAATTGAGTCAATGATTTCTTTATTGACAACAGTTGTGGCTTTGTGATACGTGCCAGATGCATACGTGACTAATAGGGTGAAGATGGTTTTATAGAAAAGATGTAGCACCAGTCTGTCTAGGCCCCAGTCTCTGCGAGTGACTCTGTCAACCAATGCAGTGTACCGTCTGACTTTTGTGCACAAGTATTTCAGGTAGTCCTGAAATGACAGATTTGGATCTAGGATCACGCCTAGGTACTTCAGCTGCTTTGAGAATTTAATCATTTTTTGGTCAATCTTGATTTGTGGAGGCCGCCTGGGGTTGAAGAACCCCTTGAGCAGGATGGAGTTTGTCTTCGCAGGGGAGATTCTAAGTTGATTTTGCTTTGCCCATTCCTGAAGAGAGGGGCAGAGCCCGGTTTGCCAATGTCTCCAGTTGTGACCTTGAGTCCGCTGACACTGTTAGTATGAGGTTGTCAGCAAAGGCCTGTGATTTTACCTTGTCAAGGTAAGGCTAGGAAGGAAGGAGTCCATTAAAACATTCCACAGTCTCGCAAAAAGTATTCTTCTTATCTTTGGTGATGCTCCGATTTCTAAGCAAAATGATATATCTCTTTCGAGGATTACCCTGACTTCTAATCTCTCTTGGCACAAGCACATTACAAATATTGTTCCTCTTCATCTAAAAAAACTTGGTTTTCTATTTCGCTCTCAGTGTTACTTTTCTTCCAAACAGCTGTTAACTCTTTACAAATTGCAAATCCGTCCTGCCATGGAATATTGTTCCCACATCTGGGGTGATGCCCCCAAAACCTCTCTCAGACTTCTTGATTCCATTCAGAAGAGGGCAGTTAGGTTAATTAATGATTCATCTCTAGCAAAGTCTCTCCACTCGCTGTCTCATAGACGTACTGTTTCTGCTGTATGCCTCTTCTACAGATATTTCCATGGACACTGTTCTTCTGAATTGGCTTCTGTAATTCCTGCTCTCTCTCTTTCAAAACAATCCAAACATGTGCCGCCACTAGCCAACATCCATTTACTGTCCAATTTCAAACTTACAGAACCAACTTTTCATCTTCCTCGTTTATTCATTCAGCTGCTATTTTCTGGAACAACCTTCCGTCATGTATATCCTGAAAATTACAGGCTACAGAAGTTCAAGTTCAATGTCAACAAATATCTTCTTTCGTATTCTCAACCTCGAACTCAAGCACGGTACTAAGTACTATTACTTAGTAGAGGTTCTAATCCCTCTGGTGTTTGGGGTTTACATAAAAAAAAAAAAAAAGGACTGAACTCTGTAGACAGCTGCGAAATGTATTCTTGGAGAGGGTCCCATAGGGAGCAACAATCCTGATGGATTTGTTTGTGAGGTAGCTCTTGATGACGCTGTAGAGGTTGCCTGGGATCCTAGCAACTCGAAACCTTGCCAAGATGCTTGGCCACCAAAGTGAGTCGAACACCCAGCAAAGTCCACGGTAATCACAAGGGAATACTTCTTGGTGCATCTTCTTACTTGTTCTTGTAGGTGCATTAAGGTGTCCACGGCTGAGCAACCCCACCTGAGGCCAAATTGGTTAGGTGAGGCCAGGCCAGCCCTGTATATTGCTGTATTCATCCATAAAGAAGGCGTTTGAGTTGCAAGTAACTGTGAGGCACTTCTCACAGTTACTTGCAACTGTGAGAAGTGCGATCGGTCTGTACGAGTCTGGGAGTTGTGTGGTTTGGTCGGATTTTGATGCATAACTAATGTGATTATTAAAATTTTGGCTCCGTTAGCGACGGAAACAGAGGGGAGGGGGACACGAAAATAACTCACATTTTCCTGTCTGGTGCCGCCATTTTTAATTTAAAAAATATTTTAAAATTATATTTTAAGCCTACTCGTTGAGCTCTTTCCAATGGTGTATAATAATCTATAGGTTGTCAACATTTTTATTCACCCTCCCCACATTTACACCCCCCCATTTCTCACACAAATTTTTGTCAACAACGATCAATATGACGTAATGTTGGCCCACATGATGTACAAACCCCTGCAAAATTTCAAGTCAATAGGTTGAGTGGTTCCAGAGATACAATGCTGTGACAGACGGACAGACAGACAACCGAGTGACATTATAAGGGTCCTTTGTTAGACTATGGATCCTAAAAACCTAAGGATAATTATAGTCTGACATGAAGTTTCCCAAGTCCTGCTAGGACAACTTAAGGGGTCCCATTGATGATATACAAGAACTGTCAGCAGGAAAGGAAGCAAATGGTTTTTTTTTTTGGTTTTTTTTGCAACAAGGAAATGATTATCCTGCTGAATTAAGTTATACTACACCTCAAGTACTTTATACAGGCCTAGGAGCCTCATTTTAGGAAGGCTCCTAGGCCTGTATGTAGAGGAAAGCAATATGTTTTGGATGTAGAGGAAAGTAATATGATTAGTCAGAGAACAAGAGAGTCCTCTTACCAAAAAAGATTTCAGTTCCATAAATTGTATCATCTGGAATCTAGGTGCTTGTAAGGAGATGTGACTGAAGTGTTCAAGGCTTTAAATGGGTTAGCAAGCTAAACACCAATGGCTTACTTTTTCTCAAACAATATACATAAGGGGATAAAAGTTTAAATTGAAAAAGGATGGTTCCAATGTGAAAAAATTTGCTTTCAGCCAGAGAGGGAGGGTGATTATTATGGAAACAAACTTCAGTACAAATAAATTTAAGAAAGATTTAGACAAATTAGAGTGGATGAAAAATGATACTGGTAGGGAGTTTTTTTTTCCTTTCTGTTTTGGCTGATGCTGTATAAGCTTTTTTCCTTGCATTATACACCAATATTAATACAGTAGACTGTTGAAATAATGGCATCCCAAATAATGGAACATTCAAGCTAACGGCACACTGAGATCAGATGCTTAGATACAGCACAGATGTCTTGCAGTGCCGAAAAAAAGAAAACAGCAAGTCGCGTAATTGCAGTATTGTTTAGGCTCACCATTTTGAAAGTAAATTCTGTACTGACATCATGGTTTATACTGCTGTTTAATGTACTGTTTAGTACATTAGGGTCACCTGAAAATTTAATTCATATATCCATGCGTATTGTGTCTGTCAATTGCATGTGTTCTCTGGCCGATTTGCCTGTTTTGCTGGATGAAAAACCTCAGTTTCTGGGGGGGGGGGGACTTTGCTATCTTCGCTTGAGACCGACTAACTCAACCAAGGAGTGAAAAAAGGCCATAAACGTTCCTTACATCATCAACGGAATTCGAACCTAGGCCTTTTCCACTCAGTGAAGGGAGGATGCTGATGATACCACTGTGCTACCCTTGATATAATAAAGAAACCAGAACAGAGCATAAGATGGAGTGTATTAATGGCAGAATATAACACTGAATTGTCAATATGTTTGTTTTTTATGTGCAATTAATAAAATTGCATTATTAATCTCTGTATTTCTTATTTAGCCGCATTATTTCTGCATTAAATATATTAAAAATAAAACTTTACAGATAATGGAAAAATCTAAATAACAGCGCCTTAAATCTCCGAAGGTACCATTATTCTGAAAGTCTATTGTACATTACTAATTCCATCGTATCAAGAACTACTAAAAAACTGCACTGCCATTAAGTCACACTGATGACTGGCCATTTAGCAAACTGCTAAGGAGGCCTTCCTTTCATTTTGTTTGGTTCAGACCATTTTACTGAGGGTTTTGAGCATGAGGGAAGTAAATGCAAAGTTTGTTGCACACTTATTCTTACTCAAGATCAAAGACAATGGAATCCTTATTCCCTCTGAGTTATTTGAGCAAATTGTCAGATCCTGCATTTTTAGCAAAAATTTAAATAGATGATCAGTCTTGGGTGTATGAATATGACCCAAATATTACGGTTCAAAGCTCTCGAAGGAAAGCAACATCAACACTGAGGCCAGAAGAAGCATGGTACTCAAAATCACATGAGAAAGTTGTGCTCATTGAGAACAAGGGGGCAGTGTTATAATATATATCCTACTACTAAGAAGTTTGCATTGATTGTTGCTCCGTTTGGCAAGAAATCCAACAACAGAATGCCTTGGCGATTACAGAACACTGTGGCCACGACTTTTCGGACGCTGGGAGCAGTTTTGAAATTTTTGCGCAGAGGAGCTTGTGGATGTTTCCAGGTCATGGAGTCTTGTTTGCTCTCTGGGGTAAAGCGATCAACCCACATTTCATCTGTTGTGACTATGGGAGCGAGAAAATCCTCTCCATCGCTGTATCGCAACAGGTTCTCCAGACACATCCCCATGCATTCTGCTTTGTCTTCCTCTGGAAAACATATGTTGTTATTTGGAGCATTAGCAACTAAGGCCATATTGCTCCGAGGATATGCAGTGGTCAATCCCTGACCTTCCCGCATCCTCCATATTTGGTGGTGACGGGCTCGAACCCCGGTCTAATCAAGAAGCGTGTGCTACGCACTTTTGCTCCTTCCCGCCTGGATACGGAGGCGCCTGTCTTCCTCTGACCATTGTCGGGGCACCCAGTGGCAGCACACCTTTCGAAAGCCAAGGACATCATGAACAGTTGCTTACTTATGTTCACTATTTGTACAATTTCACGCAGTTTCATTCGCCTGTTTTCAAGAACAATGCTCTTAATGTGCAAAGTGTTGTCTTCAGTCTTGCTCGACGAAGGCCTGCCCAATGTCGATCTTCAATGTCAACCCGGCCCGCTTTAAATTCATTGCACCAAAAACACACCTGTTTCATTGTCATCACCTTTTCGACATACACAGCAACAAGTTGACAAGGTTAGTATACCTTGTCAACTTGGCAAAGTCCTGTAGCAATCAAAATTCGAAGATGTAACCACCAATGTTCATCCGCTGTTTACTTATCAAGTGGAGCTCCATGCAGACAAGTCCATTCCACTCCACAACTACACACCACCTTCGTAACAAGTAATGAGATCTTGCACAAGTTGCCTATATTAACATTTCCTAGAAAACCAGTCAAAACATTCTGAAAGGCTTTCCAAAATGATTTCTCACTATCGCTAAGGCACATTCGAACTGTTCATCTTTGAAATATTGCCTTATTTGTGGACCAATGAAAATGCCTTCCTTAGTCTTCTGTACTAAGTCTTGAGAATTTCTCTTGCAAATACAGTAGAGCATCGATATTCCGAATTAATTGTGACCGAGGATAGTTTAGACGTCCTATATGTCAGGATTTTTGAATTTATCAAAAATACTGTTCTGGAGACCAAAAAAAAAGGTTCCGTAAGTTTAAAAATAAAAACACTAAGTTGTACTTATGTATTTTTATTCATTGGTAACAAAACAAATCAAACTTTCAGCCACAATAACATGTGTATAGGCCCTTAACGAAAATAATTACTGTTGCACCTTTTTCGAACTTCGTTTAATTGCTGCCAGGTCTCTCGCTTTTCAGAAAGAATAGTCGAGTTAGATAGCATTCAGTTTGTTGATCGTTTGTCGATTCAACATTTAGTTTGTTTGTCGATTTTTGCGTATCATTTAATTTTGTTAATTGGTAAACTAATAAAAGTGTAAATGTGTGCTTTATATTTTCATTTTAATAGCCTGTGGATAATATTCATCTGCTTTTTTCGCTTTTTAGAATTGCTCTTTAATAGAATCGAAATTCAATTCACAAACGTGATCACAATAACCGGTGCTTATTGTAATTGTTTTATGGCACCAGCATAAAAAAAAATAATAATAATAAATGTTAGCTCATTCAGATTATTGACATTTCGAATTTTTGACATTTGGATTTTCGACGCGCTACTGTAGGCAGGACCATTAACTTCAGAAGCATTCTCGAAATTTTTTTATAAGCCTCAGTTTGATGCAGAGTGGTGGAAGTAAAACTTTAATTGGATCTACCAGAGGTTCAAATTCTATGTTCTTCATTCCAGGTGATGATGGTTTTCATTGAGACCAACTCCTCTTCTCGTAATGCATATCCTTGGCACGCAATAGGTATTGAAGGCAGAATATTTCCATTGTGTAATAACATAGCCTTAAGGCTAACCTTAGAAGCTTCTATAAACAGTTGCCATTCTTCAGGAACATGCCTAATGTTCATTGCTGCCATTAGACCGTCAACATCCTTACAAACAGTGACAGTTGATAGAATTTATCATATTTTTTCGAGTATGAAATGCTGTCGCTTTTACAGAATGATCTAGAAGATTCCACTGTTGTAGCCTTGAGGCCAAAAGCTCTGCCTTATTCTTCAATTTATGGCACTGACAGTAAGTGAGCAAGTAACACACTGTGACTACTACAATACTAAATTAAACAACAGCACATTAATAGGAATAATATTGCTAATAGCAGTAAATAATTCCCACTAGTTGGCCGTATATATATTAAATAAAATTTATAAAACACTGATGTACACCCACAGGATTTCACAAAAAGAAAATATCCAAAACTTACGGTTAACCTTCTTTTATTTAGAAATTCCCACACTTCTTAAACACTTTGCAATCCTAATTGCACCCCTACATTCTTCCATCTTTTACATACAAACAACCATGCAAAGTATGTGGTCAAGGTGAGTGGTCCTCTAGGAACCTCAGATCATAACTTGGCAATAATCTCTTCATGAAACCTTTCTTTCATGGCTACTCTCAGGTCTCACATTTGGCATTACAAGGATACAAAATGGGATGATCTGTGAGATTTCTGTTCTTTAACAAGGTTGGATTACTGTTTTAAATCTTCTGATGTTGATCTTGCTCAGATAGTATCTGGTAAATTATTTTTGTAGGACTGAAATCCTGTATTCCATACTCCACCTTAAAAATTCATTCTTTATCCAAACCTTGATTTTCCAATAAATATGCTAAGGCTACTCAAGACAAGAATGTTGCATATTGCAACTTGCTTCTTATCCAAACAATAACAAGCATTCTTGCATCCAAGTCAACAGGTTCATTTTCTGCCTAAACTAAAGCTTGCGACAATTGTAAAGCAGTTATTAATCAACCCAAACTAGATTTTGAATAAGCTAAGAGTAGTAAACTTGCTTCTTGTCCAAACAATATCGAGGAATTTTGGGGGTTCTATCTGTTAAAACCTGGTGGTTCTATTGCCTCCTCAACTAAAGGAACTACTATCATTCCCAGCACACTCCAATCAATGCCTCCTGTGGTCTTCTGTCAAAAGGATATCAGAAGAATTTAACAATCCTGATCCCAATAAAGCTCTGGGTCCTAATGGCATTTCTCCACCCATTCTCAAAACCTGTTCTCCTCAGCTTGCTCCTGTTCCATGTTGCCTTTCCACTGGTGTTTTTTCTTCTGCTTGGAAATTTGTTCATACCCAACCAGTTCCTTAGAAGGTGACAAATTTCTCTCATACAATTATCATCCTATTGTGCTTACCTCTATCCTTTCCAAAGTAATGGAGAAATCAATCAACCATTCAACTTCTAGAGTATCTTGAAACCTTCCATATGATCAATGATCATGAATATGGATTCCATTGGTGTTGATACACTGGTGATATATTTGGCTTATATTACCCATCTATGGATAAAATCTTTGGAAAAGAAATGTGAATCTCAAGCAGTTACTCTTGACATTTCTTATCCTTTCAATCATATCTGACATAAAGGTCTTCTAAATAAGCTTCCATTGTAATTCCTAAATAAGCTTCATAGCCGCTAATCAATGACCCATCTCTTACAAAGACTCTCCACTCTGTCTCATAGACATTCTGCTTCTGCTGCATGCCTTTCCTATAAATACTTCCACAGGCACTGTTCTTCTGAATTGATATCTCTAATTCCCCTGCTGTCTTCCAAACAAATCTGAACACATGCCACAACCAGTCAAAACATCTATTTACAGTCCAACTTCAAATTCACAGAACCAACTTTTCTTCTTCTTCCTCATTTATCTCTTCAACTTCTGTTTTCTATAACAACCGACTTTCACATGTATCTCCTGAAAACTATCATTACAGAAATTATCATCCTAAGTCTAATGTTAACAAGTATCTTCAGCCTTCTCAACCTTCAAACCCATGCAAAGTACTAAGTACCATAGGTTTTACTACCTTTTGTATCTGGGGTTTTCATTAAAAAAAACCAACTATCTGAAAGCACATTTCTACTGATGTAAACCATCCTTTTTCAATTTAAATTTATGTTCTGTAAACAGTTCAATTTAAATTAATGCCAAAACACTTCAATGACATCACCACACAGATACAAAGTTGACTTCAATTTACAAAACTCCAGTCATACTCCAATGCACACAGTGAAGTACACCAATTTATAGAGGTAACTTACACAGCATGCATCAAAGGTAAAAATAAAAATTTAAAAAATTAATAATTATGTCAATAAGCAGTCCCATAAACATATGTTATATGAAAATTTAAAAAATAACCAACACATACCCTCCACAATCTACATATCCTAATGTTGCTTGCCCTTTAATTTCATCTGCAACCTCAGAATACAGCCTAATTAACTCTGTTGCTTCTTTACCTAAATAAAGGAATATCCACTTATGAAATGCAAGCCAAAATTATGCAGATTAACAAATGCTAAGCTAAAGACACACTTTGTTTTATTTACAGTTGCATTATTTCTATAAACCAAAATTTATTTAGCTATAACTTCAGTTGTGATAATTCAATTGTTTTAAAGATCTGTTCATTCACTATGTAGTACAGTAGAACGTCAGTCCGGAACAATTTGAAACGCTAATCTTAGCATTAGTAGAGGCATTTGATGCAAGAAAGCAAGCTTATGCAGCACTAGCCAAAAAAAAAAAAAAAAACCACTTCCACTTCACCCCTCTGTTCATTCAAAATACCTGTCCAGCTGAGCCTTAAACTTATTTACGCTATCAACTTCCACGACAAGGGATGGAAGTCTGTTCCACCAACCAACCACCCTCTGGCTAAAGGCAAATTTCCGCACATCCATCCTACATCTGTCTTTCCTCAATTTGAATTTATGCCCTCTCAGGTGATTATTCTGAGCGAGAGGAAGAATCCCATCAGCACTGAGCATGCTCAAACCATTCAAGGCTTTATACACCTCTATCAGATCACCTCGCTGGTGCCTAGTCTCCAGACACTGTAATTTGCAAAACTTAAGCCTTTCTTCATAAGAGCACCCCTTTGATCCATTCACTAATCTTGTTGCCCTTCTCTGTACTCGTTCCAGCAGCTCTACATCCTTCTTGAAATGAGGCCTCCAGACCTGTATGTATGGTGTGGCCTGACCATTGCCTTATACAAGGGAATAATCACCTCCTTATCCCTGCTAGAAATATTCCTATATATCATTGACAATACACCATGAGCTACTCTTGCAGCCCGTCTGCACTGCTCAGAACTTCATATCTGCCTGTAGAACCACCCCCCCAGGTCCCTTTCATTCTCTACCACTGTCAGTGTAGTACCACAGAGTTGATACGTTGCTCTGGGGTTGCTGTTTCCCATGTGTAGTACTTTACATTTGTCAATGTTAAACTTCATGCCACCTCTCAGCCCATCTGCTCAACCTTTCCAGATCCTGTTGCAGCAGCATAGTAGTAGTAGTGGCATGTGATGCAAGAAAGCAAATGTATGAGCTTATGCAGCATCAGCCAAAAAAAAAAAAAAAACACACCATTCCCTCCAAATGCCTGTCCAGTTCCTCCTTCAATTTATTCAATCTATCAACTTCCACAACGACAGATGGAAGTTTGTTCCAGCAATTAACCACCCGCTGGCTAAAGGCAAATTTCCGCACATCCAATCTACATCTGTCTTTTCTTAATTTGAATTTATGCCCCCTTAGGTTCGTAATCTGAACAAGTGGAAGGATCCCATCAGAATTCAGCGTGCTGAACCAATTCAAGGCCTTGTACACCTCAATCAGATCACCGCACAGGTGCCTAGTCTCCAGCCACTGCAATTTGCAGAACTTAAGCCACTCTTGATAAGAGGATCCCTTCATTCCCCCTCACTAATCTTGTTGCCCTTCTCTGTACATGCTCAAGTAAATCTACATCCTCCCTAAAATGAGGCCTCCAGACCTGTACGCAGTACTCAAGGCATGGCCTGACCATTGCCTTATACAGAGGGATAATCACCTCCTTTTCCCTGCTAGCAAAATTCCTATATATCATTGACAAAACCCCATGACCTGCCCTGGCAGCCTGTCTGCATTGCTCAGAAAACTTCATATCTGCCTGCACAATTACCCCCAGGTCTTTTTCATTTTCTACCACCTTAAGTGTAGTACCACACAGTTGGTACGTTTCTCTGGGGTTACTTCTACCCATATGCAGTACTTTGCATTTGTCAAGGTTAAACTTCAGTTGCCACTTCTTAGCCCATCTGCCCAAATTATCTAGATCCTGTTGCAGTAGCACACTGCCATTACTGTCATTAACAACCCTGCCAACCTTTGTATCATCTGCAAACTTCGACACTAAGCCTGATATTCCTTCATCAATATCATTGATAAATATACAAAACAACAGTGGTCCCAACACCGAACCCTGTGGACTCCACTAATAACATTAGTCCAAGAAGAGCAGCACCCATTGATTACTGCCCTCTGTCTTCTCCCACTTAACCATCCTTTTATCCATTGTAGCAACTTACCCTTAATACCATTCTGCTCCAATTTGTACAATAGTCTTCCATGCACAACAGTGTCAAAAGCTTTCCTGAAATCCAAATATATGATATCAAAATTATTTTTTGCATCCAGTTCCTTTGTAACCACATCATGATATCCTATCAAATTTGTCAGACAAGACTTTCCCTTAACAAACCCATGCTGTGTCTGAATTATTGCTGCAGTCTTGTCTAGATGATCCTGCAATGCATCTTTAACCAGTGACTCCATTATTTTACCCAGAACAGAAGTTAAACTAACTGGTTTGTAATTACCCTTGTCACCCTTCGATCCCCCTTTGTGAATTGGGGATACATTTACACATCTCCAGTCCGTGAGAACCTCCCTTGAGTCCAAGGATGCTCTCATAATTATGGCTAACGGTTTGCTTAGTTGCTTTGCCGCCTCCTTTAATATAACTGGATAGATCCCATCCACCCCAGGTGCTTTTCTTACGTTTAACTTCAACAATTTCTCTTCCACTTTGCTCTCAGTTATTACAAAATCATTAAGTATCCTCCTACAATTTGATAACCTTCTGCCATTTTCAAACCTTAATAATTCCTCACGTGTGAATGTAGATGCAAAATACTCATTCAGTTTGTTTGCTATCTGAGCAGGATCATCAACAGTCGAACCATCGATGTCAAGTGGACCAATCAGATTCATCCCCTTCCTTTTAGAGTTTATATAAGTAAAGAAATCCTTGCTGTTTTTCTTAGCATCTTTTGCCAAGGATTTCTCGTAATCTGCCCTCACCTGCCTAACCTCCTTTGTAACTTGGTTACAGATCAACTTGTAGCTATCATAGGCTTCTGTGTCATGTGTTAATTTGTATGCATCCCATGCATCTCTCTTCTCTGTTACGAGTCTCATTAGTTCATTTGACAACCATTTAGGCCTAAACCTTGAACACTATTTCTTAATAGGTATGAAACTTTTAGTAGCATCCACGATTAATTCCTTGAATGCTTCCCACTTAGAATTTACTGTTGGTAACATCGTCAGTTGATCCCACTGTACAGAATTTAAAAACTATCGGAGACCACTGTACTCGCCTTTACGGAAGCAAAAACCCTTTCCTTTACCCCTGATGGTATTTAAATCTTTAAGTAAATCCCACGTCAGTACACTGTGATCACTGCCACCTAGTGGTTCTTTTATCTGCAAATTCCTAATACATGAATGATCACTGCTGATAACCAGATCAAGAGTATTACTTTCTCTGGTTGCCTCTTGAACATGCTGCTGCAGAAAACAATCATCCAATAAATCCACAAAAGTCTGACTAGTGTGTGAGTGACCAACCCACAAGTTCCAGTCAATATCTGGGAAGTTGAAATCCCCCATTATAAGACATTCCGATTTACTAGCCCACTCTATTTCTCTGTACAATTGTTCATTGTACTCATTCGAGTCATTAGGCCTATAACACACTCCTACTCATATTTTTGCTTTCGCAGTGCTTATGTCACACCAAACTGACTCAACAGTGCACTGTTCATCTATATCAACTGGATGCACCTCTTTTGATTTTATGTTTTTCTTAATTAACAACATAACACCTCCTCCCTTCCTATCCTGTCTATCCTTTCTGTACACATTGTACTCGCCAAATTCCAGTTCGGCATTCCTTATATCAGTGTGACACCATGTCTCTGATATTCCAACAATATCCGCCTTTGATGTCTTGACCAACACTTCAAATTCATCAAATTTATTTACTATACTTCTAGCATTTGTATACATGCAAGCATACATGCTCCTACTCCTATTCTTTGTTACCCTAACACATTCCATATACCCACCCATTCCACGATGACCACCACCCGTCCCTGAAACCCTCCAACACCCCACGCTCCAGGTTGCTAATTATTCTAATAGAAGTTGTGCAAGAATCACCTTCACCTCTGCCTACAGCTACTGTTAAACTATTAGTCCTTGTATCCCCCCAAGCTATCAGTTTTCCGACCAACCAAACACTGCCTCGATAGCATCAGCAAATATTCTTGCACCCTTTCTATTTAAGTGTATTCCATCCCTGTACAAGCAGACTCTCCTGTTAACAGTAGTGTCAGTAGTGTCCTTGACAACCCTGCCTACCTTTGTATCGTCTGCAAACTTCGACATTAAGCTTGATATACCATCATCAATATCATTTATGAATACAGAAAACAATAATGGACCCAACACTGAGCCCTGAGGGACTCCACTAATAACATTAGTCCACAACGAGCAGTGTCCATTGATTACCACTCTGTCTTCTCCCCCTCAGCCACCCCTTTATCCACAGCAGCAATTTGCCTCCAATGTCACACTGCTCCAATTTGTGCAGCAGTCTTCCATATGCAACAGTATCAAAAGCCTTTCTAAGAGCCAAGTATATAATATCAAAGTTATTCCCTGCATCCAGTTCCTTTGTGACTGCATCATAGTATCCAATCAAATTGGTCAGGCAAGACTTCCCCTTAACAAAACCATGCTGTGTCCGAGCTATAACTGAAGTCTTGTCTAAATGATCCTGCAGTGCTTCTTTAACTAGTGCCTCCATTAATTTTCCTGGAACAGAAGTTAAACTCACAGGTCTATAATTACTTGTGTCAGCCTTTGATCCTCCTTTGTGAATTGGGGTCACATTTGCACTTTCCAGTCTGTGGGTACCTCCCCTGAGTCCAAGGAAGCTCTGATAATTATGGCTAAGGGTTTGCTTACTTCCTCTGCTGCCTCCTTTAATATAACTGGATAGATCCCATACACCCCGGGTGCCTTTCTTGTGTTTATCTTCAACAATTTCTCCTCCACTTTACTGTCAGTTATTACTAGATTCTCTAGCTTACTGCTAGAGTTGAATACACCTCTGGCTTTCCCCTCGCTAAATAACTCCTCATGTGTGAATGTCGATGCAAAATATTCAATTAGTTTGTTAGCTACCTGAGCAGGATCATCAACAGTTGACCCATCGATATCAAGTGGTCCAATCTGATTCATCCCCTTCCTTCTAGAGTTTACATAAGTAAAGAACTCTTTGCTGTTTTTCTTTGCATCCCTTGCCAAAGATTTCTCGTAATCTGCCTTCGCCTGCCTAACCTCCTTTGTAACTTGGTTACAGGTCAACTTGTATCTATCATAGGCTTCTGTGTCATGTGTTAATTTGTATGTATCCCATGCATTTTTCTTCTCTGCCATATGCCTCATCAGTTCATCTGACATCCATTTAGGCCTAAACCTTGAACAATATTTCTTGGTTGGTATGTAAAGCGTAGTAGCTTCCAAGATAAGTTCTTTGAATGCTTCCCATTTTGAATTTGCTGTTGGTAACATCATCAGTTGGTCCCACTGTATAGAATTTAAATACTGTCTCAGTCCATTGTAGTCGCCTTTACGGAAGCAATAACCCTTCCCTTTACCCCTAATGGTAGTTACCTCTGAGTAAATCCCACTTCAGCACACTGTGATCACTGCCACCTAGTGGTTCATTTATCTGCAGATTCTTAATGCATGAAGAATCACTGTTAATAATCAAATCAAGAGTATTCCTCCCTCTAGTTGACTCCCGAACATGCTGATGTAGAAAACAATCATCCAATAAATCCACAAAAGCCTTGCTAGTGTGTGAGTGACCAGCCCCCAAATTCCAGTCAATATCTGGGAAATTAAAATTTCCCATTATAAGACACTCTGATTTACTGGCCCACTCTATTTCCCTGTACAGTTTCTTATTATACTCATCAGAGTCATTAGGCCTATAGCACACTCCTACTCTCAATTTTGATCTCCCAATGCTTATGTCACACCAAACTGACTCGACACTGCACTGTCCAGCGATGTCCACTGGCTTCACTTCCTTGGATTTTATGTATTTCTTAACTAATAGCATAACCCCTCCTTCCTTCCTATCCAGTCTATCCTTTCTGTAGACGTTGTACTCCCCAAATTACAGTTCTGCATTCCTTATATCTGTGTGACACCACGTCTCTGATATCCCAACAATATCTGCCTTTGATGTTTTGAGCAATACCTCAAATTCAAATTTATTTACTAAACTCCTAGCATTGGTGTACACACAAGTATACATGCACCTATTTCTATTCTTAGCTACCCTAACACAACCCATGTGTTTACTTGTACCGCAATGACTCCCAGCAGTCTCTGAAATACCCTGCATCTTGTTTTTCAGGCTTCTGCTCATTCCAATAGAAGCAGTGCAAGAATCTCTTTCACCTCTGCCAGTGGCTACTGTTAATCTATTAGTCTTTGTCTCCCCCCAAGCTAGCAGTTTTCCGCCCCACCTAACACTGCCTCGATAGCATCAGCAAATATTCTTGCACCCTTTCTATTTAAGTGTATCTCATCCCTGTAGAAGCAATCTCTCCTGTTAACAAGTACAGTCCAGGCTGAAAAAAAATTCTACCCCTTGAGCCTTGCACAATCTTTCCAGCGCCAAATTGATCGACAAGGCTCTCATCATATACTCCCTCCTATCGTGTCTGGGCAGAATTGCAGACACTTTCAAATTCAACCCTAATTCTCTGCTTTTGTTCAACAGTGACCTGTACAGTTAAGTAATTCCGCAGATCTCCTACTCTTAATATCATTAGTGCCAACATGTACAACTATACCACCTTTTGTGCCCTTAAAAGATGTTATCTGCTCTACAACGTCATCAACCTTTGCCCCTGGCAGACATACCCTTTCTTTCAGACATACCTGGCAGACATCTTTCTTTTTTTTTTTTTTATTAACGGTAGTACAGTAAGCTCCAGTTATAGTGAACATGTTTGCAAACTGAATTTTGATTATAATAAGTGAAAGATCAAGTTTACTACCTGTTTATAACAGATTGTACAAACAAAAAGGCCAATAAACCAAAAACTGCAAATTGTTCTTATCGTCTATGTGACCTTAAAAAATGTGCTTTAGAAAAATATCACAGAAACTACTGGGTTTTCTCGGAAACCATGAGTAAATTTCAGATTAGTTTAACTCTACCAAATTCAGTTTTTTTTTTTTTTAGGAGCATTAGCAACTAAGGTCATATTGCTCCGGGATATGCAGTAGTCATTCCCTGACCTTTCCGCATCCTCCGTATTTGGTGGTGACGGACTCGAACCCTGGCCTAATCAAGAAGCATGTGCTACGGACTGCTGCTCCTTCCCACCTGGCTATGGAGGCACCACCAAATTCAGTAAGAATAATATCGGACCGAAACTGTGCAATTTATTTTTCTTCAGAGCGAAGTTTAGGTGAGCCAGTGTCTGTCCCGATGGTGTGTGAAAAGCATTGGATTTTAATTGAAAATTAATAGATAATTAAGATTTTAAGGCAAGCACAGGTTGGCTGAAGAACCTTAAACTGAGACACGGTATATGTGAATTAGATATTCAAGGCAAGAAACTTTCTGCAGACGAATTGGCAGTGGTGTCCTTTGAAAAGGAAGTTTGCTTCAGTTATACCAAATTATGAGAAAGAAAATGTTTATAATGTTGATAGACAGGTTTATTATAGAAAGCATTACTGAAAAAAACCCTAGCCACTAAAATAAAAATGCACTGGGACATACAGATTGTCTGTGCTCGTTATGAGTAAATTGAAAAAACTGAGAGCATTTAAAAATCTTTCTGATTTTCCTGTTTTGTATAAAAATCATAAAAATACCTGGATGGATGTTTCCCGAGATTGGTTTATATATTTTTTTTTATTTAATTAATCTTATTTAGATTAAATTTATTTAATCTTACCAGAAAAATTATCTGGTTTGATTATTTAGGAAATTTAGCTATCCAGAAGAGATCTGACATAAATTATTCCTGATAATCGACACTCTACCATATATGAGTGGTGAAACCCATATTTAGTCTCTAGAGTAAATTTCTGCCAATCCCCATTTCTGCTATCACACAATAAGTGGAATGTCTTTTTATGATGGTCATCGTGTAAAACATCCAGTATTCCTTATTGTTTCTAGAGTACAGATTTAAAGGAGTGTTTGCAGGTTAGCTGCTAGATAGCCATCACACTAAACCTACCAGGAAGTATCAGGATCAGCCAGCATATAACCTCACTGCTGGCTAGTGAGTGGAGAAAGTTTAAGTAGCATATATGTGTAAAGCACTGTCAACTGCCACATTACGTGAAGGAGTCGGGCATATTCTTGCTCAAATTACATTGTATCCAAAAATTTCAGTAATTGATAAATGCAGTAATTGAGGAAATGAAAACTTTTAGAGGGAATGGTTGAGTGAATTTTTTTTTTTTTTTTGGCTGATGCTACATAAGCTCATACACTTGCTTTACATGTCTCTATTACTATTACTATAGTGATCACTGGTTATTAGAATCAGCCCCTTAATAGAATCAAATTTTGAAGAACCGATTCAAATCAATAAAATGCACTACACTTACATCATTTATTAGAATCACATTTTCGGTTATAAGAATCAACTGTGAACACCTCTGTGATATTTTTATAAAGCACAATTCTGGAAGTCACAACCATAAAACAATAAAAACAATCTGCAGTTTCCGGTTTATTGGGCTTTTCTGTTAGTGCAATAAACAGGTACTAAACTCAATCTTATTGCATTTGTGATAATACCGATAGTTGGAATTCTGTGTTTTCAAGGTATTATGGTGAAATGTGTTTCCAATTCAATGAAATCTGCTCTTCATTTCTATATCTAAACTTCGTTTCACTTATGTGTGTGTTGTGTTACTTCCAATTTGTGTGTGCCGTGTGCTTTGTTATTGAACTTATCTTTTTTACTGTGTTTTAAATTTTACCACCCAAAAAAAAAAATTCAGTGAACAGAAAGAGTGAATTTCAGTGTAAAAGATAAGTTATGAATTACAGAAACGTACAATAAATTAAACTTATCAGGCAACATGTCTCAAGGAGAAGTGGCATTAAAATTAGCAAGCAGTGTCTCAATCATCTTTATTAAAATTACATCACACATTAAACACTAATGTGATTAGTGAAACCAGAAAAATGAAGTGTGAAGGGAAATGCCAAACAGTAGATGAAGCTCTATTCATTTGGTTCAAATGGGCCAGTTCATTTAATGTACCAATCAATCGTAGCATTCTTCTTCAAAAAGCTAATGATTTTGCTGAAAAATTACAGAGTTTAAGGCAATGGATGGAGGGCTGACAAGATGGAAGGAGAGGCATGATATTGTTTATGAAAATATTCAAGGAATAAAACAGGATTCCGATGGTCCTGCAGCTGACACCTGGTTGAAAACCTCTTGGCAAACTGTGTTAACCATTTATAATCCTATGTATATATTAAGTGCAATAGCATCATTAATACACAGCCATTTCTGAATAAACAGAATATTTATAAGGCGGAATCGTTTTAAGTTATATCTCATATTGTGAATACCTTCACAACGAGTTGCCATGATATTGCACTACTTCAAATAAGTAACGCTTCACCTAAGGAGAAGACTAATGTTACACCCAGACGGCACCATTTCAAGGCTATTTTGTATATGTGTGGGATAATAACTCGACTATCCACTTGTCCCTATTAGACTTAGAAAAGCAAAAAGGTAGAGGGAAAGTAATAGTAGGAGTGGAAGAGGAAAAGAAACGGTGTAGAAGAATGAAAGGGACAGTAACTCCTTCAACTCACACCACTCAAAAACTCAAACTCCTCAAATAGGCAACGCTTCCCCAGTGGAGAAGGCTGTTGTTACCTATTCTTGGAAACTCCAGACATCAGGCTCCCCCTGGTGCCGTTTCAGGGCTATTTGGCCAGTCTTCGGTGCGTGGGTAGGTACCCAAGTGATGCAATGATGGCAAAACAGTTATGAAGTATAACTCCACAATATGAGAAATGCCTGATGGTGTATGATGTATTTTGACTAAGATGCATTTAGGGCTAAAGCCTCAAGCTGCAAGCAAATTTATACTATGTATATATTAAGTGCAATAGCATCAATTAATACACAGCCATTTCTTAATAAACAAAATATTTATATGGCAGCATCATTTTAAGTTATATCTCATTGTGAATACCTTCACAACGAGATGCCACGATATTGCACTACTTCAATTAAGTAACTCTTCACCTAAGGCTTCACCTTATATCTCATATTGTATTCACAATATGAGATATAAGCATTTAATTATTTTGCACCTATGTTTTGATTCTTCCAAAAGTGTGCGAGTTCTATATCTGAGTTACACACCGAATTGCAGGCATCCTCCACCATTGTCAGCATTTAATTATAAGAGGTACTTTCAATTATTATATGAACAGGATTCTCTAACCTTGTATCTGAGCAGCCCGTCAGAGATTAAATCAGATGTCAACAGATCTAATCTGCTTACAAGTTAGTGTAAATGCATCAGATCTGTTCGCAGCTAACTAATAAATTATTATAAGATTTGCATCATTATGTATATCCCATATTATGAATACCTTCACAATGAGTTGCCATGATATTGCACTACCTCGAGTAAGTAACTCTTCACCATAGGAGAAGGCTATTGTTACTTATTCTCAGTGGATGCCACCACTGAGAATAAGTAACAGCACCATTTCAGAGCTGATTGGCTCCTCTTCGGTGGGTGGGCAAGCATCCTGGTGTTGCAATAATGGGAAGGCAGTTGTGAAGTATAACTCCACAACATGAGAGATGCCTGATAGTGTGTAGTAATTTGAATTATGTCGCATTTCAGAGCTGATTGGCTCCTCTTCGGTGGGTGGGCAAGCATCCTGGTGTTGCAATAATGGGAAGGCAGTTGTGAAGTATAACTCCACAACATGAGAGATGCCTGATAGTGTGTAGTAATTTGAATTATGTCGCATTTTAGGGCAAAAGCTTCAGGTTGCGTAATGAGTTAACATGCTTACAAGTTAGTGCAAATGCATCAGATCTGCTTGCAGCTCGCAACTTGTAGCTTTTGCCCTAAAATTCGACATAATTCAAATTAGTACACACCATCAGACATCTCTCATATTGTGGAGTTATACTTTGCCATCATTGCAACACCAGGGTGCCTGCCCGTCCACCAAAGAGGAACCAACCAGCTCCGAAATGGTGATGTCTGGTGGTGGCATCCGCTGAGAATAAATAACAATAGTTTTCTCCTATGGTGAAGAGCTACTTATTCGAGGTAGTACAATATCATGCCAACTCGTTGTGAAGGTATTCACAATATGAGATATACATAATAATGCCAATCTTATAACTATTTAGTAGTTAGCTGCGAGCAGATCTGATGCATTTGCACTAACTTGTAAGCATGTTAACTCACTATGCAACTTGAGGCTTTTGCCCTAAAATGTGACGTAATTCAGATTTAATCTGTTAAGGTCTGTGGGAATATACTGTTGTTGTGAGCTTTTGAGAGTTGTAGTGTTTTCAAAAATTGGTTATACACTCTGAGTGACCCAAAAAAATCTGTCTATCTTCAACCAACATGGAGATCATCAAGAACAAAGAAGGTTCTAAACTGTATGGAGAAGGCTACTTATACACCAAAAAGAGATCAAAAGTACATGAAAACATTCGGAATATTCTCAGAGGAATGCACTTTCTTGCAAAGGTTGTGTTCATACAGATTTGGAGGTGAAGCAACTACTTTCTGTGACTGAACGCAGCCACAACCCAGATCCTAACAAGGTTAAAACAGCCAAAATAAAGAACACCATAAAAACAGCTGCATTGACCAACAGGGTCAGACCTGCACATATATTGTTGCAGACACCATATGTGTCAGGGGTCGGCAACCTTTTTTTGAGTGAAGAGCCATTTTTTATCTAATTAAAAAAAAAAAAAAAAGATCCCAAGAGCCACATCTCAGCTCAAGCTGGGGGGGGTAGATTAAGAAATGGAATAGAGTGAGAAGGTGTTTTATTAAAAAATACATATATTTTTTAAATATTATTTATTAATGCTTACGATGCGCAGGCAAACTAATCTGAGAAGTGTTTGCAGCTTGAGCTGAAACTAATGCTATATTCATGTCACTGCCCGCTCCCGCTGCGCACCGTGCTTGTTGCACATGTGGGCGAAAAGTTAAAGAGACGCAGCTACAGGTTCAAAGATCCACATGCGACTTGTGAGCGGCAAGTTGCTGACCCCTGCCATATGTCAACAACAGAGGTGTATTGCTAAAAAAAAAATAGTACCGGAATGCTCATTCTCCAGAAGACTATATATGATAACGCCACATCGACTGTACAGCAACTGAATCAGACTCACAGTTCATAGAACAACCAGTTCTAGCGTTCGACTCATGGCGAATCAAAATGCAGCGCTCGCACGCATCACAGTATATCTCATTCGTTGGATCTCTTTATCTAAAAATTTGTACTTTAGTAAGAAACATTCAAGTTTCATTGCGAAATTTATATTTTTGTTTTTAAATAAATTTTTAAAGAAATCTATTAATTTTAAGGATTACTATTAATATATATTTTTAGTAGCAATGGGTAAAATAAATATTTCTACTTCCCCTTTGATTATGCCATTGTTTCATAATATTGGGTGTATAAATTTAATGATTTTCTATTATGGCATTTAGAAAAAAAGTACTGGAACATTGTTCTGGTGCGTTCTGGCCCAAATACACCACTGGTCAACAACCACTTGAAGTCCACTGTGCCATTTGTAGATTTGACCCTTTGAAACGTAATGTTCGATGTCTACAGAAAGGGGCATTGCCAAAGGATCCAACATCCCTACGAGAATTGGAGCATATATCAGTGGTGAATGGAAAACTACAAGGGCTCCAAAATTTCATTTATGACAATGGGCCTGAGTCAACAGCCCACCTTCTGCTCTCATCATCTCGGGGTGCCATTTCATCAGCTAGCCTCAGGTATTGAAATAGCTTGGCATGGAAGTGCCAATTCAGAGTGCCCTTCTGATACCAGAGCCCTTGGCATCTTCCCCAATGCCAAGGCATTCCTACGCTACTGCATCCAGTGCTGATAAAAAAGCAGCTGAGGCCTTTAAAATTGAATTTCAAGAGTTTGTTGATCAGGAGGGTTATCTTTCCCAGCAGGTTCTTAATGTTGATGAAACCATCCTTTTCTGGAAGCAAATGCCCAGGAGAATGTACATCACTAAGGATGAGGCTAGTTTACCTAGGCATAAGCCTATGAAAGATAAGCTCACTCTCCTGTTGGATGCCAATGCCTCTGGAAATTTTAAGCTGAAGCCTATGCTGGTGTATCACTCTAACACCCCCAAAGTATTTAAACAACAAAAAGTCAACAAAGGCATGCTGGGAGTGTTTTGACGCAGTAACAAGAAGGCCTGGGTTACAAGATAAGTCTTCAATAAATGGGCGCTTTAAGTTTTCTGTCCTTCAGTGAAGTGTTATCTTGAGATGAAAAAAAAAAAAAAAAACAGAACAAGGTGGGGATCATGGCCTGGAGCCATGATCCCCACTTGAGATCACTCAAGAGATCACAATCTCTTGAGGCACAATTTGACTTTGTTCAAGTAAAATTTTTGCCACTGTCCAAAGATTTTTGGAGGTTGAAACTCAACATCCTGGACTGTGTGAGGCTGATCGTAAGTGCTTAGAATGATGCTTCCACCAGGTGCTTAAATTCAGCCTGGAAAAACATCTGACCTTTAATCATCTATAACTTTGATGGATTTGAAGTGATAATGCTTTGACAAATGATGATTGTCACTCTTGGTAAATCAATGGGTCTGGAGGTTAACGAAGAGGATGTGGAGGACTATTGATGCTCATGGGCGTGAGCTAACAACAGAGAAGCTACAAGAGTTGGAGAAAATTATGGAAAGTGACACTGGAGAGGAAGAAGACACCCAAAAAGTGTCAGTTGAAGAGTTGAAGACTGTCATTTCTTGTTGGGAGCATTTAAGAGTAGTAAAAACACCCCCCCCCCACAACATTGAAAACACTGAACTCACAATATGCAAAATGAAAAACAAAGTCATTTCTTACTTCAGAAAGCTACAAAAGAGTTGTCAGAAAAACAGTCTACTTTGGACAGTTTCTTTGTCAGTAGAAGTAAAAGACAAAACAACTGAAAAGACACTTGGTTCCTGATCTACTCTAACCACCACTATGCCATCATTGATTTCATCAGCCCTGCACTTCAAGTCTAAAGTAAATGCCAGTTTATTATTTATTTTAAGATTTTTTTTAACTATTTATTAAATAATCTTTATAAAACACTCAATTTTAATTTTTAAAAAAAATCAAGTATAACATGTAAGAAATAACTATTTTATGTGTTGTTGCAGTCGCCTGTCAAGGGTTTAGAACGAATTACAGGGAATCAATGTACTATTGGTTTCAACTTACAATATTTTCAAAATACAATGGGTTTTGTGGAACAAATTACCATCAGATGTTGGGGCTCCATTGCATATATAGTTTTTAATGTATTTTTATTCCATTTTATTATTTCATTTTCCCCATTCAACTTTAAAATGACCCATGCCGATAAAACAACCAAATTCCAGCTAGCTTAGAGACTGCCAGTTTTTGGATAATAAATCCAAACAAACACACAATATCAGAATTCAAGCACAAATGAAGGGAGAATGCACGATCTGTCAACTTTTTTTTTTTGCTATTTTTTTTATAATGCTTAACTTATTTTTATTAAGTACAATATTTTATTCTTAATTATTCTTTTATCCCTTGGAATATTCATCCAAATTTTTATAAACGAGAAACTAAGCACCATGAAGTTACTGAAGAGACATCATAGGTAGTGGCTTCAGTAACATCCTATTAAAAAAATAAAATAAAATAATGAGGAAAAAAGAATAAGCAGAATAAAGAATAATACAAGGGATATTTCATACTTTTAGGAATTAAATTAAAAGGTTTTAGATTAAAAAAAAACCCTTCTTGTGATCAGCAAGGCCATTTTTCCACAGCTTTGGTGGATATGGAAAAGTGTTCCACAAGAATCAGAACACCTTCAATTGTCTTTGAAATCAATGCAAAAAAAAAAAAAAAAAAGTTACTTCAGAAAATAGTCTTTTGACATAATGCAAGTATCAATTTAAATGACAAACTTTCAGACAGTCGGTCTGAGTTTACCAAAGCATACTACACTATCATTGGCAGATTATACTCAAAGTGGCAAAATTCTGAATGTGTTCAGATACCTTTAACACAGCACACTCCTGTTTTATCTATCCAGTATGTAATTAAAAAGACAAGTGTAACAAATACTACCAAAACAAATACCAAAGCTTGCCATGAGTCATCAAGCAAAAATTTGTCATGCTGATTTTGTTGTTTTGTTTTTTCCAGTGCAATGCAAACAACACAGTTTACATATCATAATAAATTCAAATTCAGGAAAGAGAGTTGTAGAATAGATGTGTAGAAATTTGTCTTAAGCCAGTGGGTAAAGACAAATGCTGGAACAAACTTCCATCTGTCATTGTGGAAGTTGATAGCTTAAATAAATTCAAGAAAGAACTGGACAAAACTTTTAGAGTGAATGGATGGGTGAAATGGGGAATTTTTCTTCTTTTTTTTTTTTTTGCCTAATGTTGGATAACTTGTTTTCACACAACCCAAAGATAATATTCTACCTCACTTTCGAAAGCAGCAGAGATGTAATTAATATAAAGATTAATAAAATTTAATATCAATGAAGATTTACTTCTAAAGAAAAATAAATGCATGGAATGGCAACATAACTTATACTGCCAAAAGTCGGAAGTTCAAATATATGAACAAAGATACTGCTCTTCTTTGTTAACAAATCAGTACAGGCTGTGTATGTCAACATGGTTATTAAAGACCAGTGAGAAACAAGTTGTGAATGTTACACAGATTGTCATTTTACCAGAAGTGGTTTGAAATAGGGTGAAAGTACAAGCCATGTTTATATGCAATTTTACAAAATAATAATAAATAAATCTGGTAAATTGTAGACTTTATTAGTGGAAGCAGGTTTTCTATCATCAGTAAGATATAGTACATTTAATTAAGGAAATTCTGAGTACTGGACCCAAAAATAAATACATGGATATTAAAGTGCTAATGGAGTTTTCAAAAATCTTTAGATAACCCGAGTGCTTTATCAAAAGTTTTTGAGAGGGCGCTCTGGTCGCGGAAGAGAACAGTCGGTGGATTTTTGGAAGTTACGACTCCCGGTGTTGGCGCCAATATTGTTGAACTGGCCGCCATATTGTAATCAATAAGAAATAGCGCAACGTATATATCTCGAACTGATAACTTAAGGTATAACGTAAAACTAGATAACGTAATACAAAGCACTGTATTAGGAATCTGTTAGCTTAGTATAGTATTATCAATTAATCAAAAATATTTATTAATCTTATTAAATTCCATTGTTAAACGGATATCATGACACAGACTAGAGCTGCAAAGCAAAGATCACAGACTAGTGAGAGTGCTGTGACTCGCGGAAGAAATGAAGGGACGATTCTCCAACGCATCACAGTCTCAAAAAATGTGCGAAATGTGAAATGTTTGCTGAACTTTCTAAAACGAGACACGATCTAGCCAAGGAGGATGTCTTTGTGTGCTAGATGCCTAGTGTCAAGAAATTAGGCACAAGCTCAGCGTTCTGATGGGTGTCTATGAGAGCGTTGAATAAATTAATGTGAGGGGCCAATAAAGCTCTCAGCTGCCCAGCTCAACAGCAGAGCTGACTCCTGTGCATCAGGAAACACAGAGGCAATCTCCAAGGCAGAATGCACTAGTCCCAAAGGAACTAGTTATTGTTGGTGACTCTACTGTCAGGGAGACAGGGAATATACTATGCAAGAAGGATAGGTGGAACAGGACCAGGGTATGTCTGCCAGGGACAAAAGTTGATGACGTTGTAGAGCAGATATCATCTTTCAAGGGCACAAAAGGTGATATTATTGTATACATCGGAACTAATGACATTAAGAGTAAGAGATTTGCATATTTATTCAACAAGTACAGGTTAATCTTGAAAAAAATGTCGCAAGTTAGGGTTGAATGTGAAAGTGTCTGCAATTCTGTCCAGACACAACAGGAGGGAGTCTATGATGAGAGCCTTATCGAGCAATTCGGCCCTAGAGAGACTGTGTAAGGCTCAAGTGGTAGAATTGTTTTCAGCCTGGTCTGTGCTTGTCGACAGGAGAGACTGCTTCTACAGGGATGGGGTACACTTAAATAGAAAGGGTGCAAGAATATTTGCTGATGCTTTCGAGGCAGTGCTAGTTGGGTCAAAAAAACTGCTAGCTTGAGGGGGGGGGGATAAACAGACTAAAAGGTTAACAGTGGCCGAAGGCAGAGGCAAAAGTGATTCTTGTACTGCTTCTATTACAATGAGCAGCAGCATAGAAAGCATGGCAATGGAGATTTCCAGGAATATTGGGAGTCATAGTGGAACAAGTAAATACACGGGCTGTGTTAGGGTAACTAAGAGTAAAAACAGGTGCAGGTATACTTGCATGTACACCAATGCTAGGAGTATAGTTAATAAATTTGATGAGTTTGAAGTGCTAGTCAAGACATTAAAGGCAGATATTGTTGGGATATCAGAAACGTGGTGTCACACAGATAAAAGCAATGCAGAATGGGATTTTGGGGAGTACAAGGTGTACAGAAAAGATACAGAACAGGAAGGGAGGAGGGGTTATGCTGTTGGTTAAGAAACAAAATCTAAGGAAGTGCATCCAATTGAGGTTCGTGGACAATGCAATGCTGAGTCTGTTTGGTGTAACAAATACTGAGAAAGGAAAAATGAGAGTAGGTGTGTGTTATAGGCCTAATGAATCTGATGAGTATAACACGCAGTTGAGTATAACACGCAGAGAAATAGAGTGGGCCAGTAAATCAGAATCTGTTTTAATGGGGGATTTTAACTTTCCAGATATTGACTGGAACTTGTGGCTTGGTCACTCACACACTAGCAAGACTTTTTTGGATTTATCAGATGACTGTTTTCTACAGCAGCATGTTCGAGAGGCAACCAGAGGGAGTAATACTCTTGATCTGATTATCAGCAGTGATTATTCATGCATTAAGAATTTGTCGATAAAGGAACCACTGGGTGATCACAGTGTACTGATATGGGAATTACTTAAAGATGTAACTACCATCAAGGCTAAAGGGAAGGGCTTTTACTTTTGTAAAGGTGACTATAGGGGTCTCAGACAGTTTTGAAATTCTACAGTGGGATCAGCTGATGTTGTTACCGAAATTGAATTCTTAATCTTGGAGGCTACTAGGCTTTTTATTCTAATTAAGAAATACTGTTCAAAGTTCAGGCCTAAATGGATGTCAGATGAATTAATAAAGCTTGTGGTAGAGAAGAAAAATGTATGGGATGCATTTAAAATTATCAGGTGACACAGAAGCCGATGGCAGATATAAGCTTGTCTGTAATCAAGTCAATAAGGCTTGTCTGTAATCAAGGTAGGCGAAGGCAGATTACGAGAAATCACTGGCAAAGAGTTCTTTACTCATGTAAACTCTACAAGGAAAGGGATGAATCGGATTGGGCCACTTAACATAGATAGGTTGACTATTGATGATCATGCTCAGGTAGCTGACAAACTGAATCAGTATTTTTGCATCTACATTCACACATGAGAAATTATTCAATGAGAGGAATGCCAGAAGTTTATTAAACTAACAGGGGGCTAAGTGATTTTGTAATAACTGAGAGCAAAGTGGAGGAGAAGTTGTTGAAGTTAAACATACGGAAGGCACCTGGGGTAGGTGGGATCTATACAGTTATATTAAAGGAGGCAGCAAAGGAAGTAAGCAAACTCGTAGCCATAATTATGAGAGCTTCGTTGGATTCAGGGGAGGTACTCATCGACTGGAGGTGTGCAAATGTATCACCAATTCACAAAGGGGATTCAAAAGGTGACACAAGTAACTACAGACCTATTAATTTAACTTGTATTCTAGGGGAAATTATGCAGTCAATGGTTAAAGAAGCATTGCAGGATCAACCAAACAAGACTGCAATAATAGTTAAGACACGGTATGGATTTATTAAAGGATTACCACATTGAGTGGTAATCAATGGCCACTGCTCTTCGTGGACAAATGTTATTAGTGGAGTTTAACCACAGTTCAGTCTTGAGACCATTGTTGTTTTGTATATTTATCAATGATATTGATGAAGGTATATCAGGTATATCATTTGATTGGATAATATGATGTGGTCACAAAGAAACTGAATGTCAAAAATAATTTTGATATCATATACTTGGATTTCAGGAATGCTTTTGATAATGTTGCACATGGAAGACTACTGTACAAATTTGGGAGGTATGGCATTAAGGGTAAGTTGCTACAATGGATAAAGGAATGATTGAGTGAGAGATGACATTGAGTGGTAATCAATGGCCACTTGCTCTTCGTGGACAAATGTTATTAGTGCAGTTCCCCACGGTTCAGTCTTGGGGCCATTGTTGTTGTTTTGTATATTTATCAACGATATTGATAAAGGTATATCAGGTTTAATGTCCAAGTTTGCAGATGATACAAAGGCGGGCAGAGTTGTTAACAACAGCAAAGACAGTATGCTACTCCAACTGGATCTAGATAAGTTGGGTAAATGGTCTAAGAAGTGGCAACAGAAGTTTAACATTGATAAATGCAAACTACTGCATATGGGTAGCAATAACTCAAGAGAAACATGCTAACTGTGTGGTACTACATTCAGGGAAGTGGAAAGTGAAAAAGACCTGGGGGTAATTGTGCAGTCAAATATAAAGTTTGTTGAGCAGTGCAAACAGGCTGACAGGACAGGTCATGGAGTTTTGTCAATGATATATAGGAATTTTTGCTAGCAGGGACAGGGAGGTTATTATCCTATTGTACAAGGCAATGGTCAGACCACACCTAGAGTAGTGTGTACAGGTCAGTAGGCCTCATTTCAGGAAGGATGTACAGTTGTTGAATGTGTACAAAAAAGGGCAACAAGATTGGTGGGGGGAACAAAGGGGTGCTCTTACCAAGAAAGGCTCTGCAAATTGCAGTGCCTGTAGAGTAAGCACATGCAAGGTGATCTGATTTAGGTGTATAGGCTTTGAATGGGTTGAACAAGCTGAATCCTAATGGAATTCTTCCTCTTGCTCAGATTAAGAACCTGAGGGGACATAGATTCAAATTGATGGAAGCCAGTTGTAGAATAGATGTGCGGAAATTTGCCTTTAGCCAGTGGGTGGTTGATTGGTTTGTTTGTTGTTTGGTTTTTAGAAGCATTAGCAACTAAGGCCATATTGCTCCGGGATATGCGGTGGTCATTCCCTGATCTTTCCGCATCCTCTGTATTTGGTGGTGACGGGCTCAAACCTCGGTCTAATCAAGAAGCGAGTGCTATGCACTGCTGCTCCTTCCCACCTGGCTACGGAGGCACCTGGTTGATTGGTGGAACAGACTTCTATGTTTGTTTTGTGGAAGTTGATAGCCTAAATAAATTTAAGGCTGAGCTGGACAGGCATTTAGAATGAATGGAGAGGTGAAATGGGAGGGGTTTTTTTTTTTTTTTTTGGCCGATGCTGCATAAGCTTGCTTTCTTGCATCATAGCACTAATACTAATGCTAACCCTGAGCTAATTACATAGGATCAACTAGACCCTTTTCCCAGATATTTCAGCAATTTGTGCTCTTGATCTACTCTGTCCGCACAGGCAAAAGCTATTTTAGAATAGATATTTTTGAAAATATTTTCTTTGATTTCTCCACTGAAAATTACAGATTTCTCTGTTAATTATCACACAATTAGGAAAAATCATGAATTAAGTTAAACCGAATGCCACTCAACCTATAAGCAAGGGCTGAGTGGCACCTGTCAGGGTTATTGATAACAAGCTGGCTCCGATCAGTAATGACTAGCTGTGTGTGTGACACTGAAGCATTATCTGGAATTAAACTGCCAGCAAACATGCTCCTGTTACTGACAGACATACAATTGCAAGCTTTCATTGAAATGTATTGTTTTATACTAAATTTGCAGTTTGCTCATCAATGAATCTAAGAGGAATTTTAATTTTAAAAAAAAAACTATTAAAAATATGTTTTTAATATAAAAAAACAGATTTTTCAGAATTTGTTCAGAAAAGATTGAAAATATAGGCAAAATCGAAAAGTGAACATATCATAATTAATTATTGAATATTTTCAGATGCAGTTATATTGGGTCTAAATATCTCAATGTGCTTAAAAGAATATGTTATGAACCTGCTGATGGGTTAAATATTATTTATCTTTAATATGTTGTTGTAGGAGCATTAGCAACTTAAACAATATTGCTCCGCTATATGTTATGTTTGTAGAAACGCATTTAAGAACTGATTTGCATGTGGTCTTAGCTGAAAATCTCAGAATATCTCATGGGGTAAACCCTGCATAGGGTTTACACCCTCTGCCTGATATCAGCCAATTACAGCCCCGATTGAAGAGACCCTCAGAAAGTCCTCCAGTCATCGATGGAATTCAAAATCCAGAACTCTCCAAACAAGTGATAAAACCAATACAGTGCTATGGAGGACAACTTTCATATAATTAATTTAGAGAACCAAGTCATCAACGCTATACAAAATTCACTTTTTTTTTTTTTTTTTTTATGAAAACTTCATACACGAGTGGTATTAGAAGCAATAGTACTTAGTAGGTGCATGGACTGAATGTTCAGAAGATGAAAGAAGATACTTGTTGACATTAGACTTCAATTTCTGTAGATTATAATTTTCAGAAAATATGTATGAAGGAAGGTTCATGATAATACGAGGAAAGTTTCGTTAAAATGATGTATGGCATTCAACAAGGTAGTTAAATTTTTATGTGAATAATATATAAAAGATAAAAAAGCAAAAAAGATTACCTGCTTTAGTAAAAAGGATCATTACATTATTTTTTGTCCTCAGAAGTTTCTTTAATTCTTTGGCATCACTAACACTTTCAATCAATGATCTATCCATTTTTTTGGCATCTGAGATCAACAGAATTTTCTGGAAAAAAGAAGGTCAAATCTGTAAAACAAATTTTTACATAGAAAGTAATTTGAAATGAACTTCAAAATTTCAAAAATTTAACATGATTAAGCCAATAAATGTACACCGAAAAGCTCTAATACATTCCCACCATATTGAGACACTAAAATATCATCTGATATTTTAGAGTCAAACTTATATGACAAGTATAAAATCCTATGTTTGAATTAAAGCTATGTGCTTAAAATGAAAAAAAAAAAAAAAAAAAACCATGAATGATACCAATATACTTAAAATTGGTTACCTATACATTGTTTCACACTTTTTAATACCAAAGAATTTTTTTCTTCCCCTTCATCAGACTAAAACAGTAATTTTTAAAATAAAAAAAAGAGCAGAAATAATTGAATAAAAACATAGTCTGTTGTTCTAAATGAAAAGTTTAATTCAATACAAATACACCACTATATGAGATGGGAAAGATGATTCAGAAAAAAAAAGGTAGACTTGGATATAAAATATTATTAAGCACAAATTTAACAATGCTCTATTTGTAACTCTGCTAATATCACGATGATGTTCGGTACTTTGTAATCCTATACATTGTATACTACAGGCTATGCACTTATCCCTAGTGTAAACCAAACAAAAAAAAAACTATCCATGTCATTTTTTAATATTCCTTCACTACAGTTTTGAACTTTCGACCTTCCACTCTGACTTCATTAGAATTTGAGAAATACCACACTAAAAAAACAATCACTTTCTCACTATTCGTATAAAGAACACCATGTGTCCACTTATATGACTCTTAAATGGCAATCAGCCTTGCTCATAAGAAAAAAAAAATTATTTAAATTTCAATGTCTTTAAGAGTCAAAATAACAAGTTAAACAATATACACAGTGCATTACACATTGTGATGGGGTCACAGAGGAACTGGATACAAAAAATAATTTTGATATCATATACTTGATTTCAGGAAAGCTTTTGATACCATTGCACATGGAAAACTGCTGTACAAATTGGAGCAGTATGGCATTAAGGGCAAGTTGCCACAAAGGATAAAGGGATGGTGAGTGGGAGATGGCAGAGAGTGGTAAAAATGGACACTTCTCTACGTGGACTAATGTTATCAGTGGAGTCCCCCCCCAGCTTTCGGTGCTGGGCCCATTGTTGTTTGGGTATTTATTAATGATATCAATGAAGGTATATCACGCTTAATGTCCAAGTCTGCAGATGATACAAAGGTTGGCAGGGTTGTTAATGATAGTAAAGACAGTATGCTACTGCAATAGGATCTGGAAAGGTTAGGTAGATTGACTGAGAACTGGCAACTGTAGTTACAGAGAAGGGCAACAAGATTGGTGAGAGGAACAAAGGGATTTCTTACAATGAGAAGCTTAAATTTAATCCCGGGGGCTCACATCTGGTGAGTATGGGCTTGGCACACTCAGGATCCTGAGCTGGATATCATCATTATTCTCTTTTTTGGCGATTCCTTTTTGACACATACTTTCACTCTCTCTCGGGAATTTTTTTAGGTGGTGCAGCATAAGCTTTAGGCTTCCTTGCACCATACGGCTAATAATAATTCTGTAAGTTGCAGCATCTGGAGACTAGGCACCTGAGAGGTGATCTGATTGAGATGTACAAGGCCTTGAATGGTTTGAGCAGCCTCAATGCTGATGGGATTCTTCCTCAGATTAAGAACCTGAGGGAGCACAGTTTCAAATTGAGGAAAGACAGTTGTAGAATAGATGTGCAGAAATTTGGCTTTAGCCAGCAGGTAGTTGATTGCTGGAACAGACTTCCACACATTGTTGTGGAAGTTGATAGCTTAAATAAATTTAAGGCTGTACTAAACAAACATTTGGAGTGACCGGATGGGTGAAATGGTAAGGTTTTTTTTTTTTTTTTTTTTTTTTTGGCTGATATCTATAAGCTTACTTGCATCATATGCCTCAACTAATGCTAGTGATGAATCCTTTAGGGAAGGGGATACCAGAAGTTTATCAAACTCTAAACGGGAACTAAATGACTTTGTGATAACTGAAAGGAAAGTGGAACAGAAATTGTTGAAGATGGACATAAAAAAAGTCACCTGGGTGGATTGAATTTATCCAATTATATTACGGGAGGCAGAAATGGAGGTAACCAAACCCTTATCCATAATTATGAGATCATCCTTGGATTCAGGAGAGGACCCTATGAACTGAATATGTGTGATTACATCCCCAATTCAGAAATGCGGATCATAAGGTGACATCAGTAATTACAGACCTGTCAGTAACATCTGTTACTGGGAAAATAATGGAGTCACTGCTTAAAATAGTAATGTAGGACAATTTGGACAGGCAAGCAATTATACTGCAATTACAGCATGCCTTTGTTAAAAGGGTGATCTTGTCTAACCAATCTGAAAGGTTACTATGATGCAGTGACCAAGGAACCGGATGCAAAAAATAATTTTGACATCATCTACTTGGATTTCAGGAAAGCTTTTAATACTGTTTCAAATAAATGATTGCTGTACAAACTGGAACAATATGGCATTAAGGGCAAGATTTTGCTATGGATAAAGGGATGGTTAAATGAAAGATGACAGAGAATAGTTATCAATGGGCACTGTCCTTTGTGGACTAATGTTATTAGTAGAATTCCCCAGGTTCAGTGCTAAGCCCTTTTGCTGTTTTCAATATTTATCAATGATATTGATGAGGGTATATCAGACTTAATGTCTAAGTTTGCAGATGATAAAAAGGTTGGCAGGATGGTTAACACAATCAAGGGGACACTATTGCAACAAGATCTAGGAAAATTAGGCCGATGGACTGAGAAATGGCAGTTGAAGTTTAATATTGTCAAATGCAAGGTACTGCATATGGGTAGCAGTAACCCCAGCATAACTTATCAACTGCATGGTACTACATTCAGGGTAATAGAGAAGAAAAAGACCTGGGGTAATTGTGCAGTCAGACATGGAATTGTCTGAGCAGTGCATAAGACTGCCAGTACAGCTCTTGGGGTTTTGTCAATAATATATGGAAACCTTGCTAGCAAGGATAAGGAAGTGATTATCTCTTTGTACAAGGCCATGGTTAGGCCTCACCTTGAGTACTGTATACAGGTCTGGAGGCCTCACTTTAGGAAGTGATGTAGATCTGTTGAAATGGGTGCAGAGAAGGTCAAGCACTCTGGTGAAGGGAACAAAAGGGTGCTATTACCTACAAAGCCTTCAGTTCTGCAAATTGCAGCATCTTGAGACTAGGCACCTGTGTGTCTAGTCTCGAGATGTATTTAAAGCCTTGAATGGATTGAGTAAGCTGGATGTCAATCACATTCTCCCACTTCCTGAGATGAGGTGTCATAACTCAAGTTGAAGGGGAATGGTTGCAGGATAGACGTGCAGAAGGTTGCCTTCAGCCAGCAGGTGGTTAATTGCTGGAACAAGCTTCCATCTGTTGTTGTTGTAGAAGGGGAAGGGTTGAAAAGGGAGAACTAGACAAATTCTGGGAGGTTACAGATAGGTGAATTGTATAGAAGTTTTTTTTTTGGCTGATGCTATATAAGCATGCTTTCTTCTTCCATCATTTACCATCACTACTACCTGCGTTACATGCATGCCCTAAAATCCAGAAAACATCACAGAAAGATTATTATTCTGTAGACAATTTAAACAGGAAAGGATTTATTTTATAACAGGATGAGAGACTAAAATATATTAAAATTGCCCTGAACTTGTTAAGTCAGCAGATCTATATTAGGAGTTGGAGATATACTGACTTATTTAACAAGTACAGAGCAGTGTTAAGAACAAGTCGCAAGTTAGGGTTAAATTTGAATCTGCAATTCTGTCCAGACACAATAGGAGGATGTATATGAGCCTGGTCAATCAATTCAGCTCTATAGAGAGTGTGTAAAGCTCATGAGGTAGAATACTTCACAGTGTGGTCTGTGCTTATTAACAGGATAGCCTGCTTCTACAGGGATGGGATACATTTAAATAGAAAGGGTGCGGTGTTAAGTGGGTTGGAAAACTGCTAGCTTAAGGAGATACACAAACTAATAGATTAACAATAGCCGCAGGCAGAGGTGAAAGTGATTCTTGCAGTTTCTATAGGAACGTACAGCAGTCTGGAAAGCAAGGTGCCGGGAATTTCAAGGCCTGCTGTGAGCAATCATGAAACAAATAAATAAATGGGCTGTGTTAGGGTAATTAAGAGTAAGAACAGGTGCATATATGCTTTCATGTCCACCAATACTAAGAGCATAGTAAATAAATTTGATGAATTTGAAGTACTGGTCAAGTAATCAAATGCAGACAATTGCAAGGACATCATATCAGAGACATGGTGTCACTCAGATAAAAGGAATGCAGAATTTGAATATGGGGAGTACAATGTGTACAGAAAGGATATAGTGTATGGTGTAACTTGTCAAGTAGCAACCAAGGGTCTCCCCAACTCTGCATAGTACACCTAATTCTGTTTTTACACGATAGATACGTTCCTGAAAATTACGTGTAAAAAAAATTCGTGTAAAAAAAGACATTGTATTTATGGAAGAAAAGAAGATTGGTTCCGGATCTAAAAAAATCAGTAAAAATAATTAAAAAAAAAAACACATAAAATATTCGTTTTAAGCTTATTATTTTATTTCAACAAAATACACATGTAATAATATGTAATTAAAATGTACTAAAATAAATTTGTATGCATATGAAATGAAAAAAAATTCTTCATGAACAAAAAAAATCTGTTTTACATATAACAAGATTTTATTCATTTTCCACTTTCTGATAATAAACGGCGCATACGTTTGCGTACGACTGGAATATCACTGCCATCACTAGAAATGTTGTGGACATCGTCTTCTTCCTCTATTAATGAAATTCTTTCTGTGATCTCTTCAGCAAAATCAGCACGAATCTCCTCTGGTGCTGATGTTTCACCGGTTTTACGAACGAATTCAGTTATTAATCGTTGTGTTCGTGTTTTGGTTAGTCCGTTATATAATTCTCTGTAAGAGGCTGTCAACAACTTCAGTTCGCGTTGAAACTTCCCAGCGCGTTCCTCATTAGGGTCATGTTTGACAAAATGATTACCTAATTTTCTAGCCAGTTCCAGACCTTCTTTTATTAAATCTGCATTTAGAACAGGATCATTTTCTTCATTATCACTACGTTCTGTGGGATAAGGAGTCCCAAGGACAACCTCTAATATTTCATCTTCGCTTAGGGCTTTGTCGGTTAACAATTCATCAATATCTTCAAACGATAGATCATCGAATCCTTCTCCACCAATTTTGTGTGCCATTGTAATGATGTTGGGAAATTCGGTCGTATTAGGGATGATGGGATCTTTGCTTTTTACACATTGTGGCCAAACCGCTTTCCAACACGCATTTAAAGTTGCTGGTTTTAATTCAGTTAACGCTAATCCAACTTGATTGATACAATCCATAATTAAGAATTTCTTCCACACATCAATGACTGTTAGTGTTTCATCATTCAGTTTGTCCAAAACGTGTTGGAATGTTCGTTTTACGTAATATGTTTTAATTGTCGCAATTATACCTTGGTCTAGCGGTTGTATCAAAGATGTAGTATTAGGTGGCAGAAATAAAATTTGTACGTTTGGGTGTTCCAAGACAGGATGGCCGGGTGCATTGTCAAGAATCAGAAGAACTTTAAATTCGAGACCTTTCAAATTCATATAACGTCTGACTTCTGGGACGAAACATTTGTTGAACCATTCTGTAAAAATAGTAGTGGTCACCCAGGCCTTCTTGTTTGCCATCCAGTGAACAGGCAATTTATTGATATCTACACCTTTCATTGAACGTGGGTTTAGGGCTCGATTTACCAGCAGTGGTTTCAACATACGATCTCCTGAAGCGTTGGAGGAAAATAATAAGGTCACACGATCCTTAGCTACCTTAAAACCACCAGCAGTTTTCTGCGATTTGGCTACATACGTTCTGTTCGGCATTCGTTTCCAGAAGAAACCAGTTTCATCTGCATTCCACACTTGATCAGGAGTGTATCCTCCATCTTCAATAATTTTTGCAAGTTCCTGCGGGAATACTTTAGCAGCCGATTCATCTGCAGATGCAGTTTCACCTTTAATTTTTATATTATGAAGAGCATTCCTTTTAAGAAACCCTGTCATCCAACCTGTACTCGCAGAAAATTCATACTTTCTGTTTAACTGAGATGAAGTGCTTGGCTCCTTTTCTTTAATCTGTCTGTAAATTCTTAGTGCTGTTTGCTTGATGGCATTTCCATCTACTGGTACTCTTTTTTGTGACTGATCTTCTATCCACATTACCAGGGCCTTTTCCATTTTTTCCTTGACAATATCTCTTGTATATGATGATGAATTAACACTTACTTTTGTTCCAGAACATACCGACTTCCTAATTGCAGCTTCATTTTTCTTAATAGTTCTTACGGTAGCTTCATGTACACCAAAATGCCTTCCTACAGACGTAGCCCCTTGTCCAGTTGCAAGACGATCTAAAATTTGAATTTTAAGTTCCAAAGAAATCGCTTTCCTTTTCATTTTGGTAATAGGCAAATTATTCGACATTATATAAGGGCTACCGAAAAATATCTCAGTTATAATTAATAAAAAAAGTATGAAAATTTTGTAAACTTACAATTTATTGACTATCGGCAAAATTAATAAATTTATATGTGCACAAATTTCACTAAAGATTCTTTCACTTTGAAATAGAGCTTACTACTACATGTCTGCTGAAGATACAATGCACGAATACCGTAGATGTGCACAAAATTAATAAAAACGTTGATGATTCATAGATACATAGACGTAAACATTGGTAAGCAAAAGCACGCGTTTCAAAACGCAAACACTAGCTGTTATCCAATCTATTGATGCGTGTAATATAGAAATGATACTAATATGCCACAAATAAAAAAAAAATTTCTTAGAATTTAGGCAAAAAAAAATTCATAGAAATCGTGTTAAATCAAAATGACTCGCGTAAAAAGAGAATGAAATATTTATTTTGAATTCGTGTTAAACCAAATTCGTGTAAAAAAAGTTCGTGCAAAAACAGAATTAGGTGTATACGCTGTGATAGCATAAAAACTCTATAAAGGCCAAAGATGTATTCTGTGTAGTGTTGGGTTATGTTGGTCTGTTGTTCCTCCTGCCCATTTACCCACAGAGCCCTGGTGTGAACTGATATTGCCCACCAGTCACCCCGAGAAGGTGGTCTGGGTGTAGTAGGGAGTAAAAAAGTCTCTGGCTGGGGTGAACCCTGGACACTGCCTGAGCTTGCCAGGGAGGACACCGGAGGGGGAAAAATATGCTGTAAACTTTTTTGTTTTGTTGGAAAGGGAAAGTGGGGTGATAGTTCAAATGTTATAGAAAAGGAGTAGAGAAAAAAGGGGAGAAAAGGAGATGGATGGGTAATGAAGGGGGAGTAAAGCCATAGGGCCAGAGCACTCTATGTGGAAGAGGAGATAGAGCTGTGAACAGATAGACAGACTTCTCTGTTTGGAATCCCACACTAGCCAGAGCAGCTACAGCCAGTATCAGCAAGTACCACAGCATGCTTCACAAGAGGGGAGGCACAATGTCAGCATAGTAGGGAGGGTTTCCATAGTAGGTTGCACCCACTGTGGTCTAAGTGAGAAGGGGACCTGTAGAACCACACAATCTATATGTACTCAGCCCACTGCCCACTTGTCATACTTACGCAAGTACACGGTTTTTTGTTTTTTTTAACTATTTAGAGGAAGACCAGTAAACAGGACATAACACAACTCGCACTCACACATTTGCCTTCTTACATTCATCATTATACAAAGAGAGGATGCACTTACCACCAAAATATGGACAACTAGCCAGACAGTCACTTTTTTTTATATAATAATACCACTCACAAACATTCACTCAGTCACTGCATCACTTACACAGGTACCTAGCATAAATTCACACACATCAATACAACTTAACCTGCAGAATGGGGAACTTTTTTTTTTTAATACAATTTCAGGATATAATTTAGACAGTCTCTTATATTCATCATTCTCAAACACCAATTTCACTCAGCACAGTATCCTGAATAAGACAATACATGCACATTAAGTGGACACATTTCTCAGCCAGTACAGCAGACATTTATTCACATACTGGATCCATCTTACAAACATTCAATATTACATATATACCCATTCACACCCCATATAGAGTCAAATATCTTTTATCCATTTCACGCATGCACAGATATGAGCACTCAATCATGTTCAAAATGTGGATGCGATCGAGAATGCCAACCAAAGCACACTGTCATGTTTGATGGAAAATGTCAGTCTTTTTCACTGGGGATGCACACAGACAAGCTCTCAATCACATCCAGCAATGCAGATATGAGAGCTCTAACCAGGATTAGACTGATATTTTCCATCAAACATGCACAGACACAAGATCTTAATCACACCCAACAATGCAGACACAATGGAGAGCTAAAACCATGGTTGGACTGACATTTTCCACCAGTCATGCACATAGACACAAGCTCTCGATCACATCCAGCACCATGGACGTGACAGAAAGCTCCTACCAGTTGACTGACATATACACATAAGATCTACACGATTATACTTGCAATTTGCCCATAGCCAAGACCATTGGAGCTCAGCCTTAACAGAACAAACACACATGTAACCAGAAAACATATAGAGAATGACACATTTAAACCCACTTATTCTCAAACTTTATCCATTCATTCAATAACATATAGTCACTCATAAGGACCATAGGTATACATAAAACATAATGGAACGTAAATATAATACACATAAACATACAAGCCAATAATAATAAAAGAAATATCTTGCATACATGCTGAATGGATGGGAAACATGTTCTGAAACCAGTCTCATTTCTGATTGTCTACTTTGGTAGGTGTCACAATCAAGTAGGAGTTTTTGTCTAAATAGAGAGGAAGTGTCAAAGTTCGTGTTGGCATAGCATGGTTGCTTCTCTTGGTCTGAAAAACTTTTTGAGAAAACTCAGAAAAGGCCAAGTAATGCACTTTATCGGAGATGAGTAACTGCTCATCTCCACGGTTTAGTGGTCCAAACTTTGAGATAAGTACTCACATGAAATCTATAGATCTATACTATAAATCTGTGGGAATGGTAATTGGGGCAGTCGTAAAGGACATGGGTCCAATCCTCATCAGCTGTAGAGATACAGTTGGAACCCTGGGTTAAACCCTGTTTGCACAACTTTGCATTAACGGAGCCATGCCCTGTTAACAAAAATGTGGCACAGAGCTCCTGAGGCATACCAGAGAGGTGGTTTTGGGGAAACTAGGGTTACCTGGGGTAGAAACTTCCTAGTGACTTCCCCTTTGGGTGTCTGCTCTCATCGACTCTGTCACAGCTGGTAGAGTGTGGATAAGATCCTTTTCTTCTCCTGTTTTATGTCAGCCCCAGTATTTATTGGGAACCCTAAGATGTTAGTTGGGATTTGCTTCTTCAGGCTAAAATTGAGGCCTCTTCTAATTACTTCTAAGTCTAATTTCAGGGCTACTGCTAGGACTTGTCGAGCAGGTGTACTGACAATACAGCATGCCCTTATGATAAAAGTATAATCCTGTGCGTGTACTCTTAACTTCTTTTGATTTTTGTCTAGAGTAACTCTGTGGCACCATACACCTGCACCACATGTAATGACTGGGAGAACGTTTACCTTGTAGAGAAGTACAAGTGTCCTCTTTTTTAGTACCCAGTCAGCACGGCTGATTCTAGCAATCACAGCATAATTCCTAACTTTTTTAAACTAAGTTTACAAGATGTGGGTTGGAGGTTAACTTATTATCAAATATTATACCTAGGTATTTCAGTTCAGTGGCTATAGCTATTGTTTTACCTGCTATTTTAATCAGTAGTAGAGTGTAGATAAGATTCTTTTCTTATTCACACTTCACTGTTCAGTTACCTTTTATCAGAACTGATAGAGTTTTAAAGCTGGATATTGACAGTTTGTGTATACTTGCCATTGCTGGAGGATACTGAATACTAAATTGGCATGCTGTTCCGAAACAGTCCTGGTATTGGCCTTAAAGAGCAAGACAAGGTCGTCAGCAAAAGCCAACCTGGCTATCAGACCTGAGTCCAGGAATTCGTCCAGCACCAGGTTCCAGAAACAGGAACTTTTCTAGTGATGCACAGGTATCTGGTTTTGACTGATGCTCGCTCGCTCTCTCTCTCTCTCTCTCTAAGGTAAATTTGTATAATCTACATAAAGAACAAAAAAGACAGGTGGGAGGCTATGATCTTAGTTAAGAAGGCAATAAAAATCAAGGATAGTTCAGCCAGTTGACATGGGTGGCCAATTCAATTTTGAGTCAGTTTCGTGTGATGTAAGCACACGAAAAGCAAAAATGAGAGAAGCAGTGTGTTATAGGCTTAATGAATCTGATGACTACAATGATAGAGAAATACAGCAGAGATATATAGATGTATAGAGAAATACAGCAGTCCAGTAAATCAGAATGTCTTATAATCAAGGATTTTAATTTTCCGGAAACTTACTGGAACTTGCGGGTTGGAAATTAACAAACTAGCAAGACTTTTGTGAATTTACTGGATGATTACTTTCTACAGTAACATACTAGAGAAACAACAAGAAGAAACGGTAATCTTAATTTTGTTATCAGCAGCAACTGTCCTTGCATTAATGTTGTTTGTTTGTTATTTGGTTTTTTAGGAGCATTAGCAACTAAGACCATATTGCTCCGGGGATATTGTTGTTGTTATTTTGGTTTTTTTTAGGAGCATTAACAACTAAGGCCATATTGCTCGGGGAATATGCAGTGGTCATTCCCTGACTTTTCCGCATCCTCCGTATTTGGTGGTGACAGGCTCGAACCCCGGTCTAATCAAGAAGCATGTGCTACGCACTGCTGCTCCTTCCCACCTGGCTACGGAGGCGCCTTCCGGGGATATGTGGTGGTCATTCCCTGACCTTTCCGCATCCTCTGTATTTGGTGGTCACGGGCTCGAACCCTGGTCTAATCAAGAAGCATGTACTACACACTGCTGCTCCTGCCCACCTGGCTATGGAGGCACCATCCTTGCATTAAGAACCTGCACATAAAAGAATCATCAACGCAGTGATCACAGTGTACTGATGTGGGATTTAGTTAAAGATGTAACTACCATGAGGAGTTAAGGGAGTTTTGCTTTCGTAAAGGTGACTACAATTGATTTATACAGTTTTTAAATTCTATACAGTAATACCAACTGATGATGTTACCATCAAAAAATTCTAAATGGGAAGCATTCAACGAAGTAATCTTAGAAACTACTAGGCTTTTCATAATAAATAAGAAATACTGTTCAAGGCTTAGACCTAAATGGATATCAGATGAACTAATAAGATTTGTGGCAGAGAAGAAAAATGCATGGGACACAAATTATCAAATAATACAGAAGTTCTGGTAGATATAAACTGCCTGCAATCAAGTCAAAAAGGATGTTAGGCAAGCTAAGCAAATTATGAGAAATTTTTGGCAAATTATGCAAATAAAAATAGAAAAGACATCTTTTCTTATGTAAACACTAGAAGGAAGGAATTGAATCACATTGGTCCACTTGATAGTGATGGTTCAACTGTTGATGATCCTGTTCAGTTGCTCACCAGCTGAAGAAGTATTTTGCATCTATATTCACATATGAGGAATTCTTTAGGGAAGTAGATGCCAGAAGTTTATCAACCTCTAACAGGGAGCTAAATGATTTTGTAAGTGGAAGAGAATTTTGTGAGAACTTCATCTGAATATTTGTATTCATAGGAAGTCCCCATGGTTTGGAGATGTCTGAACGTATCCCCAATTTACAAAGGGGAATCAAAGAGTGGCATAAGTAATTGCAGACCTGTTAGTTTAATTTCTGTTCCAGGGAAAATAATGGAGTCACTGGTTACAGAAGCAATGCAGGACCATCTCAAAAGGAGAGTGCAGTTATACTTCTTACAGCATGGGTTTGTGAAAGGGCAATCTAGTCTGACCAATTTGATATTCTTGGATTTCATGAAAGCTTTTGATACAGTTGCACATAATAAAGTGCTGTACAAATTGAGCAGTGGGACAGCTAGGGCACGTTGCTGCTATAGACACTTAATCACTGCTGTTATCATTGCTGCTGTTATCAATGGGCACTGCTCTTCATGCAATTTTAACCAAGCAAGTGCAGTTTAATGTTATTAGTGGAGTCCCAAAGGGCTTGGTGCTGGGCCCATTATTGTTTTCTATATTTATTAATGATATTGATGAAGGTGTATCAGGCTTAATATCTAAGTGTGCAGATGACATAAGTTGATAGGGTGATTAATGACAGTAACGATAGCATGCTACTGCAACAAGATCTAAAAAAAATTAGTCCGTTGGGCTGAGAAACAGCAATTGAGGTTTAACACTGACAACTGCAAAGTTCAGCATATGGGTAGCAGTAATCCAAGAGTAATGTACCAACTATGTGGTACCACACTCAGGGTAGTGGTTAATGAAAAATACCCAAGGGTAAATGTGCAGTCAAATGTGAAGTTCTCTGAGCAGTGCAGACAGGCACCCAGGCCAAAACATGGGGGCTTTGTCAAGAGAAGAAAAATGCATGGGATGCATACAAATTATCAGGCGACAAAGAAGTTTATGGCAGATATAAGCTAGTCTGTAATGAGTCTACAAAGGAGGTTAGGCAGGCGAAGGCAGATTACAAGAAATCTTTGGCAAAGGATGTTAAGAAAAATAGCAAGGATTTCTTCACTTATATAAACTCTAAAAGGAAGGGGTGAATCAGATTGGTCCACTTGATATCGATGGTTCAACTGTTGATGATCCTGCTCAGATAGCAAACAAACTGAATGAGTATTTTGCATCTACATTCACACATGAGGAGTTATTAAGGATTGAAAATGCTGGAAGGTTATCAAATTATAGCAGGGTGCTTAATGATTTTGTAATAACTGAGTGCAAAGTGGAGAAGAAATTGTTGAAGTTAAACATAAGAAAGGCACCTGGTGTGGATGGGATCTATCCAGTTATATTAAAGGCGGTGGCAAAGGAACTAAGCAAACCCTTAGCCATAATTATGACAGCATCCTTAGACTCAGGGGAGGTCCCCATGGACTGGAGATGTGCAAATGTATGACCAATTCACAAAGGGGGATCGAAGGGTGACACGAGTAATTACAGAGCAGTTAGTTTAACTTCTGTTCGGGTAAAATAATGGAGTCACTTGTTAAAGATGCATTGCAGGATCATCTAGACAAGACTGCAGCAATAATTCAGACACAGCATGGGTTTGTTAAGGGAAAGTCTTATCTGACAAATTTGATTGGATATTATCATGTGGTTATAAAGGAATTGGATGCAAAAAATAATTTTGATATCATATACTTGGATTTCGGGAAAGCTTTTGACACTGTTGTGCAGGGAAGATATTGTACAAATTGGAGTAGAATGGTATTAAGGGTAAGTTGCTACAAGGGATAAAAGGATGGTTGAGTGGAAGACAGAAGATGGTAATCAATGGGGGCTGCTCTTCATGGACTAATGTTATTAGTAGAGTATCGCAGGGTTCGGTGTTGGGTCCACTGTTGTTTTGTAAATTTATCAATGATATTGATGAAGGTATATGAGGCTTAGTGTCAAATTTTGCAGATGATACAAAAGTTGGCAGGGTATTAATGACAGTAATGGCAGCGTGCTACAGCAACAGGATCTAGAAAATTTGGGAAGATGGGCTGAGAAGTGGCAACTGAAGTTTAACATTGACAAATGCAAAGTACTGCATATGGGTAGAAGTAACCCCAGAGGAACGTACCATGTGGTACTACACTTAGGGTGGTAGAAAATGAAAAAGACCTGGGAGTAATTGTGAAGTCAGATATGAAGTTTTCTGAACAATGCAGATAGCCTGCAAGAGCAGGTCATAGGGTTTTGTCAATGGAATTTTGATAGCAGGGAAAAGGAGGTGATTGTCCCTCTGTATAAGACAATGGTCAGTCCACGCCTTGAGTACTGCTTACAGGTTTGGAGGCCTCATTTTTGAGAGGATGTAGATTTGCTTGAGTATGTACAGAGAAGGGCAACAAGATTGGTGAGGGAAATAAAGGGATCCTCTTACCAAGAGAGGCTTAAGTTCTGCAAATTGCAGCAGCTGGAGACTGAGCACCTGCGAGGTGATCTGATTGAGATGTATGAGGCTCATACGCTTGCTTTCTTGCATCACATGCAGAGGTGTAGCTAGGTTTTCGGCGCTCTTAGCAAATTCGTGGCTATGTACCTTTTTTTTGATGATTGGTAAAATCAGAATAAATAATAAGTACAGTCGGACCGACCTCTGTTTAACCAACTTCTTTATAGCAAATTTTTCTATTTAGAGATAAATGTTTCCTTTTTACCAAATTTTTTTAGGCGGCAAAGGAACTAAGTTTGCTTAGTTCTTTTGCCGCCTTTAATATAACTGGATAGATCCCCTCCACCCCAGGTACCTTTCTTATGTTTTTAGAATTTTTTTATTTCTTCATTTTATGTAAACGAAAATTTTCCCTATAACGACTGCATTACGAGACTTAGCTGGGTACACATCATTCGCACCCATGGCCTTCAAGCAAGCAATAGTGCTGTTGTTACACCCAAATTAAAAGATAAAGAGATCACCATCTGCAACTCAGTGGGATCCGTAAAACCTATCCGACTACCTGTTCCACATACCGAGAAGTCGAGCTGGTCAACTACTTTCTGTGTAACCATAGCCAGTGGGCAGACCAAGGTGTATTAAACATTCAGACAATAGGCTCTGGTCAACCTTCTATTGTAAGTACCCTGTCAGAGATTTAGAAGAGTGGTTTTTCCTTTATCCTGACATGCGATCATCTGTTGTTTCGTGGAAGTGAAACAGCACCATTTCAAAGCTATGGCCTTTCATCGAGCACAATATGAGATACAGAGGAAATGATGCCTCCCACACTACTATCTTAGTATTTTTTTTTAAGAGTTATCTATGGTGTATCCACACCGATATTATATAGATATAAAACTCTTACCCTTAACATATTATCCATTGTTGCATTTAGTTATTTTAAATTATTTCACTTCGTACTTTTGTTGCTAACAAATTAATAAATTAATTCTGAATTTCTGGAGATAAATAATTAGTGTGGTGTTTAATATGCGATTCCAGAGCATTTTTCATACCAACGTCAAATTGGCTGACAAATTTTATCAAGTTTAAAAATACGCCACAATTTTTTTTTCTTCGGTATCGATATTACTAGCATGTCCACAAAATGCCAAATTATTTTCAGCAGAGAACAATATAAATTTCAATATTATTTTCGATGGAAGAGCCCAAATGGATTAACAACTAATGACATAGACTTCATCCTCACTAACAGAAGATATATCGTGAATGATGTTACTGTCCTGAACAAGGTAAATGTTGGAAGTGATCACAAAATGGTAAGATGCACACTTGATATAGAGGTAAGAAAAGAGAGGAAAAAACTGACTTGAGTAAATAATACAAAGGTCTTTGAGATAACAGAAGAGGAGAAAAAGCAGTATGAATTGGAACTTAAGAACAAGTTTGAGCTCCTCCAGACTGTTCAGGACCAAGATATCGATAAGGAATATTACAACTTTCTGAAAGTGATACAAAGCCCAAGAAACCTATAGGTAAAAAGAAATCCAAAGAAGAAAAAATTAGTCAAGAAACACTTGTCACGATGAGCCAAAGACTACAAATGAAGAGAAAGAAAAACACTGACAAGGAGAAAATTGAGTATACTGAGTTATGCAAAGCCATTAGAAAGAGTTTCAAGAGATGACAAGAAAATTTAACACAAGAAAAGCAGAACAGGCATTAAGGGAAAACAAAGGATTTAAATCAGCAGCCCTGAGCAGTAACACAGATGATACTGAAACTGAAGAACAGTGGTGTACTTTAGCATTAGCATTAGTAGAGGCATTTGATGCAAGAAAGCAAGCTTATGCAGCATCAGCCAAAAAAAAAAAAAAAAAAAAAAGTAACATAAATAAAAATAACCACTTCCACTTCACCCCTCTGTTCGTTCGAAATACCTGTCCAGCTGAGCCTTAAACTTATTTAGGCTATCAACTTCCACGACAAGGGATGGAAGTCTGTTCCACCCACCAACCACCCGCTGGCTAAAGGCAAATTTCCGCACATCTATCCTACATCTGTCTTTCCTCAATTTGAATTTATGCCCTCTCAGGTGATTTTTCTGAGCTAGAGGAAGAATCCCATCAGCATTGAGCATGCTCAAACCATGCAAGGCTTTGTACACCTCTATCAGATCACCCCGCTGGTGCCTAGTTTCCAGACACTGTAATTTGCAAAACTTAAGCCTTTCTTCGTAAGAGAACCCCTTTGTCCCATTCACCAATCTAGTTGCCCTTCTCTGTACTCGTTCCAGCAGCTCTACATCCTTCCTGAAATGAGGCCTCCAGGCCTGTATACAGTACTCTAGGTGTGGCCTGACCATTGCCTTATACAAGGGAATAATCACCTCCTTATCCCTGCTAGAAAAATTCCTATATATCATTGACAATACACCATGAGCTACTCTTGCAGCTCGTCTGCACTGCTCAGAGAACTTCATATCTGCCTGCACCACCACCACCCCCAGGTCCCTTTCATTCTCTACCACTGTCAGTGTAGTACCACAGAGTTGATACGTTGCTCTGGGGTTGCTGTTTCCCATATGTAGTACTTTACATTTGTCAATGTTAAACTTCATTTGCCACCTCGAAGCCCATCTGCTCAACCTTTCCAAATCCTGTTGCAGCAGCATAGTGTCAGTAGTGTCCTTGACAACCCTGCCAACCTTCGTATCGTCTGCAAACTTGGACATTAAGCCTGATATACCATCATCAATATCATTTATAAATACAGAAAACAATAAAGGCCCCAATACTGAACCCTGAGGGACTCCACTAATAACATTAGTCCACGATGAGCAGTGTCCATTGATTACCACTCTCTGTCTTCTCCCCCTCAACCACCCCTTTATAGATAGCAGCAACTTGCCTCCAATGCCACACTGCTCCAATTTGTGCAGCAGTCTTCCATGTGCAACAGTATCAAAAGCCTTTCTAAGATCCAAGTATATAATATCAAAGTTATTCCCTGCATCCAGTTCTTTTGTGACTGCATCATAGTATCCAATCAAATTGGTCAGGCAAGACTTCCCCTTAACAAAACCATGCTGTGTCCTAGCTATAACTGAAGTCTTGTCTAGATGATCCTGCAGTGCTTCTTTCACCAGTGCCTCCATTAATTTTCCGGGAACAGAAGTTAAACTCACAGGTCTATAATTACTTGTGTCAGCCTTTGATCCCCCTTTGTGAATTGGGGTCACATTTGCACATCTCCAGTCAATGGGTACCTCCCCTGAGTCCAAGGAAGCTCTCATAATTATGGCTAAGGGTTTGCTTACCTCCTTTGCTGCCTCCTTTAATATAACTGGATAGATCCCATCCACCCCAGGTGCCTTTCTTGTGTTTATCTTCAACAATTTCTCCTCCACTTTGCTCTCAGTTATTACAAGATTCTCTAGCTTACTGCTAGAGTTGAATACACCTCTGGCATTCCCCTCGCTGAATAACTCCTCATGTGTGAATGTCGATGCAAAATATTCATTTAGTTTGTTAGCTACCCGAGCAGGGTCATCAACAGTTGACCCATCGATCTCAAGTGGACCAATCTGATTCATCCCCTTCCTTCTAGAGTTTACATAAGTAAAGAACTCTTTGCTGTTTTTCTTCGCATCCCTTGCCAAGGATCTCTCGTAATCTGCCTTCGCCTGCCTAACCTCCTTTGTAACTTGGTTACAGATCAACTTGTATCTATCATAGGCGTCCGTGTCACGTGTTAATTTGTATGTATCCCATGCATTTTTCTTCTCTGCCATATGCCTCATTAGTTCATCTGACAACCATTTAGGCCTAAACCTTGAACAATATTTCTTAGTTGGTATGTAAAGCCTAGTAGCTTCCACGATAAGTTCTTTGAATGCTTCCCATTTTGAATTTGCTGTTGGCAATATCATCAGTTGATCCCACTGTATAGAATTTAAATACTGTCTCAGTCCATTGTAGTCCCCTTTACGAAAGCAATACCCCTTCCCTTTACCCCTAATGGTAGTTACCTCTTTGAGTAACTCCCACTTCAGCACACTGTGATCACTGCCACCAAGTGGTTCATTTATCTGCAGATTCTTAATGCATGAAGAATCACTACTGATAATCAAATCAAGAGTATTACTCCCTCTAGTTGCCTCCCGAACATGCTGATGTAGAAAACAATCATCCAATAAATCCACAAAAGCCTTGCTACTGTGTGAGTGACCAGCCCCCAAATTCCAGTCAATATCTGGGAAATTAAAATCCCCCATTATAAGACTCTCTGATTTACTGGCCCACTCTATTTCTCCGAACAGTTTCTTATTATACTCATCAGAGTCATTAGGCCTATAGCACACTCCTACTCTCAATTTTGATCTCCCAATGCTTATGTCACACCAAACTGACTCGACACTGCACTGTCCAGCGATGTCGACTGGCTTCACTTCCTTGGATTTTATGTGTTTTTTAACTAATAGCATAACCCCTCCTCCCTTCCTATCCTGTCTATCCTTTCTGTAGACATTGTACTCCCCAAATTCCAGTTCTGCATTTCTTATATCTGTGTGACACCATCTCTCTGAAATTCCCACAATATCTGCCTTTGATGTTTTGAGCAACACCTCAAATTCATCAAATTTATTTACTAAACTCCTAGCATTGGTGTACACACAAGTATACATGCACCTGTTCTTTTTCTTAGCTACCCTAACACAACCCATGTGTTTACTTGTACCCCAATGATTCCCAGCAGTCTCTGAAATATCCTGCATCTTATTTTCCAGGCTGCGGCTTATTCCAATAGAAGCAGTGCAAGAATCACTTTCACCTCTGCCAGTGGCTACTGTTAATCTATTAGTCCTTGTATCCCCCCAATCTAGCAGTTTTCCGACCCACCTAACATTGCCTCGATAGCATCAGCAAACATTCTTGCACCCTTTCTATTTAAGTGTATCCCATCCCTGTAGAAGCAGTCTCTCCTGTTAACAAGTACAGACCAGGCTGAAAAAAATTCTACCCCTTGAGCCCTGCACAATCTTTCCAGGGCCGAATTGATTGACAGGGCTCTCATCATATACTCCCTCCTATCGTGTCTGGGCAGAATTGCAGACACTTTCAATTTCAACCCTAATTCACGGCTTTTTTTCATCAGTGACCTGTACTTGTCAAGTAATTCCGCCGGTCTCCTACTCTTAATGTCATTAGTGCCAACGTGTACAACTATATCACCTTTTGTGCCCTTAAAGGTTGATATCCGCTCTACAACGTCATCAACTTTTGCCCCTGGCAGACATACCCTGGTCCTATTCCACCTATCCTTTTTACAAAGCATGTTTCCCGTTTCCCTGACAATAGAGTCTCCAACAACTACTAGTTCCTTTGGGACCAGCGCATTCTGCCTTGGGGGTTGCCGCTGTGTTCCGCGATGACCAAGTGCAAGCTCTGGCATTGGTGTGGGCAGCTGAGAGCTTGATGGGCCCCTCACTTGTAATCCTTCGAGGGCATCCACCCTATCCTTCAAGCTCTCATATAGGCCCATAACAATGCTGAGTTGTCGCCTTATCTCCTTACACTCCTTGCATCGCACACACACAAAGACATCCCCATGGCAGTATCATGTCCCATACTTGACTGCTCCGCAAACATCAAGCAAATAGTGCATCTTACAAGGCTGTGATTCAGAGGACAACTGCCCCCCGCAGTTCTCCCCTGGGCCACAGCACTTATAAATAGCAGAGAAGGCATAATTCAAATAGCAGAAGACTACTGTAGAGAATTATACAAGGAGCGAGGGAATGATGCCAGCAGTGGGAAAGATGAATTGTAAAGTAGCAACACATACAACATACCCGATATTCTTCCTGATGAGGTAGAACATGCATTGAAGAAAAATGAAAAATCTGAATGCCCCGGGGAAAGATGAAGTTACTGTAGAGTTATTAAAATTGGGAGGAAGAGACATAACACAAAAACTGGCAAGACTCTTCACAAAATGCATTAGAAAAGGTGTGATACATAAGGAGTGGAATAATGCAATTATAGTTTTGCTGCATAATAAAGGAGATAAATCAGAAATTGGAAATTATAGACCAATTAGCTTGTTATCCCACATCTACAAGTTGTTCACAAGGGTCATTACTAACAGATTAGAAAGAATACTTGATGAGAATCAACCGAAAGAGCAAGCTGGCTTTAGGACAGGATTCTCAACTATGGATCACCTTCACGTAATGTCACAGCTAATGGAGAAAGTAAATGAATATAAAACACCATTATGCCTGGCATTTGTGGATTACAAAAAGGCATTTGACTCCACACAGCATAAGGCAATGTTTCAGGCACTGGAAAGACAAGGCATAGATACCCCATATTTTATGATTTTGAAGAAAATATATGAGAATGCTACCTCCGTTATTAGACTAGACAAAGACAGTAGTAAATTTAAAATTGAGAAAGGAGTTCGACAAGGAGACAATATCTCCAAAGTTGTTTACTGCTGCTGCCCTTGAGGAAGCTTTCAGAAGATTAGACTGGTCACAGAAAGGAGTCAATGTGAATGGAGAGTACCTAAACCATTTACGATTTGCAGATGACATTGTGGTCATAAGCCACGATCCCAAAGAATTAGAAGAAAATCTTAATCAGTTATGCAGAGTTAGTAAGGATTTTGGACTAAAGATGAATATGGCTAAAACAAAAGTAATGATGAACAAGTATGCCACAGAAAGGGACATAATGATTGTATGAACAGTAATTGAAAAGGTGGAGTCATATACTTATCTGGGACAAGTCATTAGCTGTAATAGTGATAAATGGCTGGAAGCCAAGAGAAGAATAAATTTTGGAAGGATAGCATTCAGGAAATATAGTCACATACTGAGGAGCATTATCCCAATTTGTCTGAAATGTAAAATAATGAACCAATATATACTCTTCACCATGACTTATGGAAGTGAAACTTGGGCACTCACCAAAAGGAATGGAAGAGAAGCTGAGAACTACACTGCGAAGAATGGAACAAATTATACTGCAAATCAGACTGTTAGATAAGAAGAGAAACACCTGGATTAGGCAGCAAACTCAAGTAAAGGACATTCTTATCAAAACTAAACTAAAATGGTCTTGGGAAGGACACATGGCTCGAAGGCATGATGACTTGTTTGTTATTTGTTTGTTATTTGGTTTTTAGGAGCATTAGCAACTAAGGCCATATTGCTCCGCGAATATGCGGTGGTCATTCCTGACCTTTCCGCATCCTTCGTATTTGGTGGTGACGGGCTCGAACCCCGGTCTAATCAAGAAGCGTGTGCTACGCACTGCTGCTCCTTCCCACCTGGCTACGGAGGCGCCGGCATGATGACAGATAGACTAAGAAAATAACAGAAAACAACAGTGGAGAAGGACAGATGAAATTCATGAGTTTGTGGGTGGTAAATGGATGGCCATTGCACAAAACAGAAGGAACTGAAAATTGCTGTAGAGGCCTTCATCCTGCAGTGGATTGAAAATGGCTGATGATGATTATTTTCAATATATGACGCCATTTCGAAATTTCGCTTCTTAGTGCTGCTTGTGCAGGGTTGTCAATTAGTTCTCCTTTTTGAAGATCCTTTTCTCATAATTTCCATTTTGTGAAATTGCTTATGTGTTGTTGTAATGAATTCTCATGAAAAAGAACGTTTGGATTTAGATATTTCCAATTCTTAAATCCATCTGAGCTGCAAAATGGAACACTTGTGCCAGGTACAAATAAGAGGCATGGAAAACAATATATTGCATCTTTTTTGCAATAAAATAACTATTTCCTCTTTTTTTTTTTCAATACCTTCATTTTTGTATTTCCACGAATTATTGAGACATCGGCCATTAGTGACAGGATACTTATTTAAAACTATATGTTCGGGAACATGTTGCACCACAAGAGATCTATTCTTTTAAAATAACTTCAACTGTTTGAGCTTTTTCTTGGACTTCCATTTCAGTGGCATCATCATTCGTTTCACCTTCATTCGAATCATGTTCATTTTCTTTGTCACTTTCGGGCTTATTGTAATCCAGTTTTGTAAACTAACGGAATGTTTTTTTTTCTAATTTCCTCTTTATGCAGTCTTTCTACGCAGTACTGATGTCCACTTTTTTTTCTTTGGTGGCATGTCTAAAATTAATTTGGCCTTTGTTTTATTTAAATTATAAATCGCAATATTCACGATTACCTGTTTATATAGCAATCACAAAAACACTATAACTTATAACTTATTCAGTTGTACACAATGCATGAATTCCAAACTACTATGCATTCGAACATGCGCTGATGAAGCGATCGCCTGATTGGTCCTTCAAAGTTACAATTAGCCTGGGCTAGCAGACGAAATAGCCATTTTGTCGGCTAGCCCAGTGTGTCAAAATAGCTTGGCACTGTACTGATGTGGCCTGTCAGTGGCGCCCTTCTCCTGTCGGCACCCTTGGCACCTGCCCCAATGCCAAGGCGTTCCTACGCCACTGATCACATGTCATGATTACTATTACAAGTCTGGAGGCCTCATTTCAGAAAGTGTGTGGACATTCTGGAATAGGTACAGAGAAATGCAATGAGACTGGTAAGAAAGAACAAAGGGGTGCTCCTACCAAGAAAGGCTTGAGCTTTGCAAATTGCAGCAACTGGAGACTAGTCTTCTGTGAGGTGATCTGATTGAGGTGTTTAAGGCTTTGAATGGATTGAGCAAGCTCAATGCTTATGGAACTCTTCCTTTTGCTCAGACTATGCACACAAGAGAGTAAGAGGGGGTATCAAAAAGTTTGTACCGTTACCTAGAAATAATAGCCCTAAAAAAGTGAAACTTCACAGGAACTTTTATCCTTTTCTATGTACTCTCCATGTATAGTAACACATTTCTCCCATCTATGGATCAGTTGTTTAATGCCTTGATCATAGAAGTCTGCACATTTCGACTGAAACAACAATTCCACTTCATTGACTTCTTGGGAGACAAATCAAAGTGCCATCCACGCAATGGTTTCTTCATTTCTCAAAACAAAAAGTCTGGCGGTGCCTAGGTCAGCAGAATAGGGTGCATGCTGCAGTAGTACAAATAGATTGCTGATGCCTTTGCTTCTGCAAAGGCATCAGCAATCTTGGAACCCCTTGCGCGGAGACCTTAGACATGTGCAGATGGTCATGTAAAATGCTGTGGGCAGACTCTTAACTAATTCCCACTGCATTTGTAATGAAATGAATTGTCACACATGTCACTCAGCACCAGCTGCTCAACCTTTGCAACCATCTCACTGTCTGTGGATGTTGATGGCCTAGCGCCTCTTGGCTCGTCAAAGTTGCATTGGAATTCCCATTTCCACTTTTTTAGTGCCACAGGATGGACAATTCTGCCCATACACAGCTTTCATTTCTTCGTCAATTTCCTGAACTTTCTTGCCCCGCAAATGCAGAAACGTGATCACTGCTCATACTCCACTTTGTCAACCATAGTGTCCTTCCTCAGATTCTGGGCTCCACCTCTGGTGTACGATCACCTAAGCGGAATGAAATTTCACATGTTAGTTATTGAATATGTGGACAATTTATATTAAAAACGTCATCTTCCTACTGTTGTTTATCTAGGTCAGGGTAGGAACTTTTTGATACCCCCTCTTATAAATTCAAATTGAGGAAGAATAGTTGCAGAATAGATGTGCAGAAATTTGCCTTTAGGCAGTGGGTGATTTATTGCTGGAACAAACTTCCATCTTCCATTGTGGAAGTAAATAGTAAATAAATTCAAAGAAGAACTAGATAAACTAGATGGATAGATTAAATGGGAAGGTTGGGATTTTCTTCTTTTTTTTTTTGGCAGATGTAGTATAAGCTTGCTTTCTTGCATCAAGACACTACTAATACTATTTTGTCAAATGCAGACACACTCGTGGAATCTGTGCATATTACACTGCTTCTCTAAGTTTTAATTTAATTATATATAATTCTATAATATAACTGATACATTCAGCTGGTAGTGATATGGAGTATGGCAAAGTGTTTTTGAACAGCATATATTTCTGTTTTATTCTGTTTATATCAGACAGCTCTGTGCATCATCCAGAATATGGCCTTTATGCAGTTGCTTAATACTTTCAGCTGCCAGGGATTTCCTTCCCCACTGCTGAAAAGAGGTATCACAAAGAGTAAGATTTACAGACCAGAGTGGGTCAGGTATGTCAGTCTCTTAAAGTATATTGTCAAAATGAAAGTTCCAGCTTTTCATCAAATCTTTTAGTCTAATACCAGCTAGTCTATTTTCAGTTGGTTTGCTGTTATAGAACTGTCCATTCAGGGTTGAAAAGTAATGTTTAAATGGGATAGGTTGGAAGGTTTCAAATTTTGCCTGCATAATTAAGCAGCAATATTTTCCTTGTGAAGTGGAGGTTCACATGCCTCTACATATGATTCTGGACAAATGATGTTCTAAACACCCCTAGGGCAGTGTTAAAGGCACTGTGTTGAATGGTACTGTCTAGTCAGTACATTTTTACTAGCCGAGTCATAGAAAACAACACCATAATCTAAACAAGACATGATAAGGGCAAGATATAGCACCCCATGTCATGGCAGAAATGGACCTCAATATGTTAAATTTCTTCAAACAGACAGTTAGCAGATATATGTGAAACAAAGTTGAGTTTGGTGTCCAACATTAAACCAGGAAAACAAAAATCACTGGTGATGGGGATCAGATGGTTCATTAACCTGAGTACCAGTTCTGGATCCAGCTCAAGTTTTTTGGAGAGGTGAATTGCAACTGTTTTTGTTCTATGTAGCTTTCTTTGACTGGTAGGAAGATTTTGTGAACAGCCAGATATAATATCATCGGCATACATATATACGAGGTGTGTCTAAAAAGTAATGAGACTGAACACATGGCTCGAAAACTGGCAACACTGTAGCCACACCTCTGACACCAACAGAGATATACATTCTTACTTTATGTTCAGTGCAAGTTTCAACTCGATGGCGTTAACAAGTCTGACTTGACAGTGAGTTGTGTAAGCACGTGTGTCATAGTGACGCATTACGAAAATGGAAATACGAAATCCCAAGCAGTGCTGCGCCATCAAATTTTGCGTCAAACTTATCAAAAATGCAACAGAAACTTACGAAAAATTAAAACAGGTTTATGGAGAGCATGCTCTATCGAAGGCACAGGATTTTGGGTGGCATAAAGCATTTTTGGATGGCTGTGAGAGTTTGGAAGACAAACCTAATTCTGGAAGACCTTGCACGTCAAAAATGGATGAAAATATGACCAAAGTGAGGGCTCTCGCGAGGTCTGATCGACGTTTGACAGTCAGAATGATCAGCAGTGAGTTGAATTTGAATCACCAAACTATTCACATTTTGACTTTGGAATTTGGGCATGCAGAAAATTTGTGCAAAGCTGGTTCCAAAAACCCTCACCAACGAACTAAAGGAATGTGTGCCTGGACCTGCTTGAAATATCGAAAATGACGAAAAAAATTTTTAAACATGTCATAACAGGTGATGAAGCATAGATTTTCAAGTACGATCCCAAAACTAAAAGACAAAGAAAAGCAACAATGAGCAAATTGAAAATCAAATCCATGCTAATTTGTTTGTTCGACAGTCAAGGTGTTGTTCATAAGGAATTCGTGCCTCAAGGACAAACAGTTAATCAAGAGTACAAGCGTGAGGTACTTGAATGACTCAGAAAAAGGGTTAATCGCATATGGCTGGAGATTGCGGACTCTTGTATGTTGCATCATGACAATGCTCCCTGTCACACTGCCATTTCTGTGACCGAACTTTTGACCAAAAAAGGTATTCCAGTGGTCCCGCAGCCCCCATAGTCGCCTGATCTGAGTCCGTGTGACTTCTTCCTTTTCCCCAAACTCAAATTCCACCTCAAAGGTTGTCATTTTGGAACTGTGGACAATGTCCAAAAGGTCGTGACAGACCAGCTGAAGGCAGTTTCAGTTGAAAACTTCCAGCACTGCTACCGGGAGTGGAAGCAATGTCTCCGGCAGTATGTGGCTTACCAGTGGAACTATTTTGAAGGGGATAATGTTCATTTGTAGTTCAGTTGTTAATAAAAAATTTTACAGCACCAGTCTCATTACTTTTTAGACACACCCCATAGGTCTACTGTATGGGATGTTCTATCTTATTAGTGTTAGTAGTGGCCAATGATACAAGCAAGTGTATGTGGAATCAGCCAAAAACAAAAAAAACTTCCCCTTTCACCTATCCAACCCCTCCAACAGTTTGTCTAGTTCTTCCTGGAATTCATTCAAGCTATCCACTTCCACAATAACAGATGGAAATTTGTTCCAGCAATCAAATACCCACTAGTTAAAGCAAACTTCCACTCATCTATTCTGCAACCATCCTTCCTCAATTTGAATTTATATCCCCCTCATGTGGGCATAGTCTGAGCGAGAGGTTATGGTATTCTGTCTAAGTGAAAAATTAGTAGTGCTCTGTATTGATCCTTGTGGGGAACCTTCCTGAGTATAAAGCCAAGAAAGTACAAATCAACACTGAGCCCAACACCTAACCCTGGGGAACTCCACTGATTACATTAGTCCATGAAGAGCAGCATCCCCTCTGTATAGTAGCCTTCCATGGGCAACAGTATCAAAGGCTTTTGTAAAATCCAAGTATTTGATATTAAAATTATTTTTTGCATCCAGTTCCTTTGCGACCACATTATAGTATCCAATCAAATTTGTCAGACAAGACTTCCCTTAATAGCTGCAGTCTTGTCTAGACAATCCTGCAGTGCTTCTTTAAACAGTGAATCTGTTATTTTCCCTGGAAGGAAGTTAAACTAACAGGTCTGTAATTACTTTTGTCACCCTTTGATCCCCCTTTGTGAAAAATTGGGGACACATTTGCATTCTCAAGACATTGGGGACCTCCCCTGAGTCCAAGGAAGCTTTCATAATTATTGTTAAGGGTTTGCTTAATTCCTTTGCTGCCTCCTTGAACATAACTGGATGGATCCCATCCACCCCAGGTGCTTTTTGAATGTTTGCCCAGCTTCTGGCCTCCACTTCCCATAATCTAGAAAAGTTGGGCAGATGGGCTGAGATGTGGCAACTAAAGTTTAACATTGAAAAATGCAAACTCATATCTTTTAGAGCTACTGGAACAAGTACAGAGATGGCTATAGAGCATTTAGGGCATAAGCCTGAAGCTATGGGAGAGTCTAGACTATGTATAAATATAGTGCAAGAGCATCAGAGATACATAGCTATATCTGAATAAATCAGAATATTAGTAAAACGGCATCGTTTTAAGTTATATCTCATATTGTGAATACCTTCACAACAAGTTGCCATGATATTGCACTACTTCAAATAAGTAACGCTTCACCTAAGGAGAAGACTAATCTTCTCCTTAGGTGAAGTCTTCTCCTTAATAATCTTCTAATCCAGACTAATCTTCTCCTTAGGTCTTCTCCTCAGGTTACTGGGGATACATAGACCAGTAGATTAACAGCAATTGTAAACAGAGGTGAAAGTTGTTGTTGTTGTTTGGTTTTTAGGAGCATTAGCAACTAAGGCCTTATTGCTCCGGGGATATGTGGTGGTCATCCCTGACCTTTCCGCATCCTCCGTATTTGGTGGTCACAGGCTCGAACCCCTGTCACAGGCTATGCACTGCTGCTCCTGCCCGCCTGGCTAAGGAAGTGCCTCAGCTACCGGAGTCGAATACATCAATGACTTTAAATGGTATTCTGCATGTGCTGATTCCAGGAGTGACATGCACAACATGCAAAATTTCCTCCTCTACTTCAGGAGTCATAGATCTTGGTCGTCCTCTGTCGGCAGCACAAGGTGTAAAGGTCCCATGTTCACAAAGGCAGCGATGGATACCTTGAAACATTTTCCTGTCTGGACATCTTTGTTCTGGGAACCTTTTGTGGTAAAAATGACGAGCCTCCAGAGCAATCCCATCTACCAAACCATACATAAAGTGCATATCCGTTTGCTGCTGATTTGAGTACATGGTCAGAATGGAAAACCACCACATTCTGTCAGTACCTTGTGATGAAGGAAATCACCTGCGAGAGATAAGACATTCCGGTTAATAACTCGGGAACCAAACATTTCCAGAACTATGTTGATATAAAATATTTTTATTATCTACATATGAGGAACTCATTCCAAGAAGTTATGCCGTGTATTTTTGAGACACCCTGTATAAGATAGCATCAAAGGCTTTCCTCAAATCAAAGTATATATCAAAATTATTTTTTGCATCCAGTTCCATTTTTACTGAATTATAGTATCCAATCAAATTGGTCCCTTAAAAGATACCTTTTTGGCTAGAGCCTTAAACTACAAAGGAGTTCACTGACATATGGGTTAGTGCAACTGCATCATTTTGATACATAGTAAACTACCACGGTAGATGAATTAGCATTGTTTTAATTATATCTCAGATTGGTCCCTTAAAAAAACAGTGCTTTGACTACAATATAACTGCACTCCTATGTCTAGATTGTCCTGCCTTACTTCTTTAACCAGCAACTCCATTGTGTTCATGGGAACGCAAGTTAAGCAAACAGACCCAGGGCTCACATCTGGTGAGTATGGGCTTGGCACACCCAGGGTCCTGAGCTGGATATCATCATTCTTCTTTTTCTTGGTGATTCCCTTCTACTCTCTCTCTCTCTCTCTCTCTCTCTCGGGGTAATTCAGAAATTTTTTTTTTTTTTTTTGGCTGGTGCAGCATAAGCCTCAGGCTTCCTTGCACCATATATGGCTAATGATAATAATAATAATAAGATCTGTAATTATTCATCACCCTTTGCAAATTGGGGATATAATGGCACATCTCCAGTCCACAGGGCCCTCACCTGGATATAAATATGCTCTCATAATTACGGTTAAGAGTTTGCTTATCTGCTTTCCTTAATATCACTAGATAGATTCAACCCTGGGTCTGTTGTTTATGTTTGGCTTCAACAATTTCTCTTCCACTTATCTCTCAGTTATCACAAAATTATTTAGCTCCCTGTTAGATTTTGATAAACTTCTGGCATCCCTTTCCCTAAAGAATTCCTTGTGTGTGAAAGTATTATGCAAAACACCTATTCAGTTTGTCGGTAACCTGAGCAACAACCAGGGCCATGCAAATGGGGGGTGCATTGGATGCACCACACCAGGGGCCCCCCCATCTATTGGGCCCCAATTGAGGAAGCCATCAAAGTCTCAACATAAATAAACGAGGTCCCTTAATTCCCTTTTGCATCCGGGCCCCCAAGTACCTTTGCACAGCCCTGGCAACAACAATTAAACCATTGATATCAAGTACACTAATGCAATTCATCCCCTTGCTTCTTCTAGTGTTTACATAAGTAAAGACGTCTTTGCTGTTTTTCTTTGCCTAAGAGTTCTCATATTCTGCTTTAGCCTGCCTAACCTGCTTTGTGACTTGACTGCAGACTAGTTTACCATAGGCTTCTGAATCGCCTGATAATTTATATGCATCCAATGCATTTTTCTTCTCTGCCACAACATTAGTTCATCTGACATCCATTAAGGTTGTCATCTTAATAAATGCATCTTAACAAATGTCATCATGAACTTAATGGATGTCACCTGACATCCATAAGTTCATTAAGGCCTTGAAAAGTATTCCTTAGTTGGTATTAAAGCTTAGTAGCTTCTACAATTACTTCCCATTTTGAATCTGCTTATGGCAACATCGGCAGATTCAAAACAGTAATTGAAGAAATCCATAAAAACCTTGTAAGTGCAAATAATCAACCCATAAGGTCCACTCAAAATATGAAAAGTTAAACTCACCCATTATAAGACATTCTGATTTACTGACCCAATCTATTTCTCTGTATAGTTATTTATACTCATCATGTTCATAGGCCTAGTGAACATGATGAGTATAGTTATTTATACTCATCATGTTCACTAGGCCTATGATACACTCCTACAGTAATATTTACTTTCCCACACTGCATTGGCCACCCATGTCATGTAGATGCACTGCCTTAGATTAAATGTTTCTTAACTAAAACATTCAACAGATGACAGGTATGCAAAAGCTTCTATATTCTTTCAGGCAATTCCCATTTCCCACTTGGCATCTATGAGACACCAGTGAAAGGTTTCTAATCATTCGATACGAATTACAGAACATTAATGTTTTGTTTGCCATTCAACAGATGGCAGGTGGGCAAAAGACAAAACCCATATTCCATTTGGCATCTATGACACACCAGTGACACGTTTCTAATGATTTCAATATGCTATGAATTACACATTAATTTTTTGTTTGGAATTCAACAGATGGCAAGTGAGCAAAAGAAGAATAACCCATTTCCCCACTTGGCCCACTGACACTTGTCTGGTCTTGACAACAGATCTTTAGTTTTGCTGGCTAAACATGAACACCTGACAGAAATGCAGCTTCCTTTTGTGCCTGCATCTGATTTAATTAGTGAAGTGAAATTCTAAAAAATGAGATAAAACTTTATTGCCAAGCATAATTAATATATTAGTATTCTCAATCCATAAATATGTAAAAAAAAGTTTTTTTTTTTTTTTAATTTAAAAAAAAAACGATACAACTCTCAAATGCCACGAGGGAGCGAGTAACGAAATGTAGACAGGGAATGAAACTGGACTGGTATACAAGCCAATTACAATATGCTGTGTTCTTATTTTGAACAGCATAAAACATGCCTTGCAACCCTGCACAGAAGAGAAAAAAACATATCCTCGTGAAATTTCTGCTGGAAAACAAGAGAAGATGCAAAGAAATTTATTCCTGCCCCGTCCCCCAGCCTCACAAATTACTGCTATCCTCATGTAGCTCAATCTTTCGAATGCAAATCTGAACTCATTTTAGGAGCGTATGATAATCAAAGCCTACTTTCATACCACAAGCAAAACGTGATTATAATAATTTTTCAACTTTTTGTATAATATGCAACAACAAAGAATTTAAAAAAAAAAAAAAAAAAAAAAGTAAATCCGAACATTTCACAAGGAAAACATGATAATACGCAGTAACTCTACGACTAAATTCTTTATGATTAAAACAAACTAATGTGTAAAAATTGGGGGCGCAATGTAGAATACCAAAAATTGCAAAACCAACTTACGAAAATTACTAAAATCAGCAAAGAAAACACGTTGGCTCTACCGCTGGCTACCATGATGATACTTGCCACGTATCTCATAATTTACCAGTTAATCAATGTGAACAAATTGTGCATGCCGATAAACTCTCAGAGCAACCCAGGTGGACAAACTACAAAAACTAGTGAAAACCATCCTACGGATGGAATAAACTAGAACGACCGTCACTAAAGAGAATTTTATAGTGCTATCCAGTGTTCGATTTTGAAAGGAATGTCAACTGACATACTTGTGTCAAAAGTTTTATCTGAAAAGTGCAGACATACGCATACTTCTCAAGGGTTCTGGTATATGGACATTACGCACTATGGATGTTAGGCTCGAACTGCAATGGATCATAAAATCACAACCTCTGATTTAAATAATACTTCATAATTTTGTGATTTTCTCACTGCAGCAGGCATGTCTGAAACAGAATTGGGAATTTCCAATATAATCTATGGATGTACTTAAAGAGAAACACTTTTAAAAAATTAATTAAAATAAAAAATATATATATCCACTGATACAAATCCATGGTGGCAAAAGAGTTTGCTTCATTGTAGTTGGCTTTTTTTCCTTTTTTTTTTTTTTTTTGTTGCACCACTAACAACAAAATAAAAAGTAGTCATGCATCAGGTTGGATTCCGCGGTGATCCACTGATCAGGCTGCAGTTTCAGTTTTTGCATCTAAATAATTTATCACAATAATTTCGAAAATTTAAGGTATTACTGCATTAAATAAAATTTTTTTTCATTATTTTCTAATTAGTATTAATTAAATTACCAGGTGTGTATCGCATTTTATTGCGATGTTTGAATTACACAATCCTACTCCATATTAGTATTTTTATAAATTATGACATTTCTGGGTTTAACGTATGATTAATTTTCTGGATTGTTTTTTTTATTCCATTCTCCTCTATCTCACTACCTTTCGCACATGGAAAGTAACAAAAGTAGGCAGTGTTTTATAATGTTCAAATAATCAGGGTCCTGAGTGGATATCATCATCCTTCTCCTTCTCTCTCTCTCTCTCTCTCTCTCTCTCTCTCTCACTCTCTCTCTCTCTCAGGGTAGCTCGGAATTTTTTTGGATGGTGCAGAATAAGCCTCAGGCTTCCTTGCACCATATTGCTAATAATAATTACAAAGCTTCCTTCGGGGTCATAGATTGGATTAACATCGAGCTGGAGGATATCATATGAAAGACAAAGACAATGATGACCAAGAGCCGCCAACACCAACCGAAATCTGCCGTATATAGACTGACAGTTTCCGGGGAAGAAGGAGGAAGGGGCCTGATAGATCTCATTGAGCAACAGAAGACAGCGATAGTTAGCCTGAAGGATTAACTATCGCTGAAACTATCGATTAAATATCCAGAAACGCACAGCAGCACTCCACCAGGACATAAGGAAGTTAGAGGAGCAGAATACCCCACTCAAAAGTCCTCCAAAAGGTACAAACGAAGCTAGAAAGATGGGCAGAGTAGACAATCCATGGCAGACAATACAATGATCTCAATCAAGATCACACTGATCAAACTGCTTCCAATGCATGTCTGACGAGCGGGACGATCTGCCCCAAATCTGAAGGTTTCATGCTCGCCATCCAAGACCAGATATTCAAAACCAGTACCTTGGGAAAATACATAGCCAAGAAGCCCGGAGTTTTCGATGACGCATCTCGACGATGCCACCTGTCCTCAGAAACGATCCAACACATCACCACGGGATGGAAGGTGATCACCCAGACTGAGTACATTCATGGACATGACCAGATAGCCAGGATAATACATCAGAAGCTAACAAAAATACCAGTTGATCGAAGAAAGTGGACCGTACTACAAGTACGAACACCAGGCAGTACTAGAGACCCCAAAGCTGTACTGGGACCGAGCAAGCTGTACTGAGACCGCATTAGCTGTACAGGAACCAAGCAAGCTGTACTGGGACCGAGCAAGCTGTACTGAGACCGCGCCAGCTGTACTGGAACCGCGTAAGCTGTACTGGGACCGCGCCATAATAACGGATAAGACAATTCCGCACAACTGACAGAAAATAACCCTTGTGGTCAAGAAGGAAAAGACTACCTATCTGATTGACATAGTGGAACCCAACATTGATAACTTGCAGACACCCATGGGGAAAAAATTAGGAAGTACATGAACCTAAGACAGGAGATCAAAGAGATGTGGCATATGCAACAAGTAACGACCATCCCGATCATCGTGTCAACCACAATGATGTAGATGTAGAATAGATGTGCGGAAATTTGCCTTTAGCCAGCGGGTGGTTAATTGCTGGAACAAACTTCCATCTGTCGTTGTAGAAGTTGATAGGTTAAATAAATTTAAGGAGGAACTGGACAGGCAATTGGAGGGTATGGTGTGATTTTTTTTTTTTTTTTTTTTTTTTTTTGGCTGATGCTGCATAAGCTCCTACACTTGCTTTCTTGCATCAAGTGCCACTACTACTACTACTACTACTACTACTACTACTACTACAAGTATGGTGCCAGAAACCCTACATAACAGCCTTGCAGTAATAGATCTCCCAGCGAACATCTACCAGGAACTCCAGAAAGTCGCAATCCTGAAAGAAGTATTATCAAAAATTCAAAGTCATATTGACACTGCAGCTATAATTCGGTTTATCAAACGTGTATGTGATTGGAAAGTATTTGATAGCTATGCTATCACAAATGAAAGCAATAATTTTGACTTTGGGAAACCTGATGTGATACGCTTTGCAAAAAAACATATTCACGATTTATTACAAATAACGGAAGGGATGTTATTTCTAAAATATCAGAAGAATATTCGGAATTAATTTATAATTGCCGAAAAAACTAAAACTGGAACATTTAAAACTTTCAGTGACATTTTAAATTTCGTACTTACAAATTTAGAGTTTTGTAACATATCCATTCTCTATGATATTATGGGATCATTTCAAGCCTCAAGTGCAGACTGCGAGCACGGATTTAACGCTATGAATTCAATGAAAACAAAATAAATGAAAATAAATGACAAAATAAATGAGAAACAAAAAAAAATAGAATAATTGTAGATGATGTCTACAAAGTATGGACTTCTACAAAGAACAGAAGAGAAATATTCCAAGAAAAATAAATAACTAACTGTAAAGTGCAAATTTATTGTTAACATTTTTTTATTATTATGTATGTCCCTACTTATAATTAAAACAATTTGTAAAAATATTGCACATATTTATTCTTGTCTGAAAATTTTTTACTCGGGTGCATTTCTGCACCGCGCAGCTATAAGAAAAATTAGAGGAAACTTTGATCTGAGGTTTGATTTGAATTAGACTAATCTGAGGTTTGATTTGAATTAGACTAATCTGAGGTTTGATTTCAATTATACTAATCTGAGGTTTGATTTGAATTAGACTATACCAGATCTGGGAACTGGTTGGGGAGTAACTTTGTGCCAGCTCAAGGAGGCTGCTCACATTACTAAGGAGATGAGGTAGTTATAAGGAGGTAATTACAGACTCAAACTCTTTTATGATAATTTTGTAGACTGTCAGATAAATGTCAGAACTTTTATCTCAGGGGTGACAATGTCAACTTTATTATTATTATTATTATTATTAATATCCATATGATGCAAGGAAGCGTGAGGCTTATGCTGCACCAGGATAAAAAAAAAGTTCCCGAGTAACCCTGAGAGAGAGAGAGTCAAAAGTAGAAGGGAATCACCAAGAAAGAGAAGAATGATGATATCCAGCTCAGGACCCTGGGTGTGCCAAGCCCATACTCACCACATCTCAGCCCCCCGGGGTATTAAGACATTCAACATTCTCAAATAAAATAAATGCTACAGTACTGGAAGATGAAAAAGTTACAAACGTGATAAAAATGAAGATGAAATAGTCATCTTTAGAAGAACAAGCTAGATTTAGGAAGAGTGGAAAAGAAATTGTACAATTAGAGCAAATTTCGCATGGTCCTGATGCCTACCTGCCATATTCAAGTGAAGACGTAGTTCTTCACTTGAATACGAATTCAAGTGAAGAACTAACCCAAATGAAAAAACATCTGATTCTGAGCAAGTTGGGCTCACCCATGAACAAAATATGTGGAGATAGTCTCATGATGACTGCTTTCTGCATTTTTAATGTTCTAAACGATCGTGGACAAGGCTCCTTCCAGAAACTAAGCTTTATGGCTATTGAAGTCTCATTGTGGCCAATGGCTGTACAGTACCTCTTTCAGTAGTCTCATTGTGGCTAATGTTCGTATCCTTTTGTAAATAATGGATTAGATTGATATAACTTAATTTGATATCCACTGTAGAAAACCTATGTAAATTTAAGTTTTTTTCACAGTCTCAGGAGTTCTGAGAAGAACTGCAGTGGTTAGTCCTTTAGTAATATATACATATATATATATATATTTTTTTTTTTTTTTCTTTTTTGCTGGCTCGTTTGTTTGTTTGTTTGTTATTTGGAGCATTAGCAACTAAGGCAATATTGCTCGGGGATACGTGGTGGTCATTCCCCGACCTTTCCGCATCCTCCATATTTGGTAGTCACGGACTCGAACCTCGGTCTAATCAAGAAGCATGTGCTACACACTGCTGCTCCTGCCCACCTTTCTACGGAGGCGCCCTTTTGCTGGTTCCTAAGTATGGACAGCCCGGGAGCGGAATTGCTGGCACTCAGTGGTACTGCACTACCTCCGGTGGGTGTTAGTTGTCTGATGCACTAGGGGTTACCCCCATCTCTGCTACCTCCTGTAGGTGTGGGATCTGTGCAAAAAAAAATACATATAGATGATAGTAGACCAGGGCCCGGCTCCTTATACCTAGGGACGGGCACCAGGCAGCATTGTCCAGGTGTTGGCTGCTCCTTGGTGGCGAAGCTGCCTGAAATAAAGAACGCAAAAATATTAGCATCCCTGACACACACACACACACACACACAGTATCTCGATAATAAAAGAACTTTAATTGGGCTAGATTTAAGCATTCTTTAAAAGGTATCTTTTGCGGATAACATTTTGTACCAGATAAATACTTTGAATGCTGTAGAATTTGCATTTTATGTGCAAAATCCTTTGTATAGAGCTTTACAAATGGCTTCTAAAAAGAAAATGGAAATAAAAAAGTATGTGCCTTGATGGTCTAATGATCTGAAGGGGTTAAGAAGAGAAGTTTTTTCCCCTTAGGAAGAAATTTCAAAGATGTAGAAGTAGAGATTCTGCAGAGATTCTGTTGTTAGGAAGTATTTAGAATTAAAAGAAAACAACACCATAAAAAATACAGGAACATGAATTGGCTGAATGGAAAAATCTGTATTTACAAATGAGAATGCAGATTCTTGGGATCTCTTGTTTGAATTATCCAGAGATAAATTATATATTAATAATGTAATAAATACGGTAAATGTAAATAGGGAAGATAGTTGTGACTCGTTATCAGTAGGATCGGGATACCGTATGAACCAAATGTCAGTTTCACCACTTGAATGAGGTGAAAAAAAATGTGTCCCATTGCGATTTTTTTTTTTTTTATGGTTTACTTTTCCCTTGATAGATGGTATTAGTGGTATTTTCAGCTTAAAGTTTTTAATTTTTTTGCTTTTGGGCGGAATTGAAGTGAGGGTTTGGTTGCTTTGGTATTGTTGACGTTTCCATTCAGCTAATGGGCTACTTGGTAGCTAAGGGGGGATGGGTGTTTGTACGTATCGGTTGTGATGTCAAACTTGGAATTTTTGTGAATATTTAGAAAGTTATTTATGTCAGAGTGTATACTTAATTAGGGAGATGTATTCTGCGAAACATTTTTTCGAATGGGAGCGCTGCATTCTGGGATGGAAGGTTCGTGCAGGACTTTGTAAATATTTTCAACGTTAATTATGTGACAGCGCATTGTGAAGATTAATTAGGAAAATACATTCTGGGCAGAAAGTTTAATGGTTATGTCGTTGTTTACAGCCAAGCCAGCCGCCATGTTGTTTGTTGATATTTTACCGACGTTATGTGGGATGAATAGACATGGTCCTCAGAATTTCTGTCCAAACAATTGAAGTATTGACAATAATATGTGGCACAAAAATTAGTGGCTATGCTATTACTTAGGCAGGGCAGCTGCCATGTAGTTTGTTGACATATTACCGACGTTATGCAGAATGAAAAACTATAAACTTAGATTTTTTTTTTGACAATTAAAGTATTGACAATGATTAGTGGCTATGTTATTGCTTAGGGAGAGCAGGCATTATGTTGTTCGTTGATAAACCCCCAGGGGCTCACATCTGGTGAGTATGGGCTAGGCACACCCAGGGTTCTGAGGGGGATATCATCATTCTTCTCTTTCTAGGTGATTCCCTTCTACTTTCCCTTATAGGAAAAATGTCAATTTATCATCAAGTACTATTCCTAAGTATTTTACTTGTGGTCTCAAAGGGATTTGCTTTGCATTAATTATTAATAATGGTGGTCTTCCATAATCTAATTTGCCCTTTAACAACATCATAACTGTTTCATTATCCGATATCATAAGTTTATTTAAGGATGCCCACTTACTGAAACCTTTAACTGGGTCACCCATTCTCTGTTCAAGTATTAACATTGATCTACCCTCAATACAGCCACTTGCTTACAGTGCGGAAGTTCTGTCTCCAATTTACAAACTTATCAGTAAGCTCACAAAACTGTATAACAACTCAATAAGGGCATTGTCTCTAGAGCTTTCCTTTAGAAATCGCGCAGCCGAAAATTTAAATCAAAAACTCACCAAGACTGCTCCACTGTGAGCACAAAATAGTGCAGTTGTGCCACAAATCACACACAAGTGGTTATTTGCCAACATTCCAAGATTTTTCACTTTGTTCACTGGAAATGCGCACATCAGCACGTCAATGCCAGCACATTGCTCCATATTGTTTTCCAGAAGAAATATATTTTTCAAACTAGCTCAAGAGCCTAAACATTTACAAGTTCAACCAGCAGAACGCAATTTCTTTCTTTTTGCTAATTTCCAAAGTACACGTTAGTAGATCCGGTTGGGGTTCTAGCCGAGTACGGCTCTATGAATTTTGGCGTCAATTTTCGTGCGTGCTGCCGCCTCAGTCGTTTGTTTTGCCGTTTCGGTTTTGAGCGTGCTCCGGTGAGGCGAGCCGAGGTTTAGGTTTAGCTGTTGCGCCGAGGCTTAGTTGCCGATTCGGAGGAAAAATATATTTTAGTTCTTATTTCGCCCGCTAGATGGCGCCACTTATTTTCGAGTTTAATTAAATTATAAATTTTTTTTATTCCGAGGCTCGAACCCATGTCCTTTTTACTGGAGGTCCAGTGTTTATCCCCACAGCTACCCTTTCAGCTATAAGAATATGTGTAAACGTGCCTGTTATAGTTAAGAGTGGTGTGTGAGTGTGACGTAGGAAGTTTATTTCGCCTTGTTCTGATTGGAGGGGATGTGAACCGATGTGCTGATTGGTCTGGGGGGTATAAACCGAGTACGGCTGAGTCTGCCGGTGATTTCTGGTCGCTTGATGCCGTAGAAATCGTCTGTTTTTTGTCGCTTGATGCCGTAGAAATCGTCTGTTTTGGTGGGTGCGCAATGAATTGTGGACTCGCGCACGCACACACACACACACACACACACACACACACACACACACACACACACACACGCATGGAGATTGCCTCGACATCGTAACTACCAAGAAACTGTGTCGCCATCTAGCGTGTCATTCTGAAAGTTGAAATTAATGATTTTATTTAAGATGTTTAAATAAATATATATTTTTTTTCACACATACTTGGGGACCACAAGAGTTTGTGCACGGAGATTGCCACGACATCGTAACTACCAAGAAACTGTGTCGCCATCTAGCGTGTCATTCTGCAAGATGAAATTAATGATTTTATTTAAGATGTTTAAATATATATATTTTTTCTCACATACTTCTTGAACGGAGATTGCCACGACATCGTAACTACCAAGAAACTGTGGCGCCATCTATTGAAGCATTCTGAAAGCTGAAATTAATGATTTTATTTAAGATGTTTAAATAAATATATATTTTTTCCCACATACTTGGGGACCACAACAGTTTTTGTGCACGGAGATTGCCATGACAACGGAAGACCTAGAAAACGGTGGCGCCATCTCTGGAAACATTCTGAAAGCTGAAATTAATGATTTTATTTAAGATGTTTAAATATATATTTTTTTTCCCACATTACTTGGGGACCACAACAGTTTGTGCACGGAGATTGCCATGACAATGGAAGACCTAGAAAATGGTGGCGCCATCTATTGAAACATTCTGAAAGCTGAACTTAAGCTGCTTTTGATATTTACCAAAAAAAAAAAAAACACGGAGACAACCAAGAAACTTTGGCTCCATCTAGTGAATAATTCTGAAAGCTGAAAAATCTGAAATTAAGGAATTTATTTCATTTTATATCCTTTTTATGGTTAAATTTATATGTATATATTTTTACCCATAATTATTTATGATGTTTCCATTTTTTCTCTGCAAGTTGAATTTGTATTCTGATGTGTAGAGTCTTTCTAAACAGGAAAAAAAAAAAAAAAAAAAAACCTGAAAAGTAAAATGTGTTTATATTTATTTACCATCTTCGTGAAGCACTGGCGCCATCTTCTGTTTCTGTCTGCAAGTTCGATTTTTTTTTTTTAATATATATATTTGAAATCATTTTCTTTCCTAAAAAAGGTTATTGATTAATGGAAAATTAAAACTTATTTTCTTCTTTCTTTTCTTTTTTTAATATATATTTGAAATCATTTTCTTTCCTAAAAGTAAATTCTCAATTTTAAAAAGGTTATTGATTAATGGAAAATTAAAACTTATTTTTCTACTTTCTAAGAAAAAAGACAGACAATATCTTTTTCAAATAGACATACTTTTATTTGTAAGTTTTACAGATGTAGTTACTAATCACAAAATCAACACTTACATATATACATTGCTTTGATCAGAACGGATACTTCGTATATTTCGTCGTGTAAGCAGTTTGAAGTTCTTCGATCATCGAAACTACAGCATTGTACAAAGCATAATCGTTGAACTCAGTAACTACACCTTCTTTCGAACACTTAGCAATAAAAATTTTAACACTTGTAGATGGTTCAGCGTTTCTTACGTAATATGCATAGACATCGTTAAACGAAACATCGATAGAACCAGTAAACACGTCGTTCTTTATACGTTCTCTAACACAATCAAGATGTTCCAATATAACTGACTGCATTAACAGAAATGCGGGCTTTTCGTCTTCTAGACGTTGAAGAAAAGAATCTATGTGTTATGATTCTATTAGATATAGCTTCAAGTTCAGAAAGGTGGAGAGTCAATCGTCGTTCTGCTGATAGTGAGAATTGTTTCCAATAGAAATCACAAACACCACCATCTGTATTGATTCGGATCCCCGGTAGTTGGATTTCATCTTTAGATCTGGCTCTTACGGAAAGCAAGATATCAGTCATTTTGCTTTTGAATTCTTCCCACTGGTTTCTCGATAGCATCATGTGCGTATTAGATGTCTCGATCGTAACATGTGGTCCGAATTCGTGACAATAAGCATGAACTGTGCTGCTGTGGCTCAGACGTCTGTAGAAAGTTACGTTTGGTCGTCTTATATCATCAAACATTTTGTGCCGTGACATTTTTGCGGGAAAACAGCAGTGGAAAAAAAAATTACAACCGCACTGAGAAAGTTCCAAACTGCAAATGTGGTCTATTGGATTATAACATCTGATGCTTAGAATCTACTAGCCTTGTTATTGGCTCATAATATCAGATGCTTAGAATCTGCTAGCCTTGTTATTGACTCATAAACTCGTGACGTGTCAGGAGCAAGTAGGTACATGTTGTGAAGGAGACGTCTGTCCCAAGATAACTCATCTTCAAATGCGGCTGTTTGTGACATGTCGTACAAAGGAAAAAAAGATAACTCATCTTCAAATGTTGTTGTTGTTTATGACATGTCGTACAAAGGACATATAATCCCCCTTAACTAACGTTGGTATCGTTCCCAAAGACTTTGTTCAAATTTGGTATGAAAAAAAAACAAAAAAGATAACTTATCTTCAAATGTGTCTGTTTGGGAGACATTGAGTCCGCTAGTTCACGAAAGCATTCCACAGGTATTTCCTTCAATGCATGCTGCACAGATGTTCACAATTCTATAGCATTCCTGAGTGGATGGGGAAAAAAAAGATAGCTCACTGTCAAATGTGTCTGTTTGTGACATGTCATACAACAAAAAGAAAACTCGCCTTCAAATGTTGCTGTTGTTGTTTGTGACATGTCGTACAAAGGACATATAATCCCCCATAACTAACGTTGGTATCGTCCCCAAAGCCTTTCTTCAAATTTGGTATGAAAAAAAAAACAAAAAAAAAGATAACTTATCTTCAAATGTGGCTGTTTGGGAGACATTGAGTCCGCTAGTTCACGAAAGCATTCCACAGGTATTTCCTTCAATGCATGCTGCACAGATGTTCACAATTCTATAGCATTCCTGAGTGGATGGGGAAAAAAAAAAAAAAGATAGCTCACTGTCAAATGTGTCTGTTTGTGACATGTCATACAACAAAAAGAAAACTCGCCTTCAAATGTTGCTGTTGTTGTTTGTGACATGTCGTACAAAGGCCATATATACCCCATAACTAACGTTGGTATCGTCCCCAAAGCCTTTCTTCAAATTTGGTATGAAAAAAAAAAGCAAAAAAAAAGATAACTTATCTTCAAATGTGGCTGTTTGGGAGACATTGAGTCCGCTAGTTCACGAAAGCATTCCACAGGTATTTCCTTCAATGTCTTTTGCATTTCACCCTCATACCGTAGTGATTTCCTATAGGTTGTGACTTTAACTCTCATACTGTAGTAATTTCCTATTGGTTGTGACTCTTGAATCTAAACACTGATTGGTTGTCGTCAAATGTCGTTTCAATCCACGAGTTTGCTTTAAAAGGGGGTCAATACGACCACATACACACCTGCTTACAAGCTATCATTATGAACATGGAAGAAGTTTTTCTAGCAATGGATGACGATTCATCATTCCTAAATGATGTTATGAAGATTGAAAAAGAATACGAGGAAACTGAAATGATGAAGGTGGAAATTGACTACTGTCAAAGCTTAGTGTACACTAGTGTGAGTATTTCTTTTTTCATTACTGAAAAATTTTTATTTGATTTTTTTAAAAAAAAATGTTTATAGAATTATTGTTTAGTAACTGTGTTTTCTTTACGCTACTCTTTCAGAATGCCGAGTTCTTTAATACTACTACTACTACTACTACTACCACTGATAATGTTGAGGCTCGACCTGGATGCTCGAATGACAGCGAAGTTGTGGAGCATAAGCCCGGATGCTCTAGTGACTGCAGTTTAGAAGGTGCTACTGATAATGTTGAGGCTCGACCTGGATGCTCGAATGACAGCGAAGTTGTGGAGCATAAACCCGGATGCTCTAGTGACTGCAGTTTAGAAGGTGCTGGTAAAGATGAAACTGAGCTCGATAGTTCATCTTTACTGTCTGGATGTTTTAACGCCGAGGACGATGATGTAAGTATGTCTATAGATTTTTTTTTTTTTTTTCACGAAAACAAATCCCTAAATCTTATGCGTCACTTTTTTTTAAATTTTAGATGGAAGAAAGAGAAGCAGACTTCCAGAACAACAACAACTACCAGATACAGGATGGGGTAGTTCGTTTTTCACAGAAATATCGGACCTTATTTAAATCTTACGAGGTCCGGTTTAGAAACTTGGCAGATTTAGCAGACGGTGATCTGTTTTTTTCGAACTTTCGACGGATGCTAGAGGAAATAATCGCCAATTTAAGCAGTCAAGGCGATTATTCCCACGTTAGATTGTGTTTAGACGCACCTAGCCTAAAAACCCCCATAAATTTACCTTTTATGCCCCTAATGGATCTAACGTTTGACCGTGTGATGGCAGCTTTCATAGCAGTCGATCAATCAAATAGTGAATTTATGATAACGGACGACTTGAGTCTGGACGTAATTCTTATTAATATCACGAATAGGGGGGAGGGTGGTAATCGTTCTGAGAATATAAAAAAAAGGGCAATGTTGAATTTGAATGATTTTTTAAAAAAAAAAAAGCTGTCATTCAAATCAACAATACCGATAGTTTATGTCTTGCCAGAGAATTAGCTGTTGGTATTTCGGCCCATCAGTACGATGCTAAAACATACAGACAGGTGCGAGAGGATAAACGTAGTATGCAAACTATCAGAGCTACAAATTTACATGGTATCGCAGGGGTTGCCTTAGAAAGTTGTGGCTTGAATGAAGTTGAACTGTTTCAACGTGCGATCCCAGATTACCAACTTGTTGTAATTTCCGCTGAGTGCGGTTTTGAAGTTGCATATCGGGGCCCCGCTGCTGATAAACAGATATTTCTACTCAGTCACGACAGACATTATGATCTTGTGCGATCTTTGAAAGCTCTGTTCGGCAGTGATTATTATTGTCCCCTCTGCCTTAAAGTCTTACCTACTCGCGAGAGACTAAACACACACAATTGCTCTTTCAAGTGCAATAGATGCGGCGCCTCCGTAGCCAGGTGGGAAGGAGCAACAGTGCGTAGCACACGCTTCTTGATTAGACCGGGGTTCGAGCCCGTCACCACCAAATACGGAGGATGCGGAAAGGTCATTCAGGGAATGACCACCGCATATCCCGGAGCAATATGGCCTTAGTTGCTAATGCTCCTAAAAACCAAATAACAACAACAACAACAGCAATAGATGCAGAGCTGTCGCCGTTCATAATGAAGACAACCTTCTCCTGTGTAATTTGTGTAATCGCTTTTTCCAAGGCGAAGCATGCATTAATGCTCACAGGGCAAACAAAACTTGCTCTGAAGTGCATCGCTGTAGCATTTGTATGTGCACTTTTCTTACCAATACAGCACACAAATGCGTTGATCCCGACTACTGTAGCCATTGTAAGACTGTGCACAAAACACAACATTGTTTTGTTAAAAAACCTGAGGACCCAAAGCACGATGTTTCTGTTGTTTACTTTGACACAGAAACAGTCTTGCTGGATGGTGAACATGTGGCTGTACTCTGCGTTGCTTCTTTTGGCAACCAAGAACGCGTTTACTGGGGCCGAAATTGCATGGCTGAGTTTTTGGATGAATTGTTAGGAGTCCGAGAGACCTTGAAACGAGGTAGTGATGGCCGAAAACTTCGACACACAGAGCCAAAATATAGGAATGTGCGAGTAATCGCCCACAACCTTCGCGGTTTTGACGGCTACTTTGTGCTTTCTTATATTTTTGCGAAACACATAGTTCCTCACACTATCTATGATGGGTCGAAGATTTTGGGCATCTTTCTACAATCGTTAAACATAGTCTTCTTGGACTCTTATTCCTATCTAGCAGTTCCACTCCGAAAACTGCCAGCTATGTTCGAGCTGCCAGAGGTGCGTAAGGGCTTCTTTCCTCACGAATTCCACAAGATAGATACATTAGATTATGTGGGAGCTTTGCCCGACCAAAAATATTTTAAACCGGAATTCATGAGCGAAGAAACCCGTACGGAATTTGTGTTATGGTACCAAGAGAAGTCACGAGATACCTACAACCTGAAATGTGAACTTTTGGCCTATGCCTTAGATGACGTGAGGGTATTACGAGATTCCTGCAATAAGTTCCGTTCTCTCTTCATAGCAGTCTCGCAAGTTGATCCTTTCTGTCAGGACGTTACTATCGCCGGTGCTTGTAGCAGGATCTTTGCCAGAAACTATTTAGAACCAAACACAATGGCTATCCTGCCACCTGGCGGCTACATAGGGAGTAACACACAGAGTAGGAAGGCGTTGGCTTGGCTTTCGTGGCAGGAACAACAGAACAACATTAAAATTCAGCACGCTCGATCACAGGGCGGGGAAGTTAGAGTAGGTCCTTTTTTTTTAGATGGGGTATGTGATAGAACCGCTTATGAATTCTATGGTTGTTACTATCACGGGTGCAAGAAGTGTTTTCGGTCTAGCACTATACAGACACAGAGAAACAAACCTATGGGCGTCCTATACGCTGAAACCATGGACCGTGAGGCCTTCATTAGGGTTCAGGGATATGATGTGGTTTCCGTATGGGAATGCCAGTTTGACAACCAACAGAAAAACGACCCTGCCATGAAAGAATTTGTTGCAGCATTCATAACGCACGAATCGATTACCCCTCGTAGCGCTCTCAGAGGTGGTAGAGTTGACTGTTTTAAACTTTACCACAAGGTGGCGGATAACGAGGAGATTCACTATGTGGATTTCTGTTCGTTGTATCCGTGGGTTTGCGAATATGGCGTATTTCCTCGCAGTCACCCTGAAGTCATTCTTAGCAACTTTGACTATAGTCACAATGCATACTTTGGTATAATCCATGCTAGGGTGACAGCGCCCGAAAAGGAGTTCTTACCCGTCCTCCCAATAAGCTCCAATGGCAAGCTAGTGTTCCCACTATGCGGTGCTTGTGCCGAGCAGATGTCGCCCACTTGTAATCACGAGGATCGGAGCTTTTTGGGAATCTGGTGCACGCCTGAGTTTTACCTGGCTGTTGAGAGCGGTTATAAAATTGATAACATCTACGAAATTTGGCATTTCAAAGAGAGCCATAAGTCGTTATTTGGTGGCTACATAGACACCTTCTTGAAGATCAAACAGGAGGCGTCGGGTTGGCCTGAAGGGGTTGAACCCGATGCATACATTTCCGATTTTAAAAGTAGGGAAGGTATCTCTATGGACAGGCACGAAATAAAGGCGAACCCCGCTAAGCGCGCACTTGCAAAATTATGTCTCAATAGTCTCTGGGGACGGCTCGCAATGAGAACTAATAGGGTGAACACTGCAGTATGTAACACTTACGAAAGCGTTGTAAAGCTTTTCATGGATGACACAAAAATCATCCACGACGCCATGTTAGTGTCGGAGGAAATAATGCAAGTTGCATTTGCCCCGATTGACGGAACGGAAGAACCATACCGTCGGGGCAATGCAGTCATTGGCTCTTTTGTCGCTTTCTATGGCCGAATAAAGCTCTACAAAGCTATGGCCCCCCTACGCCAATCTCTTTTATATTGCGATACTGACTCCATAGTGTTCATCCAAAAACAGGGCGACGAACGTCCACCCATCGGTCACTCGCTGGGTCAGCTCACAGACGAATTGTCTGGGGACCACATTGTCGAGTTTGCCTCGACTGGTCCCAAATCTTACTCCTTCCACACCCAAGGGGGTAAAACAGTGACCAAATGCAAGGGTGTGACTCTTAATGCCAAAAACGCAAAGCTGATCAACATGGACGTTATGACTGCTGCTGCAAAAGGCCAACATGTTGACGTTTCTGTCGAGGTACCGTTTTCTGTCCGGAGAGACAAACGTACTTCTCGTCTCCTTGAGTCCTCAGTAACAAAAAGGTTTGGATTTACTTTCGCTAAACGTGTGGTAGGAGACGACACACGCACTTACCCTTATGGATATTTCCAAGACACATAGCGAAAGCTAACCACCTAATCATCATACTTTCAACATTAGAAAAAAAAAAACCAGTGGAATCCCCATGTTTTTGACACTAAGCAGTTTTTCAATGGCTACCTCTGGTGACGTCTCCTTTTTTTTCAGGATGTCGGCGAAGTCGATCGGGCACGTACTTCCCCATCCTATTCCCACCGACGTCACATTCGTGACGGCACTCGGATGGGAATCGCAGGGTGCCGGAGCATGGGGGGATCGTGACACTTCTCCCACCCGTCACGAAGTGACGGGCGTGCTTAGATGAAGGGCAACACCTTTTTTCATAACTCACAGTTTTTTTTTTTTAAAAAAAGGGGACAATGTTTCGTTTTTTCTGGAGACGTCACCTTCTGTCTTTTACCGTTACTAGTCCTGCCTCTCGCATCGGCGCGCGAACACACATAAATACATGGTCCAGACTCGCGCGCGATCATTTACATAATGTTTCATCATCCCTTCACAGCGATAGTCTCGGGAGCGACACAGAGCGGCAAGACAACGTTTGTGTTGTCACTGTTAGAAAATAGTGAACATTTAATTTCGCCCCAACCTCAAAGAATCGTCTATTGCTATTCAGAACTTCAAGCTAAGTTTCAGTGTTACCCGCAAATCGAGTTCGTGGATGGTTTAAACACCCCCGAATTCGATCCAAAAGTAAACAATTTACTTGTTTTAGATGATCTCATCAGCCAGGCAAAAGATAGTATTGTCGTTTTCGGAAATATTTATTAAAGGATCGCATCACAGAAATCTGAGTGTAATATTATTAACGCAAAATTTGTTCTCCCAAGGCACACAGTTCCATATTATTAGCTTGAATTCACACTACTTGATTGTTTTTAAAAACCCTCGTGACTCGCGACAAATCTCACATCTAGCTAGCCAAGTGTTTCCCGGAAGGACACGTGTTTTAGTCGACATATATAAAGATGCCACACGCGATCCGCATTCATATTTGCTGTTTGATTTTCGTCAGGAAACTGCAGATATACTAAGGCTGCGCTCACACGTATTGCCAAGCGAAGGATCTACTATAATCTATGTACCCTCATGGCTAAGCGTCTAAAAAACAATGCTAATTTCATAAAGTATCTGGCGGAAACTCGACCAAAACAAGCATCCACTCTGCTAAAGAGCTCAGATCCCACACAAATAAATTCGCTCTGTGAAATCTGTAAAAATATAATCAAAGGTTGTATTCCTTTGCCAGACAGAGTGAAAAACAAGTTACAGCGCAAAAAACGTCTGCTCAGAACACTAGCAGATAAAAAAGTGGCATTTAAAACCAGGCAGAAGTTAATAATTCAACAAGGAGGTGCTCTGTTTCCATTATTGGCCTGCATCGTAGCCCCACTAATTGCAAGTTTGATTCGAAGATGAACGAGTCTTTCCGCAAATTCTTACTTGTAGCTGCACTGCCAGAACAAAAACAGATGCTCTCTTTAGACGAGCAAATGTCTGAAATCTTAAAAAGGCAGGATTTACCGCCAGGGTCAAAAGTTAAAATGTACCTTCAGATACTGCAAACATATTTAGGTGTGAAAAATAATGCCGCAAAACAGCCGGCTCCGACGGCATCGAATGACATCGAGGGTACCGTATCAACAGCCACCGCTGCCGCCTTCTCACTACCCACAATTCCCGACTCTGAAGCGCAGCAACAACAACAGCCCGAGGGCAGAGTGAAAAAAAAAATCCCGTAAGCATGTCAAACGCCGATATACTGCTCGGATATCCCCGCGTCGTTTGAGAAGAAAACACACTTGGATATCGTTGTGATAAGTTTTTTTCAATAAAACAGACACTTTTAAAATAAATAAAATTTTATTTTGCAAGTAAATGTTGAAGTACATGTAATGTGGCACGAACATCATTTGCCCACAAATCTTTACAATAATATTTGTTTACAATCTTTGACATAGAAATATTTCTACACCTATGTGTTAGGAAAAAAATACAATGTAGTCCACAAGCTATAGATTCTGGATGTTGAATCACCACTTTGTTATAAGTCCATTTTTTACTGTTTTGGTTAAGGAACTCTGCAATGTCCTGTGTCGGCGGTCGTGCAAAGCTGTCGAAATATTGACTGCTGTTTTTTCCCAGGAAAATGCAAATCCAATGAGTGCCTGGCATATACGAAAAGTCCGTATTGATGACTAACAATGCTGGTTTTCTCTGTATTCTTGACGGTAACTCGTCCCTGGCACAGACACCGATCAGATGTTTTCTCGATTCACTGTCTGCTTCTAAAACCTTCAAAATCTGATCAGTGTTCATAATTTATGAGGATTGAACGGTCTTTAGTCACAGAAAGAATGTTTTCGAATTCGGCATACAAGATCACTGTTACGTTTTCGGGTAGAGGTTCTGCGAATTTCAGTTCAAGTCGAACTCCGCCTCGCCGTAAAGAACTGATGTGCTTGCCGACCGCGTTGCTGTCTGGAGTTAGGTCGAAACCGTAAAGTACATTCACCTTCAGTATAATCCAAGAGTGATATGTCGTTTCCACAGTCTGAATTCCACTTGTTTAGCGATGTAAAAAGCGATAAGTAGGACCTGGTATAATGTCCATTCTTATAATCGGGTGTTAGTGGAATGGAAGGGTGCTGCACACCATCAGCCGTCAGAAGTAAATAACACAGGTTGTAGTGACCAAAATTGAATGGGTTGGTTTTGAGGGAGCCGTTGAAACTATCACTGGACACAATACCTACTATTAAACGAGCGGGGATCTGGCCTAGATATATATTGTCTCTAGTGGAGTCTGACATACCTTTTGGAATTGAGAAATAAGTAACATCAACTCTGTTAATGGGATATACAAGGGGGTGTTTTTCAAGAACACTCATGTGCGCTAACTGTATGCTGGGGTTAAGTTTAACTTTACGCACAAAAAGACACGCCTCACGTATGTGAATCTTCGCCGTATTGTCGAGAGACAGCAGACAGAACTCGGGCGAACTGCGAACCATTCTAAGACGGAGCGATACACTGTTAATAATATATTTGGCCTGATGACACAAATCTAGTCTGAGACGACCCAAAAGTTCCACAGTTTTGGTTTTCGAAAAAAACTTCATACGTTGATTCATACCGCTGTAGGGCTGAGAAAACATTTGCGAAACATCGGAAACATTGTCTTTTACGAACAGTTCTGTAGTGAGTTGGGATTTTTTTGCTCCTCTGTCAAAATTCAAAAGCGTTTCTAAATAAGCTCTATACGGATATGTGTCGCTGCTAGGATTTATTAATTTGTCTTGAACGAAAAGATCCACATGTTTAAACATGGAGTGAAAAAAGTTATTGACAACGCCCACACTTGACTGCAGTTCTTTTCCGTCGCTTTGAGTTAATTGTACTTTGAGTCGCAAATAAGTTTTTCCCAGGTCCAGATATTCTTCCGATGTTCCCGGTATGGAAAATTCTATTGGCCCCGGCGTGTCCACGGATGCTAAAGGCAAGAAAGTAACGTATGAAGATCGTTCGATGCATAGATTAGTAGCAGGCTGGGCAAACAGGTCTAGTTCTGACATCATAACCTCACCCATCATTGAAAGATGTCCTGATATTTTTTTTTTTTCGACGCTTACCTCCACTCTGGCTACGGACTTTTTGCTTAATGGCCTGTCCTACTTCAGAAGCTCGATTTATAAACGAGCGTTTCACGGGTGCCCCCGAAATGACATCATCGATCATATTATGGCCTGCCGACAACACTTGGCAACCGATGAACTTGGCAGCGGGTTTCAGAAGTGGAGAAAGAAATGTAAATGCAGATCTGAATATACTACCTAAGCCTTGGCCTCTCTGGATCGCTGCTCCTGCAAAGAAGGGATTTCCCCCAGCCTGCACTTTGTAGTATTCCACGTACGCACTCATTGGGGTAGAAAATGCAACTTAATTAGAGTTTTACCACCTCTGAAAGGAAATAACTGACCACTGTCTGTGCGAATTTGAATAGAAACGGACTGAAGGTTTGAGAGAAGCACAGGGTAATAATCCAAATGTAAGAATTCACCACTGTTTCCAAACGGTACTACTCGCAAAAGAGGTGCTCTCGTATCACCCACAAGCTGATCTTCGATCACGCCACTATAAACAAAGTAAGAAGCGACACCTCTATTTATATTGCACGGAAATTTCGATCTCGCAGTTCCTTCGAAACCCTCGGGCATACGTTCAAAACCGAGTAACTCACCGAGTCCAGTCTCTGGGAAGCGAAGACGCACACTGCTTTCTATTTCGAAAGAAACAAAACCATGTGCATTAACAGAACCTTTAATTTCGGGGGCTATAAAAGTCATAACCTTTTGAATTTCGGAGAGGCTATTGTAATTACCATAAGGAATTTTATGCTCGCGAACATCACGAGTCGGCGGTTGTACGAACACAAGCTTCCTGTCAACAAACTCACTGTTAGTTTTTATTGATGGTATCACTATTTTCCCTTTAGGTATCCACTTTCCGATGTGCTCTCCTTTGAAATTTCTATATTTGTCAACAATATCACCCCTCACTGCTACCTTGTGGGCTAGTCCTAGAATTCGAGCTGTTCATAAAGTCATACGCAACTCACAACCATTTTTAACATGAATTGTGAATCTCTCTTTGAATTCTGTCTCTTCTACTTTAAACTCTAAATTGGCATTAAGACCATACATATGCTCAATCGATTTAGTCGAATTTTCGTACTCGTCGTGCAACATGTAAACCTCGGGGCTCCTAATTGTCGGTTCTTTCTGTAGAATTGCAAACTCAGCCCAACCTTTGGAAATATTGTCCCAGGACTTAGGTACGTGTATTTCTGCAAGTGCTACCTCCCACTTGCCTTTCAGCGATATAGTGTCGGGTAAGACGATGGTAAAATTAGATTGCATATTCTGGGGATGGAAAGCCATACAGGCATTACTAGGTAGGGTTAGGAAGAACATCTTTAGCCGAAACCCAACTGTTGTAGGAAGCTGGATATCCTAACCACTTAACACGCAATTGACGCTCTCCACTCACACGTCGCTCCTTAAGTACTTTTTCAATAAGATATGTGTCGAGTGGTAACTTGTCGTTGATATTAACAAGCTGAAGCTGTTGTTCGTAAAAGGTACCTTCGATCGTATCGCCTGTTTTGTCTTGTACTCTGTACACAACTGGTTTTCTTCGTTTCAATACTTGAGATATAGTAAAAATCTCACGAGTCCAATTGCCTCAGAATCCTTTGCGGAATAGATGTGAACCTGTACTAAGAACGACACGATTCCCCAGTTTAAATTTAGGAATCTGTTCTTTGGTTTTTTTCAAGTACAATTTCCTGTAGACATCTTCTTCATTATGCAAAGTGACATCGGCAGGTGGCATTCCTATGGTTCGATGTGGGGTTCAATTATAAGTAGCTACAATGTCGGGAAGAACATGCACATATTTCTTACTTTCAGAATAAGTTATCCATTTAAATATTTTTTCTTTCAGAGTTCGGATGAATCGTTCAGCTATTGCAGCTTTTTTTTCTGATCTAGTTGTATAGAAATTAATGTTGAGAGACTTAAATAAGGCCTTCACATCTTTATTTGTAAATTCTCTACCTCGATCGCTGTTAAGACTGAATGGCGTTTCTTCCTTGAAAATTGATTTGAATGCTTTTACCATCTGCTTTGATGTTTTATTTCTAAGTGTTCTCACCCAGGCGTATCTAGAAAAGGCATCTATACAGACTAGTAAATAACGCACTCCACCATTAGCATCACACAGATTGGAAACTTCTGCTAAGTCGCACTGAAACGTATGGTGTAGTCCAGGAACTATTATTTGGTTTCTAGGAAAATTAATTCTTTGAGGTTTGTGTCTCACATAAGCTGGTTGAGATGACAAGTACTCTTTCACGATACGTCTGGGTAATTTTGTATGTTTTTGTAAAGCATTAACACCACTAAAACTTCCCACTACACGAGGATCATTGTAAGCTTCTAACATTTTTTTTTTTTTTTTTTGTTCTTTTCCAGACGCAGTCTTACTTCCAGGATGCACAAGACTACTGGTGGCGGGTGTGATTTTCTTTGCACCTTATGTACTGTTATTCAAAGAGGGTGGGGTAAAGCTCCCCTAAGTTGTAATTTTTTTTTTTTATTTATTTTTTTTTTATTATTTACAAATAAAAACATCTATTTGAAAAAATATTGTCTGTCGTTTTTTTTCTTAGAAAGGAGAAATTAAGTTTCCATTAATCAATAACCTTTTAGGAAAGAAAATGATTTCAATATAGATTAAAAAAAAAAAAAAAAAAAAAAGTTGCAGACAGAAGATGGCGCCAGCATTTCACGAAGATGGTAAATAAATATAAACACATTTTACTTTTCAGGTTTTTTTTTTTTTTCCTGTTTAGAAAGACTCTACACATCAGAATACAAATTCAACTTGCAGAGGAAACATAAATAATTATGGGTAAAAATATATACATATAAATTTAAACATAAAAAGGATATAAAATGAAATAAATTCCTTAATTTCAGATTTTTCAGCTTTCAGAATTATTCACTAGATGGAGCCAAAGTTTCTTGGTTGTCTCCGTGTTTTTTTTTTGGTAAATATCAAAAGCAACTTAAGTTTTTTTTCCCATAGATAGTAAACAGTAGAATACAAATTCCATAGGAACCATCACAAATAGTTATGGGTAAAAATATATACATATAAATTTAACCATAAAAAAAGGATATAAAATGAAATAAATTCCTTAATTTCAGATTTTTCAGCTTTCAGAATTATTCACTAGACGGAGCCACAGTTTCTTGGTTGCGTGTGTTGGGAAAAAAAATTAAGCATCAAAGAAACTTAAATAAAAATAAATTTTAATTTTCCATTAATCAATAACCTTTTTTAGGAAAGAAAATGATTTCAAATATATATATTAAAAAAAATCAAACTTGCTGACAGAAACAGAAGATGGCGCCAGTGCTTCACGAAGACGGTAAATAAATATAAACACATTTTACTTTTCAGGTTTTTTTTTTTTTCCAGGATAGCAAGAGTAAGCATCAGGATACAATTTCAACTTGCAGAGGAAACATCATAAATAGTTATGGGTAAAAATATATACATATAAATTTAACCATAAAAAAAACATAACATATAAAATGAATGTTTTTTTTCCTGTTTAGAAAGACTCTACACATCAGAATACAAATTCAACTTGCAGAGAAAAAATGGAAACATCATAAATAATTATGGATTTCAGCTTTCAGAATGCTTCCAGAGATGGCGCCACCGTTTTCTAGGTCTTCCGTTGTCATCGCAATCTCCGTGCACAAAAACTGTTGTGGTCCCCAAGTATGTGGGAAAAAATATATATTTATTTAAACATCTTAAATAAAATCATTAATTTCAGCTTTCAGAATGCTTCAATAGATGGCGCCACAGTTTCTTGGTAGTTACGATGTCGTGGCAATCTCCGTTCAAGAAGTATGTGAGAAAAAAATATATATATTTAAACATCTTAAATAAAATCATTAATTTCAGCTTGCAGAATGACACGCTAGATGGCAACACAGTTTCTTGGTAGTTACGATGTCGTGGCAATCTCCGTGCACAAACTCTTGTGGTCCCCAAGTATGTGGGAAAAAAAATATATATTTATTTAAACATCTTAAATAAAATCATTAATTTCACTTTCAGAATGACACGCTAGATGGCGACACAGTTTCTTGGTAGTTACGATGTCGTGGCAATCTCCGTGCACAAACTCTTGTGGTCCCCAAGTATGTGGGAAAAAAAAAATATATTTATTTAAACATCTTAAATAAAATCATTAATTTCACTTTCAGAATGACACGCTAGATGGCGACACAGTTTCTTGGTAGTTACGATGTCGTGGCAATCTCCATGCGTGTGTGTGTGTGTGTGTGTGCGTGCGCGAGTCCACAATTCATTGCGCATCCTCCAACGCTACCTTGAAAACCAACGCGGCAAAAAACAGACGATTTCTACGGCATCAAGCGACCAGAAATCACCGGCAGACTCAGAGCCGTACTCGGTTTATACCCCCCAGACCAATCAGCACATCGGTTCACATCCCCTCCAATCAGAACAAGGCGAAATAAACTTCCTACGTCACACTCACACACCACTCTTAACTATAACAGGCACGTTTACACATATTCTTATAACTGAAAGGGTAGCCGTGGGGATAAACACCGGACCTCCAATAACAAGGAAATGGGTTCGAGCCTCAGAATAAAATAAATGTATTATTTAATTAAACTCGAAAATAAGTGGCGCCATCTAGCGGGCGAAATAAGAACTAAAGTATATTTTTCCTCCGAATCGGCAACTAAGCCTCGGTGCAACAGCTAAACCTAAACCTCGGCTCGCCTCACCGGAGCACGCTCAAAACCGAAACGGGAAAACAAACGACCGAGGCGGAAGCACGCACGAAAATTGATGCCAAAATTCATAGAGCCGTACTCGGCTAGAACCCCAACCGGATCTACTCACGTTCTTGCTTAGCGCTAATTAGACTGACCACGTATGACTCAGTCCCTCTGGAACTTTTACCTGACATCACAGACGCTGCTGGAACTTTTCTTCTAACTTGACATGGGTACTTACGGTCTCTTACAATTTATGATAGCTCCAAATACGGAAAAAATACATCTTCGTAATATTAACTAAATACAATTAACATTTCCAATGTATTCAGAATAATCTATACGTAATACACATTTTTTGTTTTTGTTTTATAATCTAAATAAGATCGACATTGTCGAATTAAAAACAACGAAACGGGGTAAATTTTACACTGGTGTACAAAACTTAAGGACCAACACTATTTCTAAAGGTTACAACTACAAAATCAAACGAAACAGCCTGTGGCGATTTGCATAACTGTGGCTGTTCAGTAGAAAGTTGGTGCACATGTAAAAATTGGAATCGTGATAAGAGGGCTCACATAAACAGATAAAAGTAGCAGTTCAGCAGTTATGAGCAAATTACAAAATGGTGAGTACGATTGTTACAGACATTCTATTGGTTTCATACAGTGCTACAGACAAAGAAATGAGCAAATTACAGAATGGTGAGTACGATTGTTACAGACATTCTATTGGTTTCATACAGTGCTACAGGCAAAGAAATGACCAGTAGATAACATCTGGATGACTTTACCCAGGGTCGAATAATTGGAAAGCCCGAGGAAGGTCGAAGTGCGAGGAGCGTAGCTGCAGAGTTCGGTATCGCCCATAGCATCGTCTCGCGTGCGTGGTTGGCCTTCAGAACAAGTACAGCTGTTCGAAGGAACGGTGGTAGTCATCCACGAAAAACAATGCCCAATGATTACCGCTATATTCTCCTACAGGCAAAGAGGGACCGACACCAGACAGCGGGATCCATTGCAAACCAGCTGCACAGGATGCAGGATATCGCGGTGTACTGTGGCCAGGCGACCCCACAAAGTAGACTGTTTGCCCGACGCCCAGAGCACTGTGTCCCTTTAACACCTGCACACAGAGACACCGTTTACAATGGTGCATCGAACACAAGGACTGGACAGCAGGGCGATGGGTGTAAGGCACTCTTTACTGATGAGAGTAGAATCAATCTCAGCAGCGATTCTGGATGTCAGCTAATCTAACGAGAGGTTGGCACACGGTATCTCCCGCAAACATCACTAAAAGGGATCAATATGGCGGTCGAGGTGTTGTCGTCTGGGGAGGCCTTATCTTGGAAGGATGTACACAACTCCAGATACTGGAAGGCAGTACTGTAACCGGTACACACTACTGCATGAGTTAATCCTTCCCCATGTGTGTCTGTTCCGAGGTCGCTACTGTATGATGTAATCCATCCCCAAGTGTCATCGGCCCAGAGTTCGTGTTTATGGATGATAACGCCACACCCCATCACACTGCAGCTGTTGATATGCTTTTGGAAAGCGAGCACATTGTTCGTATGGATTGGCCTGCTCGTTTCCTTTGATCTAAATCCCATCGAACACATATGGGACGCTCTGGGGAGACGCCTAACGGCACGTCCACACCCACCAGAAAATGTTCACCAGCTGAAGATGGCGCTGACAGGGGAATGGACGATGTTACCGCAAGAACTTATCAACAACTTTGTTCTAAGTATGGGCAGGCGGCGCAAAGCTTGCATCGACATTAGGGATGGCCATATCTCCTACCGAGGACCACCTCTTCTCTTTGTTCCATCTTTGGCAGTGATGCATCTGTATCATGGCAGCCAGTGCTATGTTGCCATTTTTCAATAAAGTTCCTCTGTACCGTTTTGCTTACGTTGTTGTGTCAGTGTTGCTTCCTTCATCATTTCTGTACCTCGCGAGGTTCCTTTGGTATGCTTTTCTCATATCTAGGCCACTCCTATGAGAAGCTACAGATGAAAACCTGACTGATCCTTAAGTTTTGTACAACAGGGTACTTGTCTCCTGAGTTTTCACTGAAAAACAAGAGCGGTTACATCGGAAGCAAATGCTGTGTCCATTTTTGCGGTTGTGTATGGGGACACAACCGCAATCGTTTAAGGCGTGAATTCGTCTTTGTATTATTAGAGGAAGCGTAAGATGTAAATGTCTTTAATGAAATAAAGTCTTGGTGGTTATAAGTGAAATATAATTTTATTTATCAAAGGCCAATGATAGGAGAAGTAAGATGCATATGGCATCATATTTACATCGATGTTTCTTACAAAGGTTAAAGCTATACAGAGGTTAAAGCTATACAAGTGTTACCCAGAGTAGTGGGCGATGTAGAAATGTACTTCAAGTTGAAATTTTTAATTTTTCTTTCCAATGATATATGTTTCTTCCATTTCTGTTCATATCTCTTTTGCATTTTTTTCTACATTATGAAAATTTTCTTCAACTCAGCACACTTATCGGCTTATAACTTTGCAAATTTTATTTTATCGGTTATTTTTGGTAAATAATATTGTGGATCCTGTTATTCTGTACAAATCGACACCAATTTCAACGTCCTATCTCTTCGCAATCCAAAGTTACACTGCCCAAATGCCCCACAGCGTCGCCATTTTCAGTGTTCACGCGCAAGCGCTGTCCCTCCTTCTCTCACGGCTGCACACCCCCACTACCTGCCATTTTAGATACGGACATAAACCCTCTATCCAACAAAATTGAAATCGTAATATTATCATTTATAATTTACGAGATATAAGCACGACAATTCTTGCCATTTTTTTCGTCGCTTGAGTTTTTGTAGAGACCCCTCCTATACCAGACCGAATTTAAAGATGTATTCACGTCAAAAATGATCATGCAACTACAAATTAGCATTACATGGTTGTATTTTGCATCCTTTTGACCTGTTGACTGTCATACTGAATTTCAAAACAAGCACAGGCGTGTCCTTCTGCCTGGTAGTATTAAAACTCATTTCTGCCCTGTTTGAAAAATATTTTCATTTTTCAGCCCTTTCGCTTATTTTCAAGAAGTAATTTTGCCTAATAGTGCCTGATATTTTTTTTTTCACGGTCTGTACAACTAAGAAATAGCATCATTTCGACGGAGCTTACAAACTTTTACTTTCGTTTTCAATCACCCCAGGGGTGCGGTCGCCGTAATAGGACACCACAGTGACGTCACCTGTTCTCCTGGGTTCTTCACTTCTCAGAGTAAATCTAGAACACTAGATTAATTTGTCCTAACTAAATCGCTAGTCGATCAGATCGAAGCCCAGGCCTCCTGGAATGCTAATGTTAGTGATGAGTTTGTCCGGAAACCATTTTATATACACTTGAATGTTAAGTAATTGTAATAGTTGATTGTCTTAATCGCTAGGTGATAAAGGTTATCCGGTGAACACACTATAACGGGAAAGCCTATGAACACTGTTGCTAATCGTGACCAGGATGAAATGTTCTTTTGTGGGATGAAAAACCTGTTTTTTTTATATGAAATCTTGTGAGTTATTAGGATTACTGTAAACGGAAGAGCAAAGCACAACAAGAGAAGCTAGTGAATAGAAGACAAAATAAAGAGATTACTGTTGTAATAGAAAGAAAAGGAAAACATCTAACACTAATGATTTTGTGTGTATACAGAGAATGGTTAGAGGCATTTTATTAATTTTCTTTTTCTTTTTCAGCAATACAAATAACACAGTCCTCAAGTACATACATAATAGTAACACTTCGCAACTAGAAGCATTTAGGAGTAGTTAATTGATTTGTCGAAACAAATAATAATAATAAATTACAAAAAAAAAAAAAATTCTAGTTGCTAGATGTTAGAAACTCATTTTGTTTTTAGCATTGCTCAGTACTAACAGTTTAGTTCTATTTCAGCTACGTAAAGGTAAGTACACTATTTTGGAGGGACCCTTCCCACCCCAAATTTTACTCAAATATTAATAGAGTCATCTAATTTAACATAGACACTTATAAATCCAACATGGAAGAACAAATCCCAACTTCAACCGATTTGTCGGCTGCATTGTTCGATACGCAACAAACACAATTCCCTCCCGAATCAGGCAGGCCGCGTGTGGCTAATATCGCAGGTTACCTAAGTTTGGTGCCTACCTTTTTTGGTACAGATGAAGGCCCATCTGTCCAATGTTTTTTTGAAACTTTAGAAAGCGTAGGGAAATTAGCGGCTTGGCAAAATTCAGAAATGATAGCCATTTCAAGATCAAAATTTCGTTCTTTGGCAGCGGAATTCCTAGCACAATCCATTGAATTACATAAGGAAAAAAATTATAACGTGTTCAAAAATGCTTTCTTAGCTCACTTTGAAAAAAACGGAACCTATAGTCACTTGTTTAAGTGAATTCGCTAATACTGTACAAAAACATAACGAAAATGTCGCCAGCTTGGAGCCCGAATTCAAAACCTGGCAAGAAAGGCGTTTAAGATACAGAATGAAACACCCGAAGCAAATTCGATTTTAGATCAGGCACTGTTAGCCCAATTCCTTAGGGCTGTTTCAAATAAAATTAAAAGGATAGTCTTGTCACAAAACCCCCTCACTTTCCATCAAGCAATTATTATATTGAAATGAGAGGAGACAAATGAACTTCTTACAGAAACAAAACACAGACCAATTAATGCCATGTATTGTCAATCTAATAGTGAAGAAGTTGGTAGCCAGCAGGAAAATTATTTTGAAAAATTTATTAAACCTTTACAAGATGAAATGCTGGACTTAAAACAATCACTTAAAGCATTAGCTGTAAGTAACGCGACCTGTAATAATTTACAAATGCCAGTTAACGAAATGGAACGATGTCCAAAACATGATGCGGCAACTTTCCCATCTTCCCCCCCCCCCAACAGTAACAGAGCGCCCAGTTTTATGTATTCGCAGTCTGACGAACGAAGAGACGCTATGCCCTCAGTCGTCAGTAGCAATGAACTCGCCCGACACGATTTTGCTCCGTGCTATGCTAGGAAGCACGTATACAGTAATCCTACGTACCAGGCAGAGCAGGGAGAAAGATGCTATGTGCCTGGCGGTCGCTGCGGCAGCTCCCAACCGACGCCAATTTATCCTAACCGTCCGTGCACGAGGCACGGGCATGTGAATACACTGTGTTACCAAAATATCGGACGCCTTATGTTAACAAAGTGGTAATTTTAATGGAAATGGGGTTAGAAATGCAAACAAAATGTATTATAATAATCGAAATAGGACAGATATGAACTCTTACACTGGGCAACAAAAGAAATACTTAGAAATAAGTGTAATCAGGTACAAACTCATCCTAAAGCGAATTTTGGTAGGCAAATTAACCAGGTAGATAATGTAAGTTACAGACAAGATAGAGATAGGTATTTCTGACATAAACGGATATCTGAAGGAAATAGAAGGGACTATCAGCATCATAGAAATGTGTTATCAGGTCAAAATTATTATAGAGGAACTAAATCTTATGCCAACCACAAAAATGTACAACATGGAGTTTATATTTAGATTCCCAATTGCCATTGATCATGGGATCAGTTCAAAATGTTGAGGCTAAATTTTTGGTGGATTCAGGTGCTAGCGTAACTTTAATAAGTACAGACTTATTTAATAAAATTAAACGTGATAAATCTCTAAATCCAAGAGCTCCAAACTTGACTGTAACGGGGGTTTCAGGGTATATAATTCCCATCCATACTGAAATTTCAGTAAACATTAAGCTGAACAGTGCAAGTTTTCAAGGTAATGTTTTGGTAGCTAATGGAAATTTCACAGGACAGTATGACATTATATTAGGATTGAATGTTTTGAGACATTTTTCGTTCATATTTGACTTAGGTAAAAAAATGGTTCGCTCAATCCCATTGAATATTTGTTTAAGAGAAGTAGGTGTTGGGGAACGAATTACGTGGTAGCTAAGCTCACATGTAAACATGTGCTACCAGGATCGTCTGAAAGGGTTGTAACAGCATATTGCAACCAGCTTGCTGTTTCCACAGAACAACTTGTGTTAACAGAGCCTAATTATAACCTAGGTCGGGAGGAGTTAGCTGTCCGTTGTTCAGTGGATAAAGTACAGGCCGATGGATAAGTATCAGTCCTGGTGGCAAATTTGTCAACTTAGCCTTTATATCTTCCAAAGGGGATGGGAATTGCTAGTTTGGAAAGGGTTGAAAATAATCCAGTTACTTTTGCAGGTAAGGAAGTAGAAGAAAATAAGACATCTCCTGTGACTTTAAAAGATTTTAATCTTGATCATTTGACTGGTGAGCAGAAACATAAATTGTCAGACTTGTTGTATGAATATAGAGATGTTTTTGCCAAGTGTCCAGCTCAGCTAAGAAATTCAAAGGTATTTAAACATAGGATTAAACTGACGGACAACATACCGGTTAGGCGTCAGCTTATAGAGTTCCTTTCTTATTGAAAGATGAAGTTCGGAGGCAGTTGAATGAACTTTTGGAGGCAAACATCATTCAACCCAGCAACTCCCCATATTCAGCGCCAATTGTTTTGGTGCGCAAAAAGGACCAATCATATAGGCTTTGTATTGATTTTCGGAGATTGAATGCGAAAACGGTTTCAGATGCATATCCTATCCCGGATTTGAATGAAATTCTTCAACTTTTAGGGAAAGCGTGCTATTTCACTTCACTTGATTTGCAGATTGGTTTCCACCAAATTGAAGTGCACCCCACCGATCGTCACAAAACCGCTTTCACCACTGGTGAATCATTATATGAATTTTTACGAATGCCTTTCAGTCTTCGAAATGGGGTCGCATCGTTCGTGTGAACTATGTCATTGGTACTTTCTGGCCTGGAAAATCAATCAATATTCGCTTACCTCGATGACGTAATCATAGCTTCAAAAAACTGGGATTCACAGATTGCCAAGTTGCGGATAGTTTTCCAACGTTTGAGAGACTATGACCTAAAATTGAAGCCTAAAAAGTGTGAATTTAGTAAACAACAAATTTGTTACCTTGGCCACCTGGTGAGCAGCGAAGGCATTCGTCCAAATCCCGAAAACTTAGTCGCCATTCGAGATGCTCATCCCCCATGGAACGTAAAACAAGTCCGATCGTTTCTTGGAATGGCAGGTTTCTACAGAAAATTCAATCCAAATTTTGCTGAGATAGCGAGACCCCTTACTTCGCTAACAAAAAAGGAAACACCTTTTGTTTGGGACTGTTCCACGCAGCAAGCTTTCGATCAACTGAAAACTGCCTTGACAACTGAACCTCTGTTGGTTTTTCCTGACTTCACAAAACCATTTCTCTTATCAACTGATTCCTCGGCGTACTGCGTAGGGGCCTGTCTTCAGCTTCAGATGGATGAAGATTCAAGACAGCCAGTTGCCTATGCTTCTAGACTATTAAAGAAGTCAGAATTTAATTATAGTACAACAGAGAAAGAAGCTTTGACTATTGTTTTTGCAGTCACAAAGTTCAGACCTTTTTTAGTGTCCAATCATTTCACCCTGATAACAGATCACCAACCCTTGAGTTATTTGCTCAATTTGAAGAATCCTTCCCCTCGCTTAGCGAGATGGAGCATGCTTTTACAAGAATACGACTTCCAAATTCAGTACCGTCCTGGTGAAGTACATTCAAACGCAGATTTTCTTTCAAGGAAAGTGTTAGAAGAGGATGAAAATAAAAAAAAGGCCAAGGAAGGCTAAAATAACTGAGTTAGTAGCTCCCATATCAGCTGATTAAACCATGGAATCATTGGTGATGCCCCAGCAACAAACCAGAAATTTAATTAAAACCCTGCAAAGAGAAGATCCAGTTTTGCAAAAGTTAATTGAACAGTTGGAAGGAATACCCCAGCCATCAGCGAAAATCCCAGATTCCTTCTATTTATCTAAAGAGGGAATACTATATCACTACCCTTTATCTGACCTTGGAGCGACAAGAGAAGAGCCAACAGAACAATTAGTAGTCCCCGTTGGCTTAAAGACAGAGGTATTAAAAGCATGCCCACAACAACGTTCTTAGTGGCAGTCATCGTGCACTACAGAAGTCGGAGAAACTCAGAAGGAATTTTTTTTCGGATTGCGATGTTTTCAGATGTAAGGGACTATATTGAGTCATGTCCATCGTGTATGGAGCGTAAAGATTACAATCCTAAAGCCAAAGCAGCTCTGATGAGAGTTCCCAGTGAAAATTCACTTTGGGTGCGAGTGTCACTAGATATCCTAGGACCTCTTCCTATGTCCTTGAGAGGACACAGATATCTATTGTTAGCAGTGGATAATTTCACTCGTTATCCACTGCTAACAATAGAAGTGGATAATTTCACTCGTTATGTTGAAGCAATTCCACTCCAAACTCAGAAGGCAGATGAAGTAGCCACAGCATTTATAAACAATGTGATAGCGAGACATGGAATACCTAAATACATTCTCACTGATCAAGGTACAAATTTCATGTCCTCATTGTTGCGACAAGTGTGTGAGAAGTTGAACATTCATAAACTTCATACATCTAAGTATCACCCCCAGTGCAATGCAAAAGTGGAACATTTAAATCGTACCTTAGCGAACATTTTATCTCATGTCATAAATCAGACCCAGTCAGATTGGGATCAGATGGTTCCATTGGCTGTGGCTGTATATCATGCTGCAACTCACAGTTCTACTCAAGAAACACCCAACTTTTTAATCTATGGCAGAGATTTAGTGTTACCTTCAGATTTATGGCATGCAAAATTAAGGCAAAGTTATGCGTCATTGGAGAACTATTCAGAAGAAATGTGTGCACGACTTAGGAGAGCTTATGAAATTGTTTCTGAACATTTGGAGGAAGCAGTGCAGAAGCAAGAACAATGTAGAGCAGCAGTGGCTGTGGATAAGAATATTCGAGCAGGAAGTCTTGTTTACCTTTTCACTCCTAAGGTGAAAGTCGGTACCACGAAGAAACTGGCTCGCTTGAGTACAGGACCTTACAGGGTGATCAGTCAACCTTCATTAGTAAACTATGAAATACAGAATATAAATAAGCCTAAGGATAAGCAGATTGTACATGTTGATAGATTGACAAAGGTAGTAAATCGAAAAGTGTTTCCTGAACTTAGAGTAGAAGAGTCAGAAGAATCAGAAGACGGTGAACTACAAGATCAATCTGGTACAGAGACAGTGCCAAAAGAAACATGGATCTTTGATGAACCCATTATAGAAGAATGTGATTTAATCCCACCCATAGACCCCCAACCTGTGTATTTGCAGCCAACTAGAACTGCACCTATTCCAGAACCTTTGATGACATCTTCAAATGAGAACCAAAATAGGCCGTCAGTGATAAAACTGTCTGAAAAGTCAGTTGAATCTACCCATAGGCCAGCACAGACACATGACTATAATTTGCGCAGTCATAGTCGTGTAACTCACACACCATATGTGGTAACCCTTAATCCACCGTCACAAAATGAAGTGAGAATTCCCGAATCAGCTTCTGACAGTAGGGTAGGAATAGAACACGGAAGCTCCTCTCATGAAACAGAGATGCAGAGAGACGAACCTTCAGATCAAAATACAAAAGAACATGGAAGTGCAGATCAAGCTGATCAACCCAGTGGATTAGATAGGACTATTCAGTGGATGTTGGGAGGTCCACTTACCGCGAGGTTAAACAACCAAATAATGACAAAGGCCTTGATTTGGCAGGTCTTATCAGAGATGCATGGAGAGATTAAAAGTAAAAAATGGTAAAGTTCGAATTTTGAGGAAGAGAAAACAGTATGAGGAAAGGCTAAATTGATGCATTGTGTCCTGTGACGAATATGGCATTCGGCTGAAGATGATTTGATTATAAGCTAAGAGATACAATAAATGAAGCTTCTGATTAATTAGAGTATCAGACCCATGAAATTGTACTTGCAAAGGGAAAAGAAAGGTTAGTTTTCATCAAACTCTAACATTGTGTTTATCAGCAGTTTTGTTTTGGATGATGCAGTGAGCACAGAGGATTAAAGGATACAGGTAGGGAACATGGAAAGAGAATCTGGATTTCAAAAAAAGGCAAGAGTTATTTTCAGGAGTCAAAAAAATGAAGGGTAAAAGAAGAAAAGAAGATAAGTATAAGAACTCCCATTCAAATTTGACCATTGAGGAAATATTTTCTTATGGAACCTATATTATCACCCTCTTCCCACAAAATATGTTGCAATTACATAGGCCAATGTAGAGAGGAAGGTTGCAGTAGATCTAGGGGACGCGCCTTATGGGCACGCCCCCTAGTTTCTTTTTGTCTTCTCTCTCTCTCATTGCCTGGCTAAAATTTCACTACAAGAGAAAAGATTCTGAAAAATATGAATATGTCTATATATATATTTAGGCTTTTTCTTTTGAAGATCGGATGAAATAAGTGGCCTGAGGACGGCTGGTTCCGCCCAGTCACTGCTTGTTTTGTCGTTCCTCTGAAGAGAAGAGTAGAGTTAAAGAAATAGTAACACCCGTATATCTAGATGAAGATAAGAGGATCTTTCCTTGTACCATTTTGAAAAGAATACTCAGCCTCTTCCTGAGTTAAAGTTTTGAAACAATATAAATCAGAGTAGTAGTTCCATAAATAATTATTTTTTTTGAAAAGAAGTATATCCACTAATTTCAGTTTTATCACATATGATGTTAAAATGTAAGTGATATTGTATTAAAGTAAAAAAGGTTTAGACGGTATGCATATTTAGACAATATCAACTTAAAAAAAAAGAACCAGAAATCAAACTGATGAAGTATCGATCCTGTGCTCTTGCCTTTGATAATCCAGACAGCTGATAATTAAAGCAGTGTGCTGATTGAGCAGATCAGAACTCATTTTTTCAAGTTTAGAGGATGGTTTCCAATTCCTTTTTTTTTTTTGGAATCTTGTTAATCTGTCATGAGTGACTTGTATGTTTCTGTTTTGAAAATAAAGAGAAAATCCATTTTTTTTTAAAAGAAATGAAAGGAAATAAGGAGGTGACAGTTTTGGAAAGTGAACAAGTACAAGAAAAGTGAGTGGAAAGTGTATAGATGAAGGGTAAAGGGCATGAGACCTCACCCCTCTCCTACAAGTCAAAACAAAATGTGAAAAAATGAATAAAGGTTGTGAACCTATCGGTTAAATGAATTGAACAGAAAGAAGAAAGAAAGAGGAAATGAGATCCTCTTAACATTTTAATATCTTCTTGCTCAGTAGCTTCAAGGAGATTTTTCAGAATGTATGAGGTTTTTCTTTATGTGCATGATGGATGTCTTTCCTCTGAAGGCACGCAAAAAGTTCTTCCATTCAGAACTGTAGTGAACATTTAGTCTTTCTCATGGTGTTCCAGCCAGCAGTGAAGTACTATCTCTATGAAATCACTCAAGGAATATTAGGCTGTCTTCACAGCCAACAAGTGTACTCAGTGGCCTTAAACTTTAAGGATTTGTGAACCCAAGAACTCTCTCTGTCTGGAGAGTTAGTGAGATATTCCCCACAGATGATGGTTGCACCATCAGATGTATAGTTTAACATGCAACAATGCACATCATTGTTGCATGTTAAACTATACAATTGGTCAGTTAATGTAACTGTCTAAATTTTTACAGTCCAATTTGTAGTCTTATAACATTGCAAGTATAAGTTGGAACTTGCAGCCGTATTTATTCAATGTATTCTTTAAATTTTGTCCTTTTTGCAAATAGTATATAGAATTTGCAATTATATTGGAGAATTTATATTATTATATAGTCATTTAATGTTTAATGCTTACTATGTTTTCCTTTTTAAAAAAAAATTAAAATAAATAAATAAGTGAGAACTGTTCATGTGTTAGATAAATTTTTTTTGGCTGTTTGCTTGATATATTTTTAAATACATTCATTATAAAAGGATGTCTTATGTATTGAATATTTGTGTTGTCTCAGTTGTTAACTGTCATAATGAATAGTATATCTAGTGTAATATTATACTAATTATGTTAAAAAGAATAGATACTGATTCTTTGATTTTTTTGTTGCATGTAATACTATTGTGTTGAGCAATGGTGATATAAGGGAAATGTGACCAAAGAATTCTTTGAGAAGAAGTTCCAGTATTTTTCCCTGGCCAACAATGAACAATCCTATCAGTATTCCAGTGCTTCAATTGTCCTGCATAGAGAACATTCAGGCAACGATACTACGATTTGTGTTAATACAAAAAAAAAATATATATATATATATACTTATACAACATTGTTACACTATACTCAGAACATAACACCATTTAGTTCATATGAAAATTTATTTGCTAATGTGTGATTTTGTTTAAGGTCTGTGGAGACCAAGTTGTTGGCCCAACCAAGGTAGGATCGATGGATGTGAAAATTTACATAAAATTATCGTTTGTTATTAGAGGACTCAGAAGATTTCGAAAATTGTTGTTTAGACATATTATTTCTTTTTTGTGGGTACCATTTATCATAGTTAAGAATAATCAGATTTTTGTAAGAGGAGAGATGTCTGTGACTACATTTTTTCACACCGGTAGATTTCATGTTACACGTATTTTTTAAAGAAACTTGAGAAATTTTGAGCTTGTGAAATTCTCTGCGCTCAAGAATTTCTTGCCCGTAGAGGAAGGTGTGTGAAAAATATTTTCATTTTTCAGCCCTTTCATTTACTTTCAAGAAGTAATTTTGCCTAATAGTGCCTGATATTTTTTTTCACGGTCTGCACAACAAAGAAATAGCGTCATTTCGACAGAGCTTACAAACTTTTACTTTCATTTTCAATCACCGCAGGGGTGCAGTCGCCGTAATAGGACACCACAGTGACGTCACCTGTTCTCCTGTGTAACGGGAGCATCGATCACGCAGGGTCCTAAGAACAGAGTAGACTGTTATAGGAGTGAAAATTAGAGAAGAAGACACAGCACGTCTTGAGTAATCAGAACTCTAATAAACACATTAATATAACATATCATTTATAGGTGTTAAATCCCACGAGTTGGCAGTCACAAGTGTAGTGCTTTTCCCCACATTGTTGACGCATGAGATCAGTAAAAGGTCAGGAGAAATGTCAGTTGAGGGGATGCAGAGAAAAATAAGGGGACACACACAGTTAACTTTGCGCGAGACATGACAGGAAGAAGAGAGCAGTGAGAGTCTTGGCCGATTTTTGTCATTATGCGAAGAAGAGGTAAATTAATAATTACTAGGGAAAAGATGAGAAAAGAACCATATTGATGTCTGATACAGATTCCCCCCCCCTCCGAGGTGGTGCAGAATATTTTTGGGTAAGTCAACCCTTGTTGTTTAATAACAAACTGTATTAAATTACTCAAAGCCGAACTTACCATCTGCATACGTTTTAATGCATTTATAAGACATCTTTCCTCATATATATATAAATATACCCCGTTAATTGTATTATTTTCTTAGTATGCAGTTTTAATGGAGAATGCGACTTATTAATTTAATTGTCAAATATTAATTACACTATTAAGTTAATATAATTCCTTGTTCTAGTATTTGAACAAGGTTAGGTTATGACAAACACAAATTATTTTGTACTTGCTAGAGAATTAATGTAAAAGCCACATGAAGAATATTACAAAATAATAACATTGCTAAAGCAAGATACTGCTTGTATCCAGTTAGTTTACTTAACAATTACATACCAATTAATCTAACTTATGTACCAATTATATTGTATTCATTTGTATACTGTTAAATAAACCTTGTCTGTTTGTTAATATTTATGTCATGACCATTCTTTCTAATTACATGCAATTCACTGAACAATCATTTTTTTAAAGAATCATTAATTGCGGCATTTCGAGTCAGCCCTTAGCTAAGAGGTGTCCCAGGATGAAAAACACAATGTGTCTAGATGTTGCAATTTGCTCTTTACTTCTCGGAGTAAATCTAGAACACTAGATTAATTTGTCCTAACTAAATCGCTAGTCGATCGAAGCCCAGGCCTCCTGGAATGCTAATGTTAGTGATGAGTTTGTCCGGAAACCATTTTATATACACTTGAATGTTGAGTAATTGTAATAGTTGATTGTCGTAATCGCTAGGTGATAAAGGTTATCCGGTGAACACACTATAACGGGAAAGCCTGTGAACCCCTGACAGCTCTGAAGATTCCGAAGCTTTCCTGATAATGGCTGCACCCAGGCAATTTTCATTCAGATTCGCGGAGAAAATCGGGTTTTACGAATGAAATAACTAGTTAAGTTACTTTTGGAGGCATTAAACTCTTTAGTAAATAAAGTTTAAAGAACTTATCCTTAAAAATAAAGAAACAGTCAGTGATATAATTTACAAAAAGCATAGCTTTATGGAAAACCCAAGTACACATTTAAGGTCACTTTTTAGGACATACTTTGCATTAAAGCCTCTTTGGGTACATACTCTGTCAAGCACACGTCTTTATAGTTTGTCTACCGAAAACAGATAGTAATCACATATATATTTTAACTCCACACCAGTATATGGTATATCTGGAGCTATTTCTATGCTGTGACCTTAGAATTGATTCAAGTTAAAACCTGTTACTCGAAACTACCCTTAAAAACCACACACAGCTATCGCTATGGAATTATGAAAACGGAAATTTCAGCCCAGAAGAGTCGATCAATGAGCACAAACAACTTGAGTTTTGTGAACAAACAGTATTTTCCCTCCCGATAAACAACAGTTTTTATTTTTTTCTGTCAGCTCTAAAAAGATGGTGAGCAGAAGTTTTTTTTTATCTGTTGTTTATTTGAAGGTTTACTTTAAAAATAAAAATATACTTAAATTCAGATTCACAGAGAAAATCATGTGAGCATTTTGTATTCCCGTTACATCGTTCGAGAGAAACGACACTATTTATTTTTAATGAAAGAAACGAACATTAAAACTTGACGTATAGCTCAGCATGCTAAAACTAGTGTTTTTTCCCCGCAAGAATGGTCACAAGAAATACTAACTAGAAAAGCAGAACACATTTATTTGTCCTTTTCAGGTTGTTGAAGGGAAAACAACCTATATTTTGAGCTTGTATTCGCTCTCCAGAAAGCAACACGCAAAGATTATTTTATGCTAGCAGAATGCAAAAGCATTGTCAACAGGCCTGAACACAAGAGCAACAGTTAAATTTAATGCTCACAGACGTGACTCATTTCCTGAGGAAATACTGACCTTGCACCTATTGGGTTGATATTTTTGGGAAAGCTTCCATCAAGTCACAGCCATCGATTTTGATTCGAATTTTAAAGATAATTCATTCCATCGATCGTACGATTTCAAAGAAGATCTTTTTAACTCGAGACACCGACTTTTTATTATTATTTTTGGAAAGACATGTAGATTTAAATTTCCACTCACATTACCACTGATTTAAACTCATAAAGAATTCCCACAAATAGTTCTTTGAATCGACGCTTTAGATTCTAACTGATATGAACCTCACAAAAAAGAGTGGATGTGTATGTCACTGCTAAACTCAACACGACATACCGTGAATCGTTTTACCATGGAATGGTTCGAGTCGGACATAACAGAGCCAACATTGCTTTTACCAGTTAGTTCACCTTTTCAGTGATTTTATCAACACTCGCAATCCATCTGTTTATCGTATTTGATTCCTGAAAAAAAAACAATCCAAATTGGTATAAAAAATAACAATACCCAAAAATAAACTGTTTATTACCAATAAGTGTGTTTTCTACATTGATTTCAGTTCATTTTAAAGTTTATTGATGTGTATATATATTTTTTCGAAACAATTAAAACTGCTTTTCTGAAAACTACTTTAATTGAGAATTTACAAAGTAAACATTTAAGAATGAAATAGCTGGTTAAGTTATTTTTGCAAGCATTAAAGTGCTTATCCTTAAACAAAAAGTTAGAAGATTACAATTACCATCACACAGTGATGGAAATCCTAGCGATGTTCACATCGTGGCAAACAATGAATTAAAAACAGACGTTGTAACTCAAACTCAAACTATATGATGATGTTACTTACTGTAATTCTTAATGTATGGTACTCAAGGAGGTAATTTTATCGGGGGAAAACCAGTTTGTAACGTGCTTAGCGAAAAGAACACAAAAAATTAAATTGTTTGAAGGACAATTACTTGAAACAAAAGTGCATTCAAAAAATACAATTTTGAATATAAATTTAGTCAAAGACGAGTTACAAGTCCGAATAATCCCCAACTGATTTTATTTAAAATTAAACATGCATGTGACTAATTGCTAGGAAAAAAATAATATGAACACTACTACCCTGTCTCCCAAAGGTGTGACTGGAATATAATTGAGCGAGTAGCGAAACAATGAAAATAACGACCCGATTTCAAATATCAAATAGTATGTGCACAATAACTGAGAGCAGCAAAGTGGAGGAGAAAATGTAGCTAAACATAAGGAAGGCATCTGAGGTAGAGGTGATCTACCCAGTTATATTAAAGGAGACAGCAGAGGAAGTAAGAAAACCTTAGCCATAATTATGAGAGCATCCTTAGACTCAACGACTAGATCATTAGATCCCATGGCCTAATGAGGATGAACTAATGAGGTTGGTGACAGCGAAGAAAAATGGGTGGATTGCATAGAAATTAGCAGGGGACACAGAAGCCTATGGCAGATATAAGGTAGTCTGTAATCAAGCCACAAAGGTGGTTAGGGAAGCAAAGGCGCAGATTATGAGAAAACCTCGGCAAAGGATGCAAAGAAAAATGACAAAGACTTCTTCACTTAGGTAAACTCAAGAAGGAAGGGATGAATCAGATTGGTCCACTTGATGTTAGTGGTTCGACTGTTCATGTTCCTGCTCAGACAGATGACAAACTGAATGAGTATTTCGCATCTATATTCACACATGAAGAATTCTGTACGGAAGGGGAAGACAGAAATTTACTAAATTCTAACAGGGACCTAAATGATTTTGTAATAACGGAGAACAAAATGGAGGAGAAATTGTTGAAGTTAAAGATAAGAAAAAGACACCTGGGGCAGATTAAATCTATCCAGTTATATTGAAGAAGGCAGTGAGGGAAGTTAGCAAACCCTTAGCCATAATTATGAGAGCATCCTTACATTCAGGGGAAGTCCTATGGACTGGAAATGTGCAAATGTATCCCCAATTCATAAAGGGGGGGAGGGTTCAAAGGGTGATGCAAATAATTATAGACCTGTTAGTTTAACTTCTGTTCCGGGGAAAATAATGGGGTCACTGGTTAAAGAAGTGATGCAGGATCACCTCGACAAGACTGCAATAATAGGTACTTGTTGCATATGCCACATCTCTTTGATCGCCTCTTTTAGGTTTGTGTACATTCTGATTTTTTCCCCATGGGTTTTCTACAGGTTGCCAGTGTTGGGTACAACTATGCCAATCAGATAAGTAGCCTTTTCCTTCTTGTTTATAATACAAGGTTATTATTATTATTATTATTATTATTATTTCTTTCTGATTAAGTGTTCCACCTCGTGACAGGTATAGCTACCAAGAGCACAGGGTTGTTATATGTGGTGTTACTTTTGGTCGAGAAACTCTCTGACTATCCTACAGGTCTTCAGGATTGGGACCTTCTTGATTCCTAGTAGGAATTCGAAGGGAGACCTATTTCTTCTAGGTTCTTATGTACGGTGTTTGGCACCATACCAGTGTTTGACACGATGATCAGGATGGTCGCTACTTTTTGCATATGCGACATCTCTTGGATCTCCTGTCTTAGGTTCGTGTACTTCCTGATTTTTCGCCAAGGGTTTTCTGCAGGTTGCTAGTGTTGGGTCCCGCCATGTCAATCAGATAAGTAGCCTTTTCCTTCTTGTCTATAATACAAGGTTATTATTATTCCGCTAGGGGGCAGAGTGTAAGCATGTATACTGTATCTGCGCTCTTAGAGTAAATCGGAAATCGTTGCCATTTGTAAGTTGTTTAAATCTTTCTTATGTTATTTATTCCGTGCAAGTGCATTAGCAGAAATATCTTGTGTTAACTACGCCAAAGATTTACAATAATGAATCAAAATATATGCAAAAAGTGCAACCTACTGCTGCACGTGGTATATGTGGTATGTCGTGGCTGCAACAATGGGTATCATTTTCGATCTCATTGAAAGAAGCCACCTATAAAGGGATGGCGACAGAAGAAACAGCAGTGGAGATGTATATTGTGCAGGAAAGAAGAGAAGTGAAATTTCCTATTCGGCAGAAGAATTTCACGATTTACTGAATTCAACAGTTGTAACAAACGGAGATTTAGAAGTCACACAAATGCAGGCGAACACCCTAAATATAGAGGACATACTAAGGAGACTATCCAGTAAAATCCATTTACTGGATTTACTAACAGAAATTGTACCGATAAAGAACAAAATGGAAGACCTGAAGACAAGTAGAAGATATCAAAAAATCAATTTCATTTGCCTCAGAATCAAAAAAGCATAAGCAAGCTGCAGAACGCAGCTATCAGCAAAAGAATTGTCGATCTGGAAGCTTCATTCAAGCAAAATGAGGAAAGTTCCATTCTACTTAACTTAAGGATTGACTCGATAGAACAACAGTTATTAGAAAATAATGTAGAAATAGTAGGATTAACTGGATTAGCAGGCCAAAATCTAGATCTTGTTATTCAGCAGCTGGCATTTGCATTGAACTTACAGCACAATAAGGAAGTAGAGCACTACTACATACCTAACAATAAAAAAATAAACGATAAGCCTACTCTAATTGTGAAATTTGCACATCATGTGGAAAAAGAAAAATGGATGAGAAATGCAAAGGAAATTCGACTCACAGCAAATGATATTTTTCAGAACAACAGCAATATCCCAATCTACATAAACGACCACTTAACACCTCACCTCAAGAAATTGTTTGGGAAAACAAAACAATTAGTGAAAACTCACAATTACAAATTTTTATGGTTAAAACATAGAAGAATTTACGTGAAGAAGAATGAATCTTCAAGAGCCATAAGAATCTTGAGTTCAAAGGAACTGCAGTATATAAAATAGACTCCTTTATTGTGAATAATTGTAGTTACTTGAAATCTGGTACTAAGGTAAAATTAAGACATCAGGTATGCTTTTTGAGGAATCACAAATTTTCACTTCACCTTTACATTTTTTTAAATAATCCAAATATTCAAGCTCTTTTAATTGATAAAAAACAGTTTTTTCTGGTAGTTCTGAATATCAGGTCAATAAGAAAAAATTGGTTTAACTTCTTACAATATATAAATGTAATGAAAGAATATATCTCATGTATAGTTTTAACAGAGGTTCATATAAAAAGTGATGAAATTGCTAATTATAACATACAAGGTCTATAAGTTGTGAGAGTTGAGAAGGGGTGCAGGAATAATAATATACTACAGAACATGCTATAAGGCAATACAAGCTTACCACTTGACTCAGTCTTGTGAAAACTGCTGTGTTAAATTATTAGGAGAAGATCCACAAATTCATGATTTGTGCTATTTATAGGCCACCAGCAGATTCTATAAACAGCTTTCTAATAGAATTAGATAACATAATTCTGCAATGGGATGACATACAAGCAGATAAGACCATACTAGTAGGAGACTTCAACATCAATTTACTAACCGATGAAACAGAAAATGTAACACTCAGATACTCTGCAATCTTTTGAACATACCTTATTTGGAATAACTAGGCAACAAAGGATGGTGGGTGATACAACAGTAAGCTCATGCTTAGATCACATTATAACAAATATAAAGTTGAAGTAGCAAATTCCTACATACTATTAAATCAACTTTCCGATCACAGAACATGCATACTAATAATAGATATACACTCAAAACAACATCCATGTGAAGATATAAAATTAACAAATGTTGCGAAGAAAAATTATTTATCAACAGGTAAACTGAAACACAACATGGAAAACTTGTTAATACAAGAGCAAATATCCTACAAAACAAATGTGAATGACTTTTCAAACAAGATAGTATAAATGATAAACAATTCAAGGTTAAATACGGAGAGAAAAGTAAATCACTCAGATTGCAACATAAATCCTAGGAGAGGGAGGATTAAGCATAAGAAAGGATGAGGGTTTCCTGTGCGGACGTGCCTTTCTGCCGCTCTTGGAACAGAGAAGTTTTTTCTGATTTATTTTCTGCTTTATTAGTTTAAATTGATATATTAACTTATTTCTAGAGTAGCTTTATATTCCTATTTACGGTACTTAAAGTTAAAGTAACTTAGATAGAGATTTGTAGGTATTACTTAGTATCGGAAAGGGTATCAAATCCACGTGTTTACCGTTCATAAACAGCCGCCATTGTTACGTGAAAATTAATCAGTAAAACCTATTAATCTTATCAACTTCATTGGCAATTAAATTGTACTTTTAACTATATAACCACTTAGGTTACGGAACATAAATAATTAGTAAAAATAAATAATTAATACATAACTTGATACGGAAGTTATATAAAGGGATTTCGTAGATAACACTCGTTACTGAAACGCGATACAGCATATCCGGAATTCGATAGCATTAGCTTTGTATAGTATAGTGCATAAAATAATATTGTCAATTAATCAGTAGATCTATTAATCTTGTTAAACTTCATTGTCAATTAAATTGTACTTTTAACTATATATATATAACGACTTGGAGTACAAACGTAACAAATAATTAATACATACTTGATACGGAAGTTATATAAAGGGAACTCGTAGATAACACTCGATACTGAAAAATAAATATAGCGTTATAACTGTGTTAAGATACAAGTTTAAGGTTTTAATTTTGTTCTGAAATTGTAATTTTATTGACATTTAAATCGAAATCATGACTCTGACCAGAGCAGAAAAGCAAAAGGCTCAAGCTAATGGGAGTGCTGTGACTCAGGGGCGAACTGAGGGGGGCAGTTGCCCTCTGAATCACAGCCTTTTAAGATGCACTGTTTGCTTGATGTTTGCGGAGCAATCGGGTACGGGACATGATACTGCCATGGGGGATGTAGTGTGTGCACAATGCAAGGAGTGCAAGGAAATTAGGCGACAACTCGGTGTTGTTATGGGCCTATATGAGACCTTGAAGGACAGGGTGGATGCCTTCGAAAGAAATAAATTAAGGGGCCCATCAAGCTCTCAGCTGCCCACATCAACGCTAGAGCTTGCACTTGTTCATCACGCAACACAGCAGCAAACCCCAAGTCAGAATGCGCTGGTCCCTCAGGAACTAGTAGTTGTTGGAGACACTATTGTCAGGGAAACGGGAAACATGCTTTCCCGTTTCCCTGATATGTATGTCTGCCAGGAACAAAGGTTGATGTCTGCCAGGGGCAAAGGTTGATGACTTTGTAGAGCGGATATCATCTTTTAAGGGCCCAAAAGGTGATATAGTTGTACACGATGGCACTAATGATATTAAAAGTAGGAGACCAGCGGAATTACTTAACAAGTACAGGTCACTGTTGAAAAAAAGCCGTGAAGTAGGGTTGAATTTGAAAGTGTCTGCAATTCTGCCCAGACACGATAGGAGGGAGGATATGATGAGAGTC